>NC_139521.1:72869766-72969132 GCF_947247035.1 Vipera ursinii
CTCTCTCTCTCTCTCTCATTCAAAACTTTGATTCAAAGGCCCAAAAGTTGAGTTCATCAAACTCAAACTGACCATCCCATTGGAAATACAGTTGTCTGAACTAAACAGGGATGAGAATGACACGAAAGCAATCAAATCAATGCACACTATGATAGTCACAATAAAAATACCATGCAACCACAATAAAAGTAACCACACAAGTAAAAGCCTAAACTTAAAAGGTAAAGATAAAGGTTTCCCCCATCCAGTCATGTACAACTCTGGGGGTGGTAATTGTCGGGGGAAAAATCAGGTCCACTTCCAAGCCAGGAGTAAGACGCTGGAAATAAAATGGAGGCTAAGATGCTGGAAATAAAATGGAGGCTGCTTAGGAAAGACGGTTTGTGTTCATTGACGGGCAGAACCAACAACAGCATGCAGTTCTGGGACAGTTGACAAAATGGAGTTGAGAGTGGGTGGGTGTTTATTCCTTCTTTGGGCTTTGTATTTGAGATGCCTCTTCCTGTGCAAGAATATGTCTTTTAATAGTCTAATGGCTGTTGCCAGATTCCTGTGGGGTCATGTAGGGGTCATGGCTGGCTCTCTAGGCAAAAAAGGGAAACGCAAATCCTAGGTGTTTGCCTGAGCGAATCTTGTCAACTTTTGGCTTGCCTAATTGTGTTGCTTATCTGGATCTTGATCTTGATCTTTGCTTATGAATAGAATGACCTATTTCTCCTTTAGGGGAAATATTCTTTTTTAATATTCTCCAAACTGTTTCATTCTCTGGGGAGGGGAGGGGATGCTGACTTCCTACACGCTCATCTCCGTTTCTTAGCCGAGGGAGCCAGTGTTGTCCGAAGACACAATAGCACTTAGACCAAACATGCCAAACGCGCAACATCATGTGATGTCATGCAACGTATCGAAGCCTTTTCGCCCTTGCCGGCAATGGGGTGGGCGTGGCTTCTGGATGACGTGTCTGGCACACAGGCCGGAGGTTTGACACCCCTGACATATACACTTCACAACTGGTTCATATTCATGATGGTTGCAGTGTCCTGGGGGTCATGTGATCCCATTTTGCGACCTTCTGACACGCAACGTCAAAGGGGGAGCCATATTCACTTAAGAACCGTGTTACTAATTGAATAACTGCTCCGATTCACTTAAAGACGATGGCAAGAAAGGTCGTAAAATGGGGCAAAGCTCACTTAACAATTGCCTTGATTAGCAATGGAAATGTTGGGCTCAATTGTGGTCCTAAGTTGAGGACTACCTATATATAAGGAAAGAATTGACTGAAACTTAACTGTTAGGATATAGTGGACTTAGGAAAAGAAGGTCCATCCAGGCTTATAAATAATGATAACTTTAATGATAACTTTATTGTCTCTCCCAAAACTATTCGCCTTCAAGAGCCAATGCAGCCACAGCCATTCCAGGCGCCACCATCTTAGAACCATCTTATAACCTACATAAAGCCTTGTGAGTTGAGGAGATCAAATTTGGCAGTTAACTAGATAACTCCATCTACAACTCAGAGGTGACCCTATTACTTTAAAGCTGGAATAATCTGTATGGGGAAGAAATGGAGGTAGTGACAGATTTTATTTTCCTGGGCTCCAAGATCACTGCAGATGGGGACTGCAGCCAAGAAATTAAAAGACGCTTGCTCCTGGGGAGGAAAGCCATGGCAAATCTAGACAGCACACTAAAAAGCAGAGACGTCACCCTGTCAACAAAAGTGCGTATAGTCAAGGCTATGGTCTTCCCAGTTGCAATGTATGGCAGTGAAAGCTGGACCATAAGAAAGGCTGAGCGCCAAAGAATTGAAGCCTTTGAACTATGGTGCTGGAGAAGACTCCTGCGAGTTCCTTGGACTGCAAGGCGATCAAACCGGTCAGTCCTACAGGAGATCAACCCTGACTGCTCTTTAGAAGGCCAGATCCTGAAGCTAAAACTCAAATACTTTGGCCACCTAATGAGAAGGAAGGACTCACTGGAGAAGAGCCTAATGCTGGGAAAGATTGAGGGCAATAGAAGAAGGGGACGACAGAGAATGAGGTGGCTGGATGGAGTCATTGAAGCAGTAGGCGTGATCTTAGATGGACTCCAGAAGATGGTAGAGGACAGGAAGGCCTGGAGGAACATTGTCCATAGGGTCGCGATGGGTCAGACACGACTTCGCAACTAACAACAACAACAATCTGTATGGGGTCCTCTTTAATAGGCAGAAAAATTGCTACCCTAACCCAGGTCATTTCCACATCTTGCACTTCCCTTTAGTAACAATTAGAGCCACCTTTACAAGTAGTCCTTGACTTACAACAGCTCACTTAGTGACTGAAGTTACAACAGCACTGAAAAAGTGCCTTATGACCATTTTTCACACTTAACGACCCTTGCCCATGGTCACGTGATTTATATTCGGGTGCTTGAGAACTGGTTCACATTTCTGATGGTCGCAGTGTCCCCGGGTGTGGTGGTCATGTGATCCCATTTTGCGACCTTCTGGCAAGCAAAGTCAATGGGCGAACCAGATTCACTTAACAACCATGTTACTAATGTAATAACTGCACCAATAGATGGGGAACTCATCAAATTTGCAGATGACACCAAGCTGGCAGGAATAGCCAACACTCCAGAAGATAGGCTTAAAATACAGGAGGATCTGGACAGACCCGAACACCGGGCGCTATCTAACAAAATGAAATTCAATGGTGAAAAAAGTAAGGTTCTACATTTAGGCAGGAAAAATCAAATGCACAGGTATAGTATAGGTGGTACCTTGCTCAATAGTAGTAACTGTGAGAGGGATCTTGGAGTCCTAGTAGACAATCACTTCAATATGAGCCAGCCGTGTGCTGCAGCTGCCAAAAAAGCCAAGACAGTGCTAGGCTGCATTAACAGAGGGATAGAATCAAGATCAAGTGAAGTACTAATACCACTTTACAATGCTTTGGTAAGGCCACACCTGGAATACTGCATCCAGTTTTGGTCACCACGATGTAAAAAAGATGTCGAGACTCTAGAAAGAGTGCAGAGAAGAGCAACAAAGATGATTAGGGGGCTGGAGGCTAAAACATATAGGGAACGGTTGCTGGAATTGGGTATGTCTAGTTTAATGAAGAGAAGGGTGAGGGGTGACAGGATAGCAGTCTTCCAATATCTCAGGGGCTGCCCCAAAGGAGAGGGAGTCAAGCTATTCTCCAGAGCGCCTGAAGGCAGGACAAGAAGCAACGGATGGAAACTAGTCAAGGAGAGAAGCAACCTAGAACTAAGGAGAAACTTCCTGACAGTGAGATCAATTAATCAGTGGAACAACCGGCCTCCAGAAGTGGTGAATGCTCCAACACTGGAAGTTTTTAAGAAGAGACTAGACAGCCATTTGCCTGAAGTGGTATAGGGTTTCCTGCCTGAGCAGGGGGTTGGACTAGATGACCTCCAAGGTCCCTTCCAACTTCTTCTTCTTCTTCTTCTTCTTCTTCTTCTTCTTCTTCTTCTTATTATTATTATTATTATTATTATTATTATTATTATTATTATTATTATTATTATTATTAAGAAAGGTCGCAAAATGGGAGAAAATTCATTAGACGAATTTCTCACTTAGCAACGTACATTCTGGGCTCAATTGTGGCCCTACATTGAGGACTACCTGTGTTAGGGAAACCTCTACAACACCGAGAAATATGGGTTACTAAAGACAGTCAAATTGAGGGTTGTTTATTTTTATTTTTTTTACTTCACTGAAGCATTTGCAAGAAGAATTATTTCATCTCCTTCCCGACCAACATTTTTTTAAAAAAGCAGACTTTTTTTTAAAAAAAAAATTGCACTGAGCCGACAAATATTTTAAGTCCGCATGATATGATGTGTCTCACCAGAATTTGGATGCCAGCTGTACTAGTCAATCTGGCAGACATCGTAAGCCTTGTATAAAAAAAATAATTATAAATTTCTGCATTTGGCATCTTCCACCTGTTCTAGCTTTGTGTCTTTCTTTTTTTTTTTCCTTATCTGCCTTCCCAAGACAGTTCTTAAAATAAGCGTTTCACGTCTCAGGTCCTTTCTTAGACTTGGCAGAGCCATTTGTCATTTTGAAAGGTCTTTTCCAATGGGATTAAGCCTACCTTACTCATGCGGGCAGAAGGGATATGCTACTGACCCCATTGGTCAAGGAACGTAGAACACAGGGAGTCCTCAATGTACCACCACAATGTAGCCCAAAATTTATGTTGCTAAGTGAGAAATTTGTTAGGTGAGTTTTGCCCCATTTTACGACGTTTCTTGACTTCATCTCTCTTTAAATAGCAATGGCAATTGCACTTATATACCGCTTCACAGTGCTTTACAGCCCTCTCTTGGCGGTTTACAGAGTCAGCATATTTCCCCCCCCCCAAACAATCTGGGTCCTCATTGTACCAACCTCGGAAGGATGGAAAGGCTGAGTCAAACTTGAACCGGTCAGGATCGAACTGCTGGCAGTGGGCAAAGTTAGCCTGCAATACTGTATTCTCACCACTATGCCATCAGGGCTTCTCTCTCTCTCTCTCTCTCTCTCTCTCTCTCTCTCTCTCTCTCTCTCTCTCTCTCTCTCTCTCTCTCTCTCTCTCTCTCTGTTTGTCTGTCTCTCTGTGTGTGTGTGTCTTTTTCTCATAGATTTTCTTGTTGCAATTTATTAATCGGCAGCAGGTAATGCATTGACACTTTCCCAACACTGAGTTTCACCTGGCCTCTTCTTTTTACTTCAGATCTTTCCATCACAGCAAACCCTCCCCCCCAAAAAAAACCCAGCACTTACTTTTATTTGGCTGTGGTTGTCTCTGGCAGCAGAGGCTTCAAAGCTTCCAGAAGGCACCTCTGTTCTGAATTCTGGGAGTTGAAGTCCACAAGTCATAAAAGGGGCCACATTTCTTTTTCAGCAGCTTGCTCTTTTCACAAACGGTCCCGTTCCTGCAGTGTCCTGGCTCACCTCCAGCTGAACACCTGCAGAAATGGATTGGCCGCTACAGACCTGAAAGAGGCACCTTAGATATAGCATGCTTCCTTACCTGTATAGGGAATCCTCAACATATGGCCAGTGGTGGGATTCAAATAGGTGAACAACCAGTTCTCTGCATGGATGCCACTTCCGGAAGTCCGTTCTGGGCCTGGGCAACAAAACTTTAGCTACCGGTTCTGCCGAAGTGTTGCGAAACGGCTGAATCCCACCACTGCGTATGACCACAACGGAGCCCAAAATTTCCATTGCTAAGTGAGACAGTTAAGTAGCGCCCTACTTTATGACCTTTCTTGCCATCGTAGTTAAGTGAAGCCCTGCACTTTGTTGAGTGAGTAACATGGTTGTTAAGGGAATCTGGCTTCCCCACTGACTTTGCTTGTCAGAAAGTCGCAAAAGAGGGAATCACGTGACCCCCGGGACACTGCCACCGTCGCAAATATGAGTCAGTGGCCAAGCGTCTGAACTTTGATCACGAGACCATGGGGATGCTGCAACGGTCGTTAAGTGTGAAAAATGGTCTTCAGTCACTTTTTTCACTTTTTGAACAGTCGTTAAATGAACTACCATGTTTCTCCGAAAATTAAACCCAACCAGAAAATACGCCCTAACATGATTTTTCAGTATGCTATATAAGCCCGACCCCCAAAATAAGCCCCAATTAAGATCTTCAGCCAAATGGACACATTTAGTACCATATTTCCCCAAATATAAGACCTAACCAGAAAATAATCCCTAATGCGTCTTTTGGTGTAAAAATTAATATGAGACCTGGTCTTATTTTTGGGGAAACATAGTATTATAAGTCAAGGATTTTAGGAACACACCCAAATGCCTTCCTGGGTCTTTCCAACATACTTTGGAGATATCTGGAATGGTTAAAAGCGAGCCCTTGCCTTAAACCAGGGCTTTTCAACTAGTGGTACGGGTACCACCTGTGGTCCATTGGAACCTGGCAGGTGGTACGCGACCATCCTAGAAAAGTGGTAGCAGGGGAGGGGAATGAGCTGAACCGGTGGCAGCACTGCACAAGCCTGAGCGAGAGACGGCTGGAGCTGCAGGGCTGTCAGGGCTCAGCAGAAGCGCCAGGATCAGCGCCAGGATCCAGCTGAAGCTCAGCGCTGATCCTGGTGCTTCTGAGCCCAGAAGAGGCGCCGATCAGCTGGAATGTTGCAGCATCTCCAGGATCTTGTGATTTACATTCAGATGCTTGGCAACTGATTCATATTTCTGACGGTCACAGAGTCCCAGGGTCATGTGAAGTGACCAAAACCAGCTGCAACCACCCAGCAGGGGGGGGAGAATAAAAACCAAACATCACCCCCACCCCACCCCTGCTGCCAATCCCCAACAGAAATGCTCACAACAATGAAAACCTCGGACAGGAGGAAGAGCGCTGCCGGGCGGGCAGGAAGGTGTCTTGCTCAGCTGTGGCTTGGGGGGCCCTTTTTTTGGTGCCATTGTAACTTCGAACAGTCACTAAGCAAACTGTTGTAAGTCGAGGACTACCTGTACTATCTGCTTACAACCTTTCCTTTATTCTAACCCCCTTTTGTTAACTCTGGAGCGCTATGGACTCTCTCAACCCATGTTTCTCAACCTTGGCAACTTTAAGATGGGTGCAGGCTGGGGAATTCTGGGAACTGAAGTCCACCCATCTTAAAGTTGTGGCGGTTGAGAAACCCTGGCTGCCAGGATCTTCAACCCATCCAAAGGAAAGAGGTCAGCCTAAAGTTTATAAAGATTGTAACACTTTGGTACATTTATCCTCAGGGAACAGGGTAGAGTTATAGACAAAAGGACAAAGATGAGGAATGAATGAATGAATGAATGAATGAATGAATGACAAAAAAACCCACCAAAACTCATTCTCCAACTTTTGCAAAAAGCTCAACATTTTATCAATCAATTAATCAATTTTTTAAAATGGCCATTTTCTGTATCCTTTTTACCAAACGATAGGGCCCTGTTACCGAGGATCAACTGCAGTGATTCACTTAATCACTGTGGCAAGAAAGGTCGTAAAATGGGGCAAACCTCGCTTAACAACCACCTTGCTCACCAACAGAAATTTGAGGCTCAGTTTAATTTGAGGACCGCCTGTATCCGGTTGACTGTTCCTGACTGTTGCTTTTTTGAATGCAGGTTGCAATAGAAAATGTAGTGCAGGGGTAGGCCACCTTGGCTCTTTTATGACTCGTGGACTTCAACTCCCAGAATTCCTGAGCCAGCATGGCTCAGCATGGAAATCTCTCCCTTTCCCCTCAGCATGGCTGGCTCAGGAATTCTGGGAGTTGAAGTCCACGAGTCATAAAAGAGCCAAGGTGGCCTACCCTGGCCTAGGCCTAGGCCGCTTTATGACTCGTGGACTTCAACTCCCAGAATTCCTGAGCCAGCATGGCTCAGCTTGGAAACCTCTCCTTTTCCCCTCAGCATGGCTGGCTTAGGAATTCTGGGAGTTGAAGTCCACGAGTCATAAAAGAGCCAAGGTGGACTACCCCTGACATAGAAGAACCAAGCCATCAGGATGGGATTGAGCAGTCCATCGGCGTTTGAAAGGCAAAGGCCACCCTTTTGAAGACAGCAAAGTCCACGTTCTGCACAGAGAGGACCGCTGGTTTGAAAGAGGGGTCAAAGGGGCCATCTACATTAAGACTGAACAGCCCTCTCTCAACAGAAGGGGGAGGGACATGACACCACCTGTCTCCTGTTTACAACACAGTCCTTTCAGCAGTTCCAAGAAGGCTCCACACCCATTTGCGCTACTCAGGTGACCCTGAGGGCACAGATGAACCTCCAGGTGGCGTCGACGACTTTCTACAAAAATTGCAAATGGCCAGCTTTCTGCAAAGAATATAAATCCTTCCATTCCCTCACCATTAAGTCAGAACTAAAGAAGCTTCTTGGATGAGAAGCAAAATGTCTTCAAGGAAAAACCAAGTCCAGTTGCCTTTTGAAAGAAGCACCTTTGGGACCTTCAACTTTTGATTCGGAGCTGCCCGGAGATGGCTGAACGATGATGGTGTGGCTATTCAAATGCTTTAAATAAGTAAATAAATAATTCTTTGGATGATGAAATTATCAATGCTGCAGAGGGCAACGATATCCCAGAACTGCAGAGCTGGAAGGGATTGGTAGACGTTTTCTAGTCTAACCCCCTGCTTGGAACAGATGCTGATAAACCATTTTGAACAGATGGCTCGCCAGTCTGTTTGAGAACCGCCATGAAGGGGAACACACCAATTTATGAGTTTCGATAAAGACACGTGTTTTCTTCATGCACGCTGCAGGGCCCTCTCCCTTTCTGTTGAGTCTCTTTTGTTTTTGTCACCAAGTGTAACGCGCCAAAGCAAATGTTCCAATTATGCATCTCGTGCTATCAGAATGATGTCCGTGACATCATATCTAGAACATAGAACATAAAATAACATAGTTGGACCCTGGAGGTCTTCTAATCCAATCCCTTGCCCAATCAGGAGACCCTGTACCATTTTAAACAAATTGTTGTTCAGTCTCTTTTTGAAAGCCTCCAGTGATGGAGCACTCACAGCTTCTGAAGGCAAAGCCGTTCCACTGGTAAATTCTTCTAACAGCCAGGAAATTTTTCCTTAGTTCTAGAATAGAATAGAGCTGGAAGGGACCTTGGAGGTCTTCTAGTCCAGGGCTTTTCAACTAGTGGTACGGGTACCACCTGTGGTACATTGGCATCTGGCAGGTGGTACGCGACCATCCTAGAAAAGTGGTAGCAGGGGAGGGGAATGAGATGAACCGGTGGCAGCACCACACACGCCTGAGCGAGAGATGGCTGGAGCGTCAGGGCTGTCAGGGCTCAGCGGAAGCGCCAAGATCAGTGCTGCTTTCCAGCTGATTGGCGCTTCTTCGGGGCTGTCAAGGCTCAGTGGAAGCACCAGGATCAGTGCTAAGCTCCAGCTGGAGCTCAGTGCTGATCCTGGTGCTTCTGCTGAGCCAGAAGAAGCGCCGGTCAGCTGGAATGTTGCAGCATCTGCAGGGTCTTGTGATTTACATTCAGATGCTTGGCAACCAATTCATATTTATGATGGTCACAGTGTCCCAGGGTCATGTGAAGTGACCAAAACCTGCTGCAACCACCAAGCAGATGGGGGGAATAAAAACCACCACCCCACTCCACCCCCGCTGCCAATCCTCAACAGAAATGCTCACAACAATGAAAACCTCGGACAGGAGGAAGAGCGCCACCAGGCGGGCAGGCAAGTGTCTTGCTTGGCTGTGGCTTGGGGGGCACTTTTTCCAGTGCCATTGTAACTTTGAACAGTCACTAACTGAACTGTTGTAAGTCGAGAACTACCTGTACTTCATCACTTTTTTCCCTTCTTTGGTCATCAAGTTTTTGACACCTTGCTAGGTGACTGGTGGTACTCGGATATTGCCATATCCTAAAAGTGGTACAATGGGTGAAAAGGTTGAAAAGCCCTGCTCTAGTCCAGCCCCCGGCTTAAGCAGGAGAACCTATACCTTCTCAAACAAGTGACTGTCTCTAGCCTCTTCTTAAAAATCTCCAGTGATGGAGCGCCCATGATTTCTAGAGGCAAGCTGTTCCACTGGTTAATCGTCCTCACTGTCAGGAAGTTTCTCCTTAATTCTAGGTTGCTTCTCGATCAGTTTCCATCCATTGTTTCTCGTCTTGCCTTTTGGTGCTTTGGAAAATAGTTTGAGTCCCTTGTCTTTGTCTTCCAAATATTGTCTTCCAAATATTGGAAGACCGCTATTCTGTCTCCCCTAGTCCTTCTTTTCATTAGACTAAAAAGGTAAAAGGTAAAGGTTCCCCCGCACATGCGTGCTAGTCGTTTCCGACTCTAGGGGCCGGTGCTCATCTCCATTTCAAAGCCGAAGAGCCAGCACTTGTCCGAGGACGTCTCCGTGGTCATGTGGCCGGCATGACTAGATGCCAAAGGCACACGGAATGCTGTTACCTTCCCACCGGAGTGGTCCCTATTTATCTACTTGCATTTTTACGTGCTTTCGAACTGCTAGGTTGGCAGAAGCTGGGACAAGTAACAGTCACTCACTCTGCTACGCAGCACCCGGGATTAGACCCACCAAACTGCTGACCTTCTGATCAACAAGCTCAGCGTCTTAAACCACTGAGCCACCATGTCCCTTTTCATTAGACTAGACATACCCAATTCCTGTAACCTTTTTTCTTATGTTTTGGCCTTCTGTGTTATGGTTTTAATTATTCCCTCTTTGTTCCCCATACGCTCAAAATTGCAGGAGAAACATCTGAGATTGGGTTTATTTCCAGAACCAAATAAATCACGGCATCTCCACTTTTCTGGCGGCAACATAATTTGGCCTGCTACATCTGCTTCTCCTGAACATTGTTTTCTTGTAAGCAGGCTAAGAAAGACAGGCAAGGAGAAAGGAAGGAAGGAAAGAAAGAAAGAAAGCAGATAGAGGTGTTTTGTTCCACTTCATATAAACAACTTTTCAAGCCAGAAAAACCAGCTGGCAAACTGAACATGAAGAAACAAAATCTGTTTACTGCAGTCCGTTCGTTGAATGTTGACTGCGAAAACTTTGTAAAGTAGTGGCAGAAGAGGGGAAGAATAGTACGAATTTTAGCGATTCAGCTACCCGCTTTAGTGCTTCACCATTTACGTAGAACTTGGAGTTGTTCACTCGTTGTTGTTTTTTTCTGCCAGACAGCTTAATCTTTTATGCATAATTTTGAGATCCATACTGCTCCTTACATTGGACATTGTGTCTAAAATTCTCTGTCAATCATTTGGATTCGCAGCCAATGAAACCACATTTTCAGCACCCAAAACTACCTACATTAAAATCAACACCAACGTTCCTTGTGCATTCATCCATATCTATATTAATCAGCCAAGATGAATATCACATCTTCCTTTCTTACTCCATTTTCACTGCTGAACCATTATCTGGGGGAATCCATTTATTCTTTTCAGTTTCTCACTTCTATCATATGTTGCATTCTAATTCACACAGAACCTTACATAAGGCAAGTGTCAACGCTGCTAACGTCGGATGTTTTTGCATTGACAACAGATGGAAATGTAGCCATTTTCTCCCTTTCGCTTTTAGAGTTAGAGGATGATGATGGGGAGGGGGGGTGATGTGAGTGAGAGTCCAGCTAGACATAACAACACTAAACCTAGCGTGAGAATCAAGGTTACTGAGCCCAGAGCTGATACAGAATTGGCAGGCTGGAGAGCTGGAGAGGAAGCCCGCCGTTCAAGCTAATTGGGGAATGTGATTTAGGACTGCAAATTGAAGGAGGGAATTGTGCTTTGATACTAGGTGCCCAGGGGAGGGGAATTCAGTTTTTGGCTTCGATTATGTAAGTGTCGATATACTACTTGAATAAAAGATCCTTTTAAGGTAAACAACGCCTTGGAGTTCTTTTGAAGAGTTTCACTTGTCAGAACCATGACAGCAAGTCTGTAACATTTTGTTTCCCACTCAGCTCCAAGCACGTTCCCCAACCTCTCTCCTTACATAGGTACTCCTTGTTTTTTACAACAGTTCGTTTAGTGACTATTCAAAGTTACAACGGCACTGAAAAAAGGGCCATTTTTCATGCTTCACACCCTCACAGCATCCCCAGGGTCACGCGATCAAAATTCAAAGGCTTGGCAACTGACATGTGCTTACGACGGTTGCAGTGTCCCGGAGTCATGTGATTGCCTTTTGCCACCTTCTGACAAGCAAAGTCAAGGGGGAAGCAGATTCACTTAGTAAAGAGTTGTTACTAACTTAATGAGTGAAGTGATCCATTTAACAAGTGTGGGCAAGGAAGGATGTGAAATGGAGCGAAGGCTCATTTGTGGCTGCAAGTGAACAAATGTCCATAAGTCACCTTTTTCAGTGCTGTGGTAACTTCAAACAACCTGTAACTGTTTTACAACTTGTAAGCCAACCAGAGTCACCTTGTAGAGGAGTCGGGCAGCATAAAAATTTAATCACTCAATCAATCTTCTTTCTTTTTCTTCTATGTCCCTTTTCCCCCAATATTCTCATTTATGACTACAAAAGGTAGCCTGTTCTGCCTTCGAGCCTTCACTGACTTCTTCACCAATTCTCTCATTTTTTTTCAACGTCAACAGCTCAAACCATTCATGCCTTTAGTTTTGCACTCGTTGCTTTGCCATTCATTCTTTTGTTGGGCTCTTGCTTAAAACCCTGCATTTGAAATAAATAACCCCCCCCTCTTTTTTTCCCCAGAGAAATTGCCCACAAAGCTATCATCATCCTTGTTCATTCTCAAGTCACAGCAGGATCATTTTTTTTTCCTAAATAAAATTCATTCTGAAAGTTGCACAATTCAACCCCAAACACATCTTTGATCCTTCTTTCACAAGAGGATCACTTAGAATTATCAGTCATCAGCTGAAATGTAGAAAGATAGAAAACTCACGGCAGAAAAAGATCCAGTGGTCCATTAAGTCTGCCCTCTGTGTTCTTATTATTTATTTTTGTTTTCTTTTTAATCAATTTATTGTTTAATCATTACTTTGTATTTGTATTTATTTATTAATTTTATTGTATTTTTATTGATTGGTTTTAACTGTTGTCAGATGATAGAGCTGTGTTTATCCCAAGCAACGTATATACCTGGTATATATATATATAGCCTTGGTAGAGCAGTGGGCTAATGCCTCCTTAAGTAACACCAGCTGCCTGCAATTAGTGCAGGTTCGCATCCCACCAGGCTCAAGGTTGACTCAGCCTTCCATCCTTCCGAGGTAGGTAAAATGAGGACCCAGATTGTTGGGGGCAATTAAGCTGACTTTGTAATAATGCCGCTTGGGGTGTGAAAGCCCTAATAAGCAGGCATATACATAGAATGAAGGCTACTGCTAAGCTTGTAAGCCGCCCTGAGTCTTCGGAGAAGGGCGGGATATAAATGGAATTAAAATTATATATATAATTCTTTGTTAGTAATTTACACAAATATATGAATTGTCCGGTGTGACTACTGCCTGTTCGATAGCCTTCAAGATAGGCTGAAAACAGGAAATAAAGATTTGCCCCATGTTTGGGGCCTAGCAAGGTAATCTAAATAGTTAACATTTGAAACATATATATATATATATATATATATATATATATATATATATATATATATATATATATGGATCCTTGGTTTTTCGGGTTTTTCCCCACGTAGAACTAAAGGTGTAGGCGCAACGTTTCGACGGAATCCCATCCGTCATCATCAGGCTTTAGCTTCCTTCTTCTGGGACTTCTTCTTCTGGGACATATATATATATATATATATATATGTTGAGACTCTGAAAAGAGTGCAGAGAAGAGCAACAAAGATGATTAGGGGACCGGAGGCTAAATTATACGATGAACGTTTGCAGGAATTGGGTATGTCTAATCCCTGGACTGTAAGGTGATCAAACCAGTCAGTCCGAGAGGAGATCAACCCTGACTGCTCTTTGGAAGGCCAGATCCTGAAGCTGAAACTCAAATTCTTTGGCCACCTAATGAGAAGGAAGGACTCACTGGAGAAGAGCCTAATGCTGGGAAAGGTTGAGGGCAAGAGAAGAAGGGGACGACAGAGAATGAGGTGACTGGATGGAGTCACTGAAGCAGTAGGTGTGAGCCTAAATGGACTCCAGAAAATGACTCTTGGACTTCAACTCCCAGAATTCCTGAGCCAGCATGGCTCAGCATGGAAACCTCTCCCTTTCCCCTCAGCATGGCTGGCTCAGGAATTCTGGGAGTTGAAGTCCACGAGTCATAAAAGAGCCAAGGTTGCTTACCCTGGCCTAGGCCTAGGCTGCTTTATGACTCGTGGACTTCAACTCCCAGAATTGCTGAGCCAGCATTGCTATCTGAGGAATTCTGGGAGTTGAAGTCCACAAGTCATAAAAGGGCCAAGTTTGAAGACCCCTGAATTAGAGAGTCATGCATTAGGCAATCTACACTCTGATTGGTTGCCGTAAGCATAAAGGGGGTGTTTCCCTTTTATCCCGCCTTTTTCTCCTCAGAGTGTTCTGTATACCATTTTAGATTTACCTCATGATTTTCCAGTGTTCCTGACCATCTTATGTCTTTCTTATGTCACACACACACAGGAATTCTGGGAGTTGAAGTCCATGAGTCATAAAAGAGCCAAGGTTGCCTATCCCTGGTCTAGAGTATTGTAGGAGAGCTGGTTTCAATGTGGCAAAATGAATTTCTTCCTTCTCTGAGAATTTTTCCTATTATTAATATGATCTCCAGCTGCATCACGTCTGCTGTCATTTTCATTTTTCTAACAGCGCACAAAATAATCTGCTTCTTAATGAAGGGCCATGCGTGAAATGACAATCAAATAATTGGAAATCTGTAAAAAAAAAAGAAGAAGAAGACAAAAGTATATCCATTGTTAACGATCTGAAGGGATTCGTCTGTTGTTAACGATCTGAACAGATTTGGGCAGAACCTGGTGCCCTATAAATTTGGTTGCTGTCCAACTTCATGCATCACCAATGTGAAGATGGCAAACAGCTGACTGAGGTGATGAAGGTTATGGAGATTGCAATTTGACCCATCTGGGAACAGTAGGAACAAGGCATAAAGATAAACCGCATGAAGCAATTAACAAAATGTTGAACTGGGGGAAATTTGAAGAGTGCCAATTTTAGTAAGTCAATGGTAGTTGCAAAGAAAAGAATAAGGAATAAGGATAATCTGTTTAACAAAATGCCAACCAACTCTTTCATTACAATCATCTGGACTTCTGACTAATCTTCCTTCCTTCCTTCCTTCCTTCCTTCCTTCCTTCCTTCCTTCCTTCCTTCCTTCCTTCTTTCCTTCCTTCCTTCCTTCCTTCCTTCCTTCCTTCCTTCCTTCCTTCCTTCCTTCCTTCCTTCCTTCCTTCCTTCCTTTCTTTCTTTCTTTCTTTCTTTCTTTCTTTCTTTCTCTTTCTTCTCTTTCTTTTCTTTCTTTCTTTCTTTCTTTCTTTCTTTCTTTCTTTCTTTCTTCAGAATAATAACATCATCTGGAGTTCTGACCATTCTTCCTTTCTCTCCTTCCTTCCTTCCTTCCCCCTTTCCTCCCTCTTTCTTTTCTTTTCTTTTCCTCTTTCTCTTTCTTTCTTTCTTTTTTTCTTCAGAATAATAACATCATCTGGACTTCTGAATATTCTTTCTTTCTCTCCTTCCTTCCTTCCTTCCTTCCCTCCCTCCTTCGCTCCCTCTTTCTCTTCTTTTCTTTTCTTTTCCTCTTTCTTTCTTTCTTTCTTTCTTTCTTTCTTTCTTTTTTTCTTCAGAATAATAACATCATCTGGACTTCTGAATATTCTTTCTTTCTCTCCTTCCTTCCTTCCTTCCCTCCCTCCTTCCCTCCCTCTTTCTCTTCTTTTCTTTTCTTTTCTCTTCTCTTTCTTTCTTTCTTTCTTTCTTTCTTTCTTTCTTTCTTTCTTTCTTTCTTTCTTTTTTTCTTCAGAATAATAACAGGATAAAAGAGTTGGAAGGGACATTCAAGGTCTTCTAACCCTAACCCCTGCAGAAGCAGGAGACCCTACACTATTCTGGATAAAAAGAGCCTTGGTGGAGCAGTGGGCTAATGCCTCCTTAAGTATCACCAGCTGCCTGCAATTAGTGCAGGTTCGAGTCCCACCAGGCTCAAGGTTGACTCAGCCTTCCATCCTTCCGAGGTAGGTAAAATGAGGACCCAGATTGTTGGGGGCAATAAGCTGACTTTGTAATAATGCCGCTTGGGGTGTGTGTGAAAGCCCTAATAAGCAGGCATATCCATAGAATGAAGGCTACTGCTAAGTTTGTAAAGCCGCCCTGAGTCTTCGGAGAAGGGCGGGATATAAATGGAATTAAAATAAAAAAATAAAAATAAAAGGCTGTCCAGTTTCTTCTTAAAAGTCTCCAGCGATGGAGCACCCACCACTTCTGGAGGCAAGCTGTTCTGCTGGTTAATTGTGTGAAAGGAAAACAAAATACCTTATTAATTCTTTCTGTATAAATCAAACATATTTCTTTGATCGCCAATTAAAAGAAAAGCTTCTGTCTGCTGAGGAATACTTAGGAAAAAGAAGAGCTGTGCCCTTTCCAGTAGAAGGTGAAAAATAGTGGGCTGGCACACATTTCAGTCTTAAGAAAACAGATGTAGCAAAAGGAAGCATTTCAGAAATTTATATGATGACGGTTTTAACAAGAAAAGGCTTATGACCCTCTTTTACCGGTCTACTATAGAGAGCGTCCTCTCGTATGGTATTGTGGTTTGGTATGCTGGTCTGACAGCCGCGGATAGGAAGGCATTACAGAGGGTGGTGAGCACAGCACAAGACATTGTGGGCTGTCCCCTGACGCCACTGGATGACCTCGCCAGGGCCCGCTGCCTTGGAAGAGTGAGGAAAATTCTCAGGGACGACTCACACCCTGGAGTGTGAGTATCTCTTTACTCTCCTACCATCGGGTAGGAGATACAGGAGTATAGCCAGCCGTACCAACAGGCTGAAGAACAGCTTTTATCCGTGGGCTGTTAGGCTTTTGAATGGGAAATAATTTTTATAAACTTTATGCAGAATTGACTTGCGAGGCCGGTGTGTTGTGCGATTAGCTCACATGGTGTAATAAGATGGAGGGTTTGTTGTCCCTGTGAGTTGGGGGGTGGGGGCACGAAGGGAGGCTCAGCCAATCTCAATGTATACATGGTTGTACTTTGACAATAAAGGATTATTATTATTATTATTATTATTATTATTATTATTATTATTATTATTATTATTATGGCTTTTTTTCTCATAGGACGCTCAGAACGGAGTACCGGCACCTTTTTTGGATGGAACCTTGTAGGGTAGGCAAGGCAGGTTGTATGACACGTGTGAGTTCCAGCACCTTTTCCTTTTACAAAAAAAGCACATTATTATTATTATTATTATTGAAATGGGATAGTTATTGGGTGGCTCTAGAAGGTCAAGGGGTGAGCACAATGCTAAGGTGTAAAGCAGGGGTGTCAAACTCACCACGTCACGTGACATGTTGCACATATCACGACTTTTCCCCCATTGCCAGAGCTGGGGTGGGCACAGTTTTGGCATTGACCCATCCAGCCTGTGGGCCGGCAGTTTGACACCCCTGGTATAAAGCCTGCCTAAAAGATCTGGGTGTTGCCATTTGGCCTTAGCCATCACACTTAATGACTGCTGTCCATTTGGCCCTTATTGCAAATAGCTTGTTGAAATGTAAGTACTGAATGTGTGTGTTAAATTTAAATAAACCTCTGGACCCTAAAGTGAGAATTTTGTTGTGTGTTTACTCTTGTTTCTCTTTCACATGTTTTCCCCCTGATAATTGTTCTAAACGGTCAAGAAGTTTCTCCTTAGTTCTAGGTTGCTTCTCTCCTTGATTACTTTCCATTCGTTGTTTCTTGTCCTGCCTTCAGGTGCTTTGGAGAATAGCTTGACCCCCCTTTTCCACTGGGGCAGCCCCTTAGATATTGGATTTTATTTATATGCTGCTCATCTCACTGATGAAACAACTTTGAGAGACTAACAAACAGTGAAAAGATCAATGCAGGAACAATTACCATTATATACACACACACATACAATACATACACAGATACACAAGATTTGTTCATGGCTACCTGTGTAAGCTTAAAACCAAATCTCTTTAGTCTGCTGTTTTCTATTTCCATATTTATTCCCCATTAATCATAGCTAGTCGGAAGCTTCAAAGTAGATCTTCAAACAGAGGCTATATAATCATGTGTCAGAGTTGCTTAGAAGAGTCATTTGCAAATTGCTGTTTAAGATGACCTCTGATATACCTTCCATTGCTGGAATTGCTGATTTTCTGATAATCATGTTTCCAGTTCTGCCACTATAGATGCAGAAGGATTCATTTAAAACCCATCTAGTGGCTGGGGGAAAAAAAAGGAATTAAATATTTCTTTTTCTTTGCCAGATATATGTTATTTGTCTATCCCTGCATTCTGAAACAAACAGGGTTACGTTATTGTTTTAATCCAGATGGTTCAGTGAAAGGTTTTGTGCATGTCTTTGTTCTGAATTAAATTAATTGTTCTGAATTAAAGTACTAGCTATCTTTAAAAAAAGGTGGATAAAGCTGATTTTGGTTTGAAAGAAGACCGACTGATATTATTATATTGTGTTTTCTGTATTCCCTATTCAGGAGTCAAACTTAGGTATAGATTACTTTTATTTTCTAAGGTTGTTTTTAAAAAAAAACAAAGAGGCTTGTTTTGCTTTGTTTTTCTCCTTGGTTTTTGTTTAAAGTTGAGGGTTTTTTAGATATTTTCTTTTTTTTTTCTTTGTGACATTTCTTTTCTGGTTTTTTTTTTTACTATTTTGAAATCAACGTCAGCTAAAAACTTCATATTTTTCCTTGTCCTATGTAAGTATTGGCCTCTAGATATACAGGTAGTTCTCAACTTATGGCCACAATTGAGCCTAAAAATTATGTTGCTAAATGAGAAAATTGCTAAGTGAGTTTTGCCCCATTTTACGAGAATCAGATACTTCCTAAGTGGGTGAATTAAAATCTGGTATTTGTTTTTACAAGAAGCATATATTCTTCATAATAGAAAAGTCTCTTGGTTAAGGGTGAGTTTGTCGGATCTATCTTTCTTTGGAAATTCAAAATCTGCTAGGGATACAGTCATTTTGATTAACCTGTGTGCAAAATTTTGCAGTCGGACGAGAAGTAATGTAGAAGGATATTTTATTTTTAGTAGTGGTTAATTAAATGCCTTAGTAAATGAGCTGCACTTATTAATTATAATAGCTCTAGTTAGGATTATCCAGGTAAATTATGCAGGTTTTTGAAATTCTTTTTACTTTGTCTGTGGATCAGATAATTACAGCTGGAGATTTTAATCAACTTTTAGATACCTTACTATAGCATAATACATCCTCCCCCTTCACCTAAATTTAATCCACATACATGGAAAGTATTGCAAACTTACACATCAGAGTTTAATTTGTTGGAGACACAGCAACTGTTAAATTATTCACAAGAAGAATGTATTCTTCCCTTTAAAATTTGTCCTTGATGAAACTTTTTTTACCATCTTAAACATTAGTTGAAAGGAGAAATACATATAAATTTAGGACTAATACTGTATAACCCAATTGTACCAGTAGCCACTATAGGAAAGTGTTCCAGTTTGCTAAGATGTATATAATGACATTATTATAAAATAATTTGGCTTTCATAAAGCAGATGCAATAAAAATTTGGGGAGAGAATGGGAGGGAGGAGAGAGAGAGAGAGAGATGATAAACACAGAGAGAGAGAGATGATAAACAGAGAGAGAGAGAGAGATGATAAAGAGAGAGAGAGAGAGAGATGATAAACAGGTGGGTGATAGATAGATGATAGGTAGCCAGGTGGGCGGGCAGACAGACAGACCGACAGACAGTGTGATGACTCCCCCAGACATTTTCTCAGATACCTCTCCATATGTCAGCTTGAAGGAAGATGAACCCAACTCAGACACATCTGGAGGGGCATTGGTCAATGGCTCCAAACAGCCAGCTGAGAGGGACTTGGCTGAAGCACAACTGCAGCAGGACTGCCCTGAGGCTTCAGGTGGGGAAAGCATGCAGCTGCAATTGGTCAATGATGAGGAAGAGGCACTGCCGTCTGCCCCTGATCCAAGAACACATAAGGCAAAGAAAAGGCAGGAGCAGAGAAGGTCAGCCAGATTACTTGTGAGGAGGCAGCCTCGCCCTTCTTGATGCACTGCACCAGAAGTTGGCTATTTAGCACAGCAGATAGATGGAGACAACACTGGGAACAATGTGTTTGTTTTCTTGCTGTGTGTTCTTGCCTTGAACTTTGGATCATATCTCTTCTGTTGTTGCCTTTTGCCTTGCCTTGCCTTGCCTTGCCTTTGCCTTGTGGACTAGTGTTGGCTTCATTTGAGTAGCCTGTGGAACTCATTGGAGGCGAGCTGGTGCCGGCACAGGAAATTGCTGGGGAATAACAAGCAATTGTTAAAATAACAATTCAGGTTCAGAAGCCTTAATAAAGACTCCTTACACCTACGGTGTGTGTGAATGAGTGAGTAGAGATAGATAGATAGATAGATAGATAGATAGATAGATAGATAGATAGATAGATAGATAGATAGATAGATAGATAGACACAGTTAGACATATATTTATTTTATTTATTAATCAAATTTCTGCACTACCAATCTCACCTACTGTAAGTGTCCCTAAGCAGTTTATAACATCATACATAGACATATTCTATGCATTAAATTGCTCTGCACAATATCCAGTTATGGAAGAAACTGGGTGTCAAACTGCCGGCCTATTGGCCAGATGCATCATAGCAAAGCCACACCCACCCCATGGCTGGCAATGGAAAAAAAGTCTTGATATGTTGTGACACTTCACGTGATGTTACCCTCTTCCCCCTCCCCCCACCCCAGACCCAGAATTTTGAATCTGGATGGGGATGTCCCTTCCCCATACCAAGCTGAGTGTCAGTTTTGGGGTCTTCCTGGATTCATGGCTCAAGGAACAGGTGGCAGCTGTGGTTAAGGTTAAATTTGTTAACCTTTGCACGAATTCGTCTAGTACACCAGTTGGCAACCTTTCCTGGACAGAGAGTGTTATGTATCCAGGTGAAGAGAACACATACACACTTACATAGCAGTCACCACCAGGGGGCGTTGAACTGTAACTGTTTTTGCAGGAACCCAGTTTCGGCAGGAAACAGAGGTTCAAACCCATTGGCCGGCTGCTCACCTGGCCAGGTATAAAAGGAGCGCAGGTAACCCCTATTCCCCAGTACAGTCACTTCCACCGAATAAAGATCTGCCATGCTGTACTCATCGTCTCGGCGTCCTTCCTGCTCTCCAGAACCCACTACACAACAGAGAGGCGTTGCTCACAGTCATTCATTCCTTGGTCACCTCCCCTTTGGATTACTGCAATACACGCTGTATGGGGCTGCCCTTGAAGGCACAAAAAGGGACCCCCTAGATTTGCCCATGTAACACAACTCTATTGTGCGAGCTTGCAGTTTCTTTCTAGGTGCAATTCAAGGTGCTGGTCCTCACTTTGAAAACCCTATACGGCACAGAACCAGATCTGCAGGACCACCTTTCCCCAAGGACATCTACTCATCCTACCAAGGTGGGCACACACTCCTAGCCCCTTCCTCTAAATATTGCCATCTGATGGGAACTAGGAAGGGTACCTTCTCCATGCCAGCCTCTGCCTATGGAACTCTTTGCCACATGAACTTTGGCAGGCCACCATCCTTCTAGCCTTCTGCGAAGCTTTGAAGACCTGGATTTTCCCCCAAGTGTTGGGATAAGATTAGATGCATGCACATCAGAAATTTGACTTGTTGTTTTGTTGTTGTTGTTGTTATTTTTAATGTTTCTAATATGTTTAGTTTTATAGTTTTAATATGGTTTTGCCTGTTGTTTTAACTTGTGTTTGGAAAGCGCCCAGAGTGGGTTATAAGATGGGCAGCTATATAAATGTTTTAAATAAACAAATTAAACCAACGCATAAATTGCATTACTGATATTTCACGAAGAAATTATTAAAAATGGAATATAAAAGTGAAAAACCTCTGAGTACATAATGCGAGAAGACCTCCATCAGAATGATATAATGCTTTAATAAGTGCTAACTGGGATATTTAAATTCCTTTCTGCATTTGATATAGAATGGTCACTGAATTGCACAAGGCAAAAATATTGGGAATAGAGGAAAAGGCCTGGAAAAATACTTATAGTTCTAAAAACCTTTTACAACAACTGGATATTATTTCGGCTTTCAAGTATGTTTGAGATAAAGTGTGCAGTGATTCCTAAGTACATATGTTCGATAACAAAACGTATTGATAGGAAGAATAGTGATAAATTATCAGTTAATCAATGAATTAGAATACGTGTCAGATGTGCAACCTTTATGTGCAAGTAGTCCTCAGTTTACAACAATTCATTTAGTGACCATTCTAATTAACTTACAACAGCACTGAACAAAGTGACTTATGACCGTTTTTCACCACTGCAGCAAAATTCAGACAACTGACTGACTCACATCTATGACGGTCTCAGTGTCCCAGGGTCACGTGATCCCCTTTTGTGACTTTCTGACAAGCAAAGTCAATGGGGAGGCCAGATTCTCTTAACAACTGTGTTACTAATTTAACAACTGCAGTTGATTCGCTTAACAACTGTGGCAAGGAAGATTGCAAAATGGGGCACAACTGTTTTGGTTAACAACAGAAATTTTGGGCTGAAGTGTGGCCGTAAGTCGAGGACTCTCTGTATAGCATTTTGCTTTGTTGGAAAATATGTAACATTACAAGCTTTTTAAGGTTCCTTGCAATAATTATCTGAAGGATAATTTTCTTCAAATATAGACGACTTATCTAAGATCAAAATCCGTATAAATAGACGGTGAACATCCTCCTCCTGAGTGTATATTTTAAAAAATAAAAATAAAGTGATGTATTAGTTCAATAATTAATACTTTTCATGAAAAGGAAAACGCCGAATTATCTAAATTCATGGCTGCCATATGATTATGGAAGGGTTATATTTCCTGGTTTTCAGTCATAGCACGAGGAGAGCATTTAGTGTCTTTATTGAAAGGAAATGATTAAGCCAGGAAATCGTTATGGACACAATTAAAAAGCTATTATGTGAGGCATATAATAATATTCAGGGCTCTTGGCTCCATTTTTTTAGCAAAAATGTTATTGTGTGTCCCGCATTAAAGGCAGTAGGACATATAGGGAAGATGTGGAGATGATCACTTTTAGCCTTTATTCACCTCAGAATCTACTCTCTGAGGGAAGACCAATTTGAAAATGGCTGATCTGGGGGAATGTAATCAAGTCATTACACGAAGTTTTGTTCTCCGAGCTTGTGGGTCGGTTTCTGAATGTTTCATTACCAGTCTACGTAACACCTTCAGTGGAGTTTAGGGCAGGGGTAGGCCACCTTGGCTCTTTTATGACTCGTGGACTTCAACTCCCAGGATTGCTGAGCCAGCATGGCTCAGCATGGAAATCACTCCCTTTCTTCTCAGCATGGCTGGCTCAGGAATTCTGGGAACTGAAGTCCACAACTCATAAAAGGGCCAAGTTTGAAGACCCCTGAGTTAGAGATTCATGCATGAGGCAATCTACACTGTGATTGGTTACCGTAAGCATAAAGAGGGTGTTTCCCTTTTTCCCCACCTTTTTTTCTTCAATATGTTCTGTATACCATTTTAGATTTACCTCATGGGAGTTGAAGTCCATGAGTCTTAAAATAGCCAAGGTTGCCTACCCGTGGTTTAGAGGACGTCAGTGTTGGTGTTCTTCTGTTTATCAAGGTGTGAATGTGTCAAGTGCGGGTCTTGTGATGGGTCAGGTATGAGTCATCAGAGAGGTTCCTTCAGGTCAGCGTTGTTGGGGATGTGACCTATCAGAGTCTCGTGATGACGGATTACATCAGGTCAGAGTCATTGGAAGGTGAACTGCTGAGGGGGCGGGAGAAGAGTGGGTTTGTGTGGGTTGGTTGTGGGTTGATGCTATCTCCTGTTGGCTGTGTGACTGATTTAGATTCTGAGGGGATCCTAAGCTGGTTGTAGATCAATGTGTCTGTTGATGGAATTGTTTGTGGAGTGCCAGGCTTCGATGAACTTACAAGCATAGCAGGTGTTAGCATGGCCGATGATTTTAGTGTGGCTCCAACCAGACTGGTTGTCAATGCTATGACAAACCGAACTGAAGCCATTTTCATTTTGTCTTCGATGCCACATATTTAGTTTAGAAGAAGGAGAGAGGGGTGTAGTTCTCAGTTAGCCAAAACAATTCATATGTATGGGAACCAAGGTCATTGCTGATAACATTTTGGTGGGCTGGACAGCTTGGAGGAGTGCCCGTGTTTTCTAAAAATTGGTGAATGTGATTTGTGACAGAAAACTGGGGTGGGAATTGCAACTTGCAACTTTGTAATCGAGAGGAGGGGAATTTAGTCTTGGGTTCTCCTTTGTAGGTGTCGTTATTTTGCAGCCAAATAAAAAATGCCCTTTGAGGAAGAAATCCTTGCCTTGGAATTCTTTCAATAGGTCCCATCTATCAAAACCATGACACTGGTGTTATTTGGTGTCAACGTGGGTAGCGATTAATGATTTGGGATCATGGTTTTTGGCTGCTAGCTGATGTTCGTGGATCCTAGTTTTTAATTGACATGATGTTTTTCCCACATAGAAGTGGTTGCAAAACAAAGGTTTCCCTGTCTAGTTGTGTCTGCCTCTAGGGGGCGGTGCTCATCTCCATTTCCTAGCTGAGGGAGCCAGTGTTGCCCACAGACATTTTATGTGATCATATGGCCAGCATGGCTAAATGCCAAAGGTGCACAAAATGCTATTACCTTCCCACTGAAATGGTACCCATTTATCTACTCACACTTGCATGCTTTCGAACTGCTAGGTGGGCAGGAGCTGAGGAAAGGAACGGGAGCTCGCCCCATCTCACAGTGCTCGGGTCTCAAACCCAGGTTGTAGCTTTCCAGCTGACAAACTTAATGTGTTCCATCGCTGAGCTATCGTGCCCCCCTCAAATTACAATATAATCAGTTAAAAATGATGGGATTCTCAATTTGGTTACCAAGATGGTGAGCATACAAAAGACCGAATCCTACGGAGAATGGTTCAAGACTACAAAGGTTCTAGTCCACAAAGCAGAAAGCCAAGAAGATATTGGACAACAATCTTTAAATATTTAAGGTTTTGTCATGCAGAGGAGAGAGTCAACAATTTGCAGTTACCACAAAGCTCAAACTAATCGACTGAAATTCTTCTCTGATGCAGGTGAGATTATTAGAAGGAATTTCCTAATCATACAGGTAATCCATGACTTACAACCATTGATTCAGTGGCTGTTCGAAGTTGCAATGGCACTGAAAAAAGTGACTTAGGACCGTTTGTCAAACTTATGACCATTGCAGCATCCCCATGGTCAGGTGATCAAAATTCAGACACCTTGGCAACTGGCTCATATTTATGAGGGTCGCAGTGTCCCCGGGCCCTGTGATCCCCTTTTGCAACCTTCTCACCAGCAAAGTCAATGGGGAAGCCATTAACAACTACAGTGCTTTAATGGCAATAATAAAGGTGGGAAAGAAAGAAAGAAAGAAAGAAAGAAAGAAAGAAAGAAAGAAAGAAAGAAAGAAAGAAAGAAAGAAAGAAAGAAAGAAAGAAAGAAAGAAAGAAGGCTTGGAGACTAAAACATATGAAGAATGGTTGCAGGAATTGGGTTTGGCTAGTCTAGAGAAGGAAGGAAGGAAGGAAGGAAGGAAGGAAGGAAGGAAGGAAGGAAGGAAGGAAGGAAGGAAGGAAGAATACATTTAGGAAGACCTTCTTAACTTATCTGCCAATTCCTAGGTCCATCTGTTGAGTTAAAGCGTCCTCTCCTTGACTGCCGAACAATATGAATTATAGGAATGCAATACAGGAATTCTGATCCTCTCCAGTCTCCTTTTAAATACCTAATCAGACACTCACTCTCTCTCTCTCCCTCTCTCTCTCTCTCTCTCTCTCTCTCTCTCTCTCTCTCTCTCTCTCCCTCCCTCCCTCCCTCCGCTCTCTTTCTCTCTCTCTCTCCCTCCCTCCCTCCCTCCCTTCCTCTCTCTCTCTCCCTCCTTCCCCCTCCCTCTTTCTCTCTCTCTCTCCCTCCCTCTCTCCCTCTCATTGTCCCTCCATCCCTCCCTCTCTCTCTCTCTCTCTCTTAAATAGTTCCTTTGACAGAAGGGAAAAAAGAATTTTGATAGTAAAGGCAGTGAACCATCCATCCTGAAAAATCAACAGAGAAAATAATATATATATATACAGGTAGTTCCCGACTTACGAGCACTATTGTGCCCGTGATTTCTGTTGCTAAGCGAGGCATTTCTTAAGTGAATTTGCCCCCATTTTAGGACCTATCTTGCTTGCCACAATTGTTAAGTGAATCGCTGCAGTTGTTAAATTATTTACATGGTTTGTTAAGTGAATCCGACTTCCCCGATTCAAGTTGCTTGTCAGATGGTCACAAAAGGGGGATCACATGACCCGGGGGAGGGACACTGCAACCGTCACAAATATGAGTCAGTTGCCAAGCGTCTGAATTTTGATCAGCGGATCGTGGAGATGCTGCAACGGTCTTAAGTGTGAAAAAGTGGTCTTACTGTAAGTCACTTTTTTCCCATTGTAACTTTGGAGGGCCACTAAATCGAGGACGATTTGTACTCACCAATTTTAAGAGAACTAAGGAGGTTTTGTAGTTGGTTTTGAGTTCTTTCCGGACAATTAGTGACTTTTTACCTTGTTAGATGAGGTAAAATTATGCCGACAGGTTCACTAGCTTCCAATTTTTCCCTTAAGCCTGATCTGTAGAACTGATCCAAATCCCAGAAGATGCCACCCAGAGTGCTTGTATTGGGTTAAGGCAGGGGTCTTCAAACTTGGCCCTTTTATGACTTGTGGACTTCAACTCCCAGAATTCCTCAGCCAACGTGCCTGGCTGAGGAATTCTGGGAGTTGAAGTCCACAAGTCATAATAGGGCCAGGTTTGAAGACCCCTGGGTTAATGGTATTAATGAAGTCAGCATCTGAATTTTGATAGAGGAATATATTTTATGTAAGCCAGTCAATAAGCGTGTTAAGGGAGAAAAAAAATCAAATGACAGTACACGCTACATTAATTTTCCTCCCATAACTTCTCTCCCACAAACAAATGCCGTCGTGACAAAACATATGCTAATGCAGAAATTATAACTTTAGACTCCTACCTGCCAAGACAGATGGAAAGTATCCGGGTCAAGCTTCAAAATAAACATTTCTACCTGTCAGAAATGCCTGGCAGAAATCATCCTTTAAAAGATTCACGTTTGAACCTGTTTGGAGTTTACATTTATTTATTGGATTTCTGTGCTGCCCACCTCAACTAATAGCGTGACTCTGAGTGGCTTATAATAAAAATTAAACCATGCAAAAAACAAATTACAATGAAAAACTAAGGTGAGACTCTCAATGAGAGTTGTACCAAAAAAGCCCTGATTCTTTCTTTCTTTCTTTCTTTCTTTCTTTCTTTCTTTCTTTCTTTCTTTCTTTCTTTCTTTCTTTCTTTCTTTCTTTCTTTCTTTCTTTCTTTCTTTCTTTCTTCCTTCCTTCCTTCCTTCCCTCCCTCCCTCCCTCCCTCCTTTCTTCCTCTTTCTCATTCTTTCTCTCTCTTCTTTCTTCCCTTCCTCCCTTCTCTGCTTCCTCCTTTCCTCTCTCACTTTGTCTTCCTTCCTTCCTTTCCTTTCTTCCTTCCATCCCCTCATTCCCTCCCTCCCTCCCTTCCTTGTCTTCCCTTCCTTCCCTCACTCCCTCACTCCCTCCCTTCCTTCCCCTCCCCTCCCCTCCTCCCCCCCTCCCTCCCTCCCTCCCTCCCTCTCTTCCTTCCTTCCGTCTTCCCTTCCACTCCACTCCCTCCCTCCCTCCCTCCCTCCCTTCCTCCCTTCTGCAAAGGGGACAACAAAGACAATAAAGATAGTGAAGAGCTGGGAGCTCCTAAATCCTCTGGAGAACAGGGAAAGGATGTGGATATATCTAGCATAAACTAGAAATAGCTAACAGCAGACATGATAGAAACCCTTCAAGGGCCTCATCGGCAAAAGAGTGGCCATTTATTCTCCAAATGCCCGAAGGTAGGAAAACAACCAATGTAGAGAAGCTTCACAGAGGGAGATTAGAACCTATTCCTGTCCTGTTCTCCATTCTTGTAAACCTATTATTGTTTCGCTGAAAGCAAGATCTGGCTTGGGCAAATAAATCAGACACCTCTGCCTACTTCGAACTCACTTCTAGAAATGTTGCAAACTTGAAACATCCCCAGTGTTATGTACTGGGCTCTCGTGATACACCACGTGGGTTGCTGGAGCAGCTAATGGCTCTCCAGCAACCCAGACTAACTGTCTCCTGTCCTGTAATTGGCTATCCCCAGGCGGCAATGGTTGGTTCAAACCTATTGGCTGCCGCCTAGGGGCTAGACTATATATTGCGGCTGGTTGCAGCTTTTGCCTCAGTACAGTTCCAGCAAGAATAAAAGTATGAGTTATCCTGTACTCAGCTTCATGTCTTCATTCCTGCACCAAAGAACCCACTATTTAACACCCAGATTGAAATGTTTCCATGGCAGAACGTTCAAAACACAGGTAGTCCTCGGGTTACGACCACCACTGAGCCCAAAGTTTCTGTGCCTAAGTGAAACAGCTGTTAAGCGGATTTTGCCCCCTTTTACGACCTTTCTTGCCACAGTTGTTAACTGAAACGCAGCAGTGGTTAAGTTAGTAACACCGTTGTTAAATGAATCTGGCTTTCCCCCTTGACTTTGCTTCTCCTAAGGTCACGAAAGGGGATCACATGACCCCAGGACACTGAAAACGTCATAACTATGAATCCATGGCCAAGCATATGAATTTGCTCACATCACCGTGGGGAAGCTGCGGTGGTCGTCAGTGTGAAACACGGTCATAAGTTCACTTTTTACAGTGCCGTTGTAACTTTGAACGGTCACATTTTTTAATTTCCAAATCTTTTAATGTATCTACCGCCTCGCTTCATGTCAGAAGCTGAAGAGTCTGTTCCAGAAACCTATACTGCTTATTAAAGATTCAATTTCTATTAAAGAATTTATATCTATCGCTATAGTAGGGATCCAATTAGGATACTCACCTAATAAAATAGATTTTCTGAGCGTCAACACTGACCTGCATTTCCTCACCTATCTGCTGTTTCCTTATTGGCAAGAGAGCAGAGACTTATTCAGGCAACGAAGTTCGCTCACTCCTACTTAATTGCCCTTTTTTTTATGACACAGCCCTGTTAATGCTGACAAATGCAGCGCTTTTCCCCCAATAATTCATCCCGGAAATTGGAATTTCTCCTCCCCCAAAGTTGCCTCAGAAGGTCACTCGAAAAAGAAGTAAACTATTGTCTTCAAACTCTTTGCCATGCATTTACAGATCTCAGTTGCCTGTTTGCATGCTGGCTAAGTATGACTTCAAATCAGGCACAAATAATGGTTGCAAGAACTGGATATGTCTCGTTGAATGCAAATAAGGAGTAGGGATGACATGAAGGCAGTGTTCCAATATCTAAGGGGTGTCACAAAGAAGAGGGGGTGGTGGGGGTGTCAATCTATTCTCCAAAGTCTATGGAAATTCCTAGCCATCCAAGTCATAGTTGTGCCAAAGGTGTTTTTTTCATGAGCCAACTGGACTTTCTTGTTTTCTTGGAAGATGCTTTGCTTCTCATCCAAGAAGCTGAAGAAGCGAAACCTTACTCAATAGTAGCAACTGTGAGAGGGATCCTGGAGTCCTAGTGGACCATCCCTTAAATAGGAGCCAGCCGTGTGCTGCAGCTGCCAAAAAAGCCAACACAGTGCTAGGCTGCATTAACAGAGGAAAAGAATCAAGATCACGTGAAGTGTTGATACCACTTTACAAGGCCTTGCTAAGGCCACACTTGGAATACTACATCCAGTTTTGGTCACCATGCTGTAAAAAAAGATGTTGAGACTCTAGAAAGAGCGCAGAGAAGAGCAACAAAGATGATCAGGGGACTGGAGGCTAAAACTTTCAAGGAACGATTGCTGGAATTGGGCATATTTAGTTTAATGAAGAGAAGGATGAGGGGAGACATGATAGCAGTGATCCAATATCTCAGGGGCTGCCCCAAAGAAGAGGGAGTCAAGCTATTCTCCAAAGCACCCGAAGGCAGGACAAGAAGCAACAGATGGAAACTAATTAAACAGAGAAGCAACCTAGAACTAAGGAGAAACTTCCTGACAGTGAGAACAATAAACCAGTGGAACAACTTGCCTCCAGAAGCGGTGAATGCTCCAACACTGGAAGATTGGGCAGCCATTTGTCTGAAATGGTATAGAGTTTCCTGCCTGAGCAACAGGAGTTGGACTAGATGACTAGATGACCTCCAAGGTCCCTTCCAACTTTATTATTATTATTATTATTATTATTATTATTATTATTATTATTATTATTATTATTATTATTGTTGTTGTTGTTGTTGTTGTTGTTGTTGCTTTTTTTCTCATAGACTGCTCAGAACGGAGTTCCGGCACCTTGTAGGGTAGGCAAGGCGGGTTGTATGACATGTGTGAGTCCCGGCAACTTTTTCTTTTACAAAAAAAGCACCGATTATTATTATCTTCAAAGAAAAACATGAAAGTCCAGTTGCCTCATGAAAAAGCACCTCTTTTCCAAAGCACCCGAAGGCAGGACAAGAAGCAACGGATGGAAACTAATCAAAGAGAGAAGCAACCTGGAACTAAGGAGAAACTTCCTGACAACGAGAACAATTAATGAGTGGAACAGCTTGTCTTCAGGAGTTCTGGGTGCTCCATCACTGGAGGCTTTCAAAAAGAGATTGGACAGACATTTGTCTGGAATGTTATAGGGTTTCCTTCTTGTTATTCTGTTATTCTGCTTGATTTATTTTGGGAAGTATAGGAATTCAGGGAGGTATATGTTACAAACACACCTGAATGGGCTCAAACAAGACACTACCTGCCATTGTGAATAAAAAGAGCTTAAAGAGCCTTGGTGGAGCAGTGGGCTAATGCCTCCTTAAGTAACACCAGCTGCCTGCAATTAGTGCAGGTTCGAATCCCACCAGGCTCAAGGTTGACTCAGCCTTCCATCCTTCCCAGGTAGGTAAAATGAGGACCCAGATTGTTGGGGGCAATTAAGCTGACTTTGTAATAATGCCGCTTGGGGTGTGTGTGAAAGCCCTAATAAGCAGGCATATACATAGAATGAAGGCTACTGCTAAGCTTGTAAGCCGCCCTGAGTCTTCGGAGAAGGGCGGGATATAAATGGAATTAAAATAAAATAAATAAAATAAAATAAAATAACTCTTTGTTTCCACGAGTGAATAAACAAATCTTCAGATTTAATTAATGAACAGCACTGGGAGACCATGTTAGCATGCCTTGGGAAATGTTTTGCAAGTATCAAAGTGGTGGTTTGATTCATATCAAGGAACAGCAACAGCAGCCTGGCAATCTAAAAAAAACCACACACATACACACACAATACGGGTTGTTTATTTTGATCTCGTTAAAACTTCAGAAGGACTTTTGTTGCATGGGGTTTGAAGGCCATCGTGCAAGTCATCCCACACCAATCGGGAAATGGGCGTTGCCTCCAACTGGAACATTCTGGTAATTGTGGTGACCTCTTTTGGGCTGGCTCCAGTTCTGCGGAATCAAAACCTACGACAACTTGCTTGTTCCGTGGTTTGAGAGAAATTAAATCAAAATGGCTGTTGGGCAGCGAGGAGATCCAATCAGTCGATCCTAAAGGAAGTGCTGAAGGAAAAGTTTTCATCATGGTTCAGTCCAAGCCGGGGATAAAAAAAAATATGGCGACTGCTTTAGGAAGAAGGTTACAGTTTATTGCAGAGGAGAGCCAGACAGAAAGGACTGAGCACATGTAGGGAGTGGGTTTTTATACCCCCTGGAGTCTTTTGTTTGGAGTTATTTCCTGTTTCAGGCTTTGTATTTCCTGTGTCACATATTCTGACCTGAGTCTGAGTGTGCCTTTCTGGTATTCTTGATGGTGGTGGGTCAATCCTAGTATGTCCAAAGGTCATATCCTGCTTTCCTGGGGTTGGGGTATGTAGATTTTATTATTTATTATTTATTTATTATTTGGATTTATATACCGCCCCTCTCCCGAAGGACTCGGGGTGGTGTACAGGGCAATTAAAACACTATATGCAACACATAATATACAAAAAAATAAAATAAATTAAACCAAGTAGCCCTAAACAATAAAACACGTTCAAAAATTTAAAATTTAAAATCTAAAATCCCAGTCCCTCAGTCCAGGCCAGCAAGTTCAAATTGCCAAGTCTTCAGGTCGCGGCGGAAAGAGCGAAGGTCGGGAGCCATTTTAGGCCTCTTTGTCTTCCTAATCTTCTAGCTCCATTTTTCCTAACGGTTTACACCTGCATTTCTATAGAAATGGTTTCTGCTTGGGGGAAGGAGACCTGGGACTATTAAGAAAAACTGGGCCTGCTTCCCTGGTTCTTCAATATCTTTTTAGGAAATATATTTTTCTGCCCTTTTAATATTTCCTTCTCTGGGGAGCTGACTTCCCACAGAAGTCATCCCTGACTGTTCTTTGGAAGGACAGATAGTGAAGCTGAAGCTCAAATACTTTGGCCACCGAATGAGGAGAAGACTCCTTGGGAAAGAGCCTGATGTTGGGAAGAATGGAAAGCGAAAGGAGAAGAGGATGGCAGAGGAGGAGGAGATGGTTAGGTAGAGTCACTGACGCAATGAGCATGAAATTGGGCAAACTCTGGGAGGCAATGGAGGACAAGGGGGTTTGGTGTGCTGTGGTCCATGGGGCCATGAAGAGTTGGACCTGTCTTAGCAATTGAACAACAACAACAACAACAAAATAGTATAATCCCATAACCAGGTTAGTCATGTTGTGGGAGGACTACTTGTGTGTGTGCTTGAGTGCATTACAAAATACCTGAAATTCCAGACTGCAGATATGAAGTTACTCTCAAGTGAAATTTGAGAGCAGAGAAATTTCATTTATGGTTGTGGTTGATTTTTCCAAACATTCTTCAAGTTTGTTTTTTTTCTTTCTCATTCTCTCTCTCTCTCTCTCTTGCACGATATGAAGGACGGGGAAGACAGTAGCTGTAGCATTTGAGTGCCTTCAGAGTGGCCGAGGCAGAATTAACAAGCAAATGGTCTTCCTGCTATTGATATCTGTTTGTGTCAGATTCCTTGTTTATAGGTGAAATGTTCCCTCATCCATTAAGCAAATAACAATGGCTGTGGAATGAAAATGAGCAGCCAGGTGTATAATATTTCATTATCTGCCATTCATCTCTCCCCCTTGGCTATTGATTTTGCCAATTATGTCTGCAGTTTCCCTTCTGCCTCTTTTCCCTGGGTCGTGTCCTTCTCTGCATTGCCTGTTGCAAGAGTTTCCTTTAGAATTTCAAATTCATTAAACTTTATCCAAGACAAGAAGGGGAGGAAAGGCAGGAGGGACATACCCCCCCATCCTTCCTCCTCCTCTGTTTCCACAGCAACATGGACAACTATTTGTGAGGTCCAGGTGATATTGCATAAGATAATTATGAAGTTGTGCAAGTGGGAGAAAATACCAAGGGAGGGAGGGAAGGGAAGAAGAAGAAGAAGAAGAAGAAGAAGAAGAAGAAGAAGAAGAAGAAGAAGAAGAAGAAGAAGAAGAAGAAGAAGAAGAAGAAGAAGAAGAAGAAGAAGAGGAGGAGGAGGAGGAGGAGGAGGAGGAGGAGGAGGAGGAGGAGGAGGAGGAGGAGGAGGAAGGGAGGGGAGGAGGAAGAGGAAGAAGGAGGAGGAGGAGGAGGATGGTATAAGAACTTGGGCTTTAGGGTTGGATTAGAAGACCCTCAAGATCGTTCAGCCCTGTGATTCTAGAATTTTCTGACAATGCAAGCTACTTACCTCAGATTGAACAGTGATCCAGCTTAGCTACTTTTATTTATAGAAGAGTGGTAAGTGCATGGTGTAGAATGCCAAATGTGATATATTGATCGTCCACAGCCATAGTGTAGAGTCATGCATCATAGACAATGTTTTGGATGCTAACTAAGGATAACCTATTTCAGATCACGTTCATCTAAGAACCTACTTTGACCTCATTCTTCCAAGACACTAAAAGCCTACTACATGATTTCCTCTCTGTCCACCTCACACATAATATCTTAGGCTAACCTGTTTAACAGAAACATTTTGAAGCTAAAATTGGAAAGTTCCTCCTCCTGATAAGTTGTGTTGGGGTTCGTGGAGAAAAGGTAAGATGCAGGCGATAAATGTTTAGGTGCAGAAAGTATAATCAGCCTATTAATTAGTATTAAACATCAAGCTACTATTTAGTAAAGGGATGATGACCCAGTGAGATGCAATTTGGAGAAAGAGGAGGTTCTTCCTTGGACACCTTTTCCAGCTGAAAAATCCATCACTCTTAGCCAGTTCAACCCCAGTTGTTCCTATTTATTCAAATGTCAGACACTTGTCAGCCACAGGATGTCCTACGCGTTCTTGAGAAAGCATTAATCACGAAGAGGGATCCTGACATTCCCTAAATTAAAAGCATATATGATGAGGATCAGATAATGAAACAATACGTTTCCATGATTAGATGCCTAGGTGGAACCATGTTTACCAAAAATCCAGATTTTGGATGTATCGTTCATTAATTACCTAAAAATGTGTCCAGTGTTCCCCATTGCTACCTATGGTTGTGAAAGTTGGACCTCAAAAAAGCAAGACAAGACAAACAAAATGACTCATTTGAGCTGTGGTGCTGGAGAAGGCTCTTGAGTATTCCTTGGACAGCAAAGGTGACCAATAAGCAAGCCCTGGAGCACATAACACCAGACGTGTCCCTGGAAGGCAAAAATCACAAAACTGCATCTCACTTATTTTGGCCATGTCGTGTGGAGAAAATTCACTGGAGAAAGCAGTTTGGGAGGGTTTGTGGTAAAAGGAAACCAGACCACCAAAGAACACAGTGGATGGGCACCATCAAAGTGGACCCCAACCAGATCATAGAACAACTCAAAGAAGCAGTGCAAGATCAGAAGACGTGGAGAGACCTGGCCAAGAGTTAGACAGAACTGGATGGATGGAAACTAATCGAGCAGAGAAGCAATGTAGAATTAAGAACACATTTCCTATCAGTGAGAGCAATTAGTCAGTGGAACGACTTGCCTCCAGAAGTTGTGGGTGCTCCTAGGAGCATCACTGGAGGCTTTTAAGAAGAGACTGGACAGCCCCTTGTCTATAATGGTATAGAGTAGGGCTGTGAAACTGGCGGCCTGCAGGCCAGATGCATCACGTGCAGGCCACACCCACTCTGGCTCCACAAAGGCAAAAAAAAACCAACATCACAATATGTCACGATATGTCACATGCTTGAGCAGGGGATTGGAGTAGAAGACCTCCAAGGTCCCTTCCAGCTCTGCTATTCTGTTATTCTAAATGGATAACTTCTTCTTCTTCTTCTTCTTCTTCTTCTTCTTCTTCTTCTTCTTCTTCTTCTTCTTCTTCTTCTTCTTCTTCTTCTTCTATGGTATAAAGTCTCCTGCTTGAGCAAGGAGTTGGACTAGAAGACCTCCAAGGTCCCTTCCTCAATTCTAGCAGTCCTTTCACAAGCTATTGCATCCATACAGATACCAAAGACTGAGGTACAAGTAACCACCCCTATAGATTTATAGAAGAGCTAATTTGTTGAATTGGATTCAGTCACACTACTTAGACTTGAAAGCCATTAATGACTGTCCAGCTTTTCTTGTTAGAAATCTACAGCCCCAGACCTCTCCGATTGGTGCGGAGAGTTAGATTTGAAATAGAAAATGCTCTTCTTAAAGCTGTATATGAAAAATAATTATAATAATAAAAATATGTTCTGTAAAAGAAGAGAGAGAAAGCATTTACGTATTAGAGAATAAAAAGTTTGCACTGGGGAAATATGGATCACAAAGCGAGCCATTGGGGAAATTGGTATGAAAGTGTTTCTCACTTAATTACTTCAACAGCTAGGAGCATTAGGGAAGCTGCGTAGAAAAAAAACTGTGTTAGGAAAAGTCTTGAATAGAAAGAAATGCAGATTTTGGCATGGAAGCGTTCTTGAAAACCCAGATTGTTTCATAGTGCAAAAGTAAAAACTCAGTACTGATAACTATTGATCCGTACATCCTTAAACGGAAATCAAATTTAAAAAATATCAGTTAAGGGTCACGTGATCCGCTTTTTGTAACCTTCTGACCTGCAAAATCAATGAGGAAGCCAGATGCCCTTAAATTAATAATAATAATAAAGTTAGAAGGGACCTTGGAGGTCATCTAGTCCAACCCCCTGCTCAGGCAGGAAACCCTATACCATTTTATTTATTTATTTATTTATTTATTAGTTTTTATAAACCGCCCTTCTCCCGAGGGACTCGGGGCGGTGTACAGAGGAAGGAATGTATACAGATTGAACAATAAAAATAATAAAAACAATAGTGAAAACAAACTGGGACCCCAATTAACGCTATCATGCCAGGCCGGACTGCTGGAACAGGAAAGTTTTTAAGTCGCGTCGGAAGGTACGGAGGTCGGGGGCCATCCGGATTTCGGTTGGCAAGCTGTTCCAGAGGGCCGGCGCACCCACCGAGAACGCCCTCCCCCTGGGGGCCACCAGCCGACATTCCCTGAGCGGTGGCACCCTGAGGAGGCCCTCTCTGTGGGAGCGCACAGGACGGTGGGGTGCTGACATTGGCAGAAGGTGCTCCCGTAGGTAGTCCGGACCCATGCCATGTAGGGCTTTGTATGTCATTGTTAGCACCTTGAACTTCACACGGAAGGCAACCGGAAGCCAGTGCAGCGCACGGAGGAGAGGTGTGATATGGGAGTATCGGGAGGCTCCCAAGAGTGTCCGTGCCGCTGCACTTTGCACCAGTTGAAGCTTCCGAGTGGATCTCAAGGGCAGCCCCATGTAGAGAGCGTTACAATAGTCTAGGCGAGAGGTCACAAGGGCATGGGTGACTGTACGTAAGGAATCCAGGTCCAGATAAGGCCGTAGTTGGCGAACTAGTCGAACCCGGGAGAAGGCCCCCTTGGTCACAGCTCCTATGTGGTCTTCCAGGGAGAGCTGCGAGTCTAGGAGGACACCCAGGTTGCGGGCCCTATCAACAGGGGGTAGTAACTTGTCCCCGATGTTAAGCAATGGGACGTTCTGAATATCCTGGCTTGCCGGTACGTACAGCCATTCAGTCTTGTCCGGGTTCAGTTGAAGCCTGTTTCTCCCCATCCATTCCCGGACCGCTTTCAGGCAGCGGGACATCACGTCTAGGGCATCACTGATATTGTTTGGAGTTGAGATAAAAAGCTGGGTGTCATCAGCATACTGATGGTACCCTACTCCAAAACAGTGTTAAGCTACTAACTTAACAACGGTGGCAAGAAACATCGTCAAAATGGAGCAAAACTCACTTCACAACTCTCTTGCTTAACAATAGAAATTTTGGGCTGGGCTTTGGCCTCACATCAAGGATGACCTGCACTTTGTGCATTGTGAAAACTTTTTTTTTTAAGGAGAAAAGCAGTTGCTCTCTGCAACTACTCCACCCATGAGGCGTTTCAATCTGGTCTCCTTTCCCAACGAATAATTTGATTGTGTTTAATAAAATAAAGAGAGAGATTGATATGAAAAGGAAGCTTTTGCGGAGATATTCTCTGAACTTCCCTGTTTGAATTATGTGACCTGGAGAGTTCCATAGCAATATTTACTTTTTATCGTGCCAGTGGGGGCTCTCACTTTGCAGGCAATAGGCCCAAGGATCTGAAAAACATGAAATGCTTTGACTTCACTCATTATTCCGTTACCTACAGAATATATTTATTTATATCTATATATTTTTTTCTGCGAGGGAAATGTTCCATTCAGAAGATCTACTTTTGTTCTATTTCAAAAGCCAAAACTAATAGCTGAAGATAACAGCTTCATTAGTAATAAAAAGACAGCTGAACATGTTTCTCATGATACAGGATATATCAGAAACCAGGTATCAGATAATTATCACTCAATATCTATCACTCAATACCTACAGAATATATTTATTTATATCTATATTTTTTTTCTGCAAGGGAAATGTTCCATTCAGAAGATCTACTTTTGTTCTATTTCAAAAGCCAAAACTAATAGCTGAAGATAACAGCTTCATTAGTAATAAAAAGACAGCTGAACATCTTTCTCATGATACAGGATATATCAGAAACCAGGTATCAGATAATCATCACTCAATATCTATGGCTTAACTTCAAGCTGCTGAAGCAATTCCAAGCAGTGATTGATTGATTGATTGATTGATTGATTGATTGATTGATTACCAATCAATTTCAAGTTGGGAATGGAATGTGTAGCCTTCCCTCACAACAAACTTGTGAAGAAGGCAGAGCTGTGAGAGAAGGTGTCTCTGTCATCCACAAGGTTTCCACGCTAACGTAGATTAGAATCTGGGTCTCTAGCCTTCCTGGTTTGAGGTCTTCAACACTGTAACACTGTTCTTTGTTAATATATTATGACAAGAAGCAATGGGCGGAAGCACATTAGAGGTAGATCCAAACTGGAAAAAAGGAGGAATTTTCTGACAGTGAGAATGATTAAGCTTTCCTCCAGGAGTTGTGGGTGCTCCATCTCTGGAGGTTTTCAAGAAAAGAATGGCCAACCATTTGTCTGGCATGTCTACGGAGATTCTCAATCATCCATCATGATTGTCCCAAAGATGCTTTTTAAAAAGGCAACTGGACTTTGTTTTCCCTTGAAGATGTTTCGCTTCTCATCCAAGAAGCTTCCTCAGTTCTGAAAGCACCTTTGGGAATTGTCTGGAATGATATAAGAACAAGGCCTCAGGCAAGAGATTGGACCTCCAATTTCCCTTCCAGGCCTTTGACTCTATGATTCTGTGACTCTATGATTCTATGATTCATAATTATATAATTGCCTTCAGAAGTTCATCACTGGAGGCTTTTAAGAAAAGACTGAGACGGTATAGGTTCTCCTGCTTGAGCAGGGGGTTGGACTAGAAGACCTCCAAGGTCCCTTCCAGCTCTATTCTCATTGATTTTATGATTCTATGATCCTATGATCCAGTTTATGCAGTCTCAATGTGACACTTACCTGACCTTCCCAGATTAATACGTACCTTGTTTAACATTTCTCAGCCTAACTCAGGGATAGGCAACCTTGGCTCTTTTACGACTCGTGGACTTCAACTCCCAGAATTCCTGAACCAGCATGGTTGACTCAGGAATTCTGGGAGTTGAAGTCCACGAGTTATAAAAGAACCAAGGTTGCCTAGCCCTGGCCTAACTGCTCAGTAGCATTTGTCCATTGACTGAGGGTGGATCCATTCCCTGGAGAAAACCGTAGCTCTAAACATAACTCCCAGGTTGCCTTATCTTAGGATAGGCCATATCAATAATTCTTGCTGCAGTTTTAATGCTCTGGGATCCCTGAGGGAAAAAATCATGATCGGTCTCTGACTTTGTGTCTCCCACAGAACTTTAGCTGAGTAACTCTCTAGTAATATTCATTATTGGATTTTTATTTTTATTTTTGCTGGTTAAGAGGCGCACTTGAAGCTACCTTACACTTTCTTTGACTTCACTTTACAGCTTGCTAATGGGTGCGTGAAAATACTGGCACAAAATATCTGGAGCTACAACTTTATTTATTTATTTATTTAATAATATTTATATATCGCCCTTCTCCCGAAGGACTCAGGGCGGTGAACAGGGCAAGAATAAAAATACAAAGAATAAAAATTTGGGGTTTTAATGCAAATGCGTACATTAAATATAAATAAAGAATTCTCCAGTTCAACATTTTGTCCTCTCTTCCTTCGCCCCCATCACTGGTGCCTGATATCTTGACGATACGACCCCACATTCCAGCAAAAGTGGATTTATAAAAAAGGTGGCTGAGGAAATCAACAATTAAATAAACAGAACTGTACAAAGCTGTGCATTTTCACAGCTTGGTTCTTATGACTGCCAGGGAGAGTTTTCATTTTGGGAGGTTTGTAGGCCTTGCGTGCCGACAAGGGCTCTTTGCTATGAATGTTAATATCCCTGGAAGATTAAAAATAATAATCTTTTGCTCATTTCAAAACAGGAATTTTATTGCCCGGCTCGCTGAGGAAATAAATGCCAAAGTGTTCATTCAGTGAGAGTCTGATTTAATTCGTAAGTCAGTGGAATGGCTGTAAACTGAGGCACAATTGACTCTGAGGTGATCTGGTTTCATGAGCTGGACATAAAGCAAAGTTGTCTCCCATAACTGATGAGGAAATCTGACTTGGAAATTAAGAACAGGGGAAGACAAGAAAAATAAACTTTCAATTACACCAACAACGGCTTTCGTTTATCTGTGGCTTTCCCCCCCCCCAACAGAATAGATCTACGCTTCGAGGACCACATAAGCAGAATATACTTGAAGGGACAAAAAAGAAATTGAATAAAAATTTTAAAAAATCCATTGCGGATTTTTCATCTTGGAAACAGGGATGTTAGATGAACTTATATTGTACACAGCCCAGAGCTCCTGTCTGAGGGACATGGACAGTTAAGACAAATGAAATACAACAACAACAGCAACAGCAACAACAACAACAACAACAACAACAACAACAACAACAATAATAATAATAATAATAATAATAATAATAATAATAATAATAATAATAATAATAATTAATAATGGCTTTTTTCTCATAGAACGCTCAGAACGGAGTTCCAGCACCTTTTTTGGATGGAACTTTGTAGGGTAGGCAAGGCAGGTTGTATGACATGTGTGAGTTCCGGCACCTTTTTCTTTTACAAAAAAAGCACTGATGATGATGATAATAATAATAATAATAATAATAATAATAATAATAATAATAATAATAATAATAATAATAATAATAATAATAATAATAATTTTGGAAAGGACCTTGGAGGTCATCTAATCCAACCCTCTGCTCTGGCAGAAAACATGAACTTTATGTTCTTCAAACATGGCCCTTTTATGACTTGTGGACTTCAACTCCCAGAAATCCTCAGCCAGGCACACTGGCTGAGGAATTCTGGGAGCTGAAGTCCCCTCCTCTTAAAGTCTATATCAGGAGTCTTCAAACTTGGCCCTTTTATAACTTGTGGACTTCAACTACCAGAATTCCTCAGCCAGTGGAAGGGCCAAGTTTGAAGATCCCTGCCCTATACCATTTCAGACAAATGGCTGTCCAGTCTCTTCTTAAAAACTTGCAGTGTTGGAGCTTCCACAGCTTCTGGAGGCAGGTTGTTATAAATAATAAATAAATAATTCTGTTTTAGTTATGATTCGCCCTACTGTGGGTCACCCAAATTCATTACTGTCAGGATCTATGGCAGAAGTCTTTTTAATCCCTACCAAGAACCACCAACTATTTTGTTATTGAGACACAGAATAATTTTCCCTGAAAATAACTATACACGGACAATAAGGTAAAAAAAAAAAGGTAAAGGATTTTACTCCGCTAGTCGTTGCCAACTCTGCCAGTTATTGCCATTTCAAGACAATTGAGCCTGTGCTGTCCGAAGACATCTCCATGGTCACGTTACATTTGTGCTGTTACATTTCAACCAAAGTGTTACCTATTTATCTGTTCTGTACCAGCCTGCTACCGGCCCTGCAGAAAAGGCAGGGACAACCCCTTTTACAAGAAGGCAAGAGGCTGGAATTACGCCTGCTAAATTTATTGCTACAAAAACAAATGGAACAAGACACAAACCAAGAAACAGGAGCTTTTCAAGCGGTTGCCTTCAGCAAACCAGCCCTCCCACGCATTCCCCCTTAAATACAGTTCAGGGCATGGCTTCTCTCTGCCTCCTTCCGAGGAGCCCCATTGCCTTCCTCTGTTTACTCCTGATTGACTGCCTCCTGCGTCGGGCGTCCTTGAACAGGGCCAGCTGTGGGTCATCTTCATCCACGCTGTCAGGCTCACACAGCTGGGTCTGCGTCGTGACCAGATGAGAGGCGCCTGGCTGAGGGCTCTCATCAAGCTGTCCAATCCCCTCAGCAAGCTCTTCAACACCCTCCTCCTCCTCCTCCTCTGAGTCGTCCGACCCAACTGCCAAACCCACAGGCTGACCCTGAATTCCAACATTATCTACTCACGTTTTCATGTTTTTGAACTGCGAGGTGGGCAGGAGCTGGAGCAAGAAACGGGAGCTCACCCCATCCCACGGCACTTAGGTCTTGAACCTGGCTGCCGGCTTTCCAGCCAACAAGTCCAGCGTCTTAACCACTGAGCAGTGGTGGGATTCAAATATGTGAACAACTGGTTCTCTGTTTGGATGCTGCTTCCGGAAGTCCATTCTAGGCCTGGGCAACAAAACGTTAGCTATTGGTTCTGCCGAACTGGTGCAAACTGGCTGAATCCCACCACTGCCACTGAGCCACTGCACTGTAACACAAACTAACATTTTGCTGTTCTTTCATAACTCCATAGATCAGATGCCACAGGGGACTTCTACATTTTACTGAAACGGCTGGGTCAGGCAGAACTAAATTGCATAAACATATTGCAACCGCAGACTATTATTTCTAAATAGAGCTATAAATTCCTTTTCCTCTTTTATCTCTAATCTACCTTATAAATGAAAAAGAAATCATAACTGCATTTTTCCCCCGCCCCCGAAGGGATGGGGTCTGGTATAGCAAGAGTTCATCTATTCCAGTATTTATCCACAACATTGGTTAACCACAGCCAGATGGTAGGTTTGATCAGTCCAGATGGGAAATCATCCCTTTAGATATATACAAATTCTTCTGGATCCTGGCCACGTGGCCATCTGCAAAGATGATATTTGAGTACTCTCATCTAAGCTGCAAAACTGCCCTGGGGCAATGCACAACATGGTTGGGATTTTTTTTTTAAAGTTGCAGATCTTAGAAAATCTGACAGGTTCTGCGTTGGTCTTAATCTTCTCTTCCTAAGCCCTGGCACTTATTTGGAATGTCGTGTTTCAACAAGAATAACAGAAGTTGACAGAGGAACGAATCTAAATATAGTTTGCTCTTTTTCAGGTAAATAAATATACACAGAGATGAGAGAGAAAGAGAGACTTCAGGTAAAAAAAATCTGCTAAAGCACAGCCAATGGTCAGATGGAAAATTCGAATCTGGATGTGAATGGTGATTTACTGGTCCACGTCCCACGATATGGTTAATATAAAGGTAGTGTTCTGGCCCAGCCTATGTGAGTCCTTGTTAGGCTCAAGGGAGAAACCCCTCTTTCAATCAAGCAGTCAGGAAGCGCAAGAAAAACCAACCCCTTTTATTATCCACAGACCTGAGTCAGTGTCCAAGGCAAACAAACACAATTCACAGAAACTCGATCCTCAACACGAATGGTTGCCTTTGGCGATCAGCACCTCCCACACCTTCCCTTTTATTATTCAGCCCAGGCGTGGCTTCCTAATGCCTTCTCCTTTGCCTTTGGAGCCGCCCCATTGCATTCCTCTGTCCTACTCGCTTTTTTTGCCGGCACTGTCATGCATCCTGAATATTTCCCAGCTATGCTTCATCACCGTCCAACTCAGGCTCCCAGCACAGCTGTGTCTCAGCCTGAGAGCGAGTAGAGGGGACAGGCTCCTCGCCCGACTGTAAGTCTTGGAGCTTCTCAGAGCCTTCCTCTGACTCTTATATCACTCTGGGCCCCTCCTCCTCCTCATCTGATTCCTCAGACTCAGCTGCCAGATCCACTGGTTGGCAAGAAATCACAACAGGTAGTCCTAGATTTACAATGGCAATTGAGCCCCAAATTTCCATTTCTAAGCAAGACAGTTGTTCAGTGAATTTTGCCCCATTTTATGACTTTTCTGGCCACCCTTGTTAAGGGAATCACTGCGGTTATTTAATTAGTAACACACTTGGTAAGTGAATCTTGCTTCCCCGTTGACTTTGATTGTCAGAAGGTCACAAAAGGTGATTCCATGACCCTGTGGTACTGCGATCATCCTTAAATCCATGTCAGTTGCCGAGTGTCCAAAATCTGGTCTTGTGACCGTGTGGATGTTGCAATTGTCATAAGTGTGAGAAATGGTCATAAGTCACCTTTTTTCAGTATCATTGAAACTTCAAACAGTCATTAAACAAAGAACTACCTGTAATCAGTTATTATTATCGGTGGTACAAGAACTAGGTGTGCTCGCAAAGATGCTTTTTCAGGAGGCACCTGGACTTTCTTGTGTTTCTTTTGAAGATGTTTCTCTTCTCCTCCAAGAAGCTTCTTCAGCTCTGACTGGATGCTGGGGAGTGGAAGGATTTATACTCCTTGCAGACAGCTGGTCTTTTGCATTATTTTGGAGCACAGGTGTCAAACTTGCTGTGTCACATGATGTGTCGTGAGGTGTTGTTTTTTCACAATGCCGGAGCTGGGGTGGGCACGGCCTCTGTATGATGTAACTGGCCCATGGGCTGGCAGTTTGATGCCCCTGTTTTAAAGACTCATTGGAACTGTTTGGAGGTTTACCTGTGTCCTCAGGGTCACCTCAGTAGTGCAAATGTGTGTGGAGCTTTCTTGCTTGCAGGATGTTTTCTGCCCTGAATCCCTTCACTGTTGAAGACAGGCACAGAATAGAATAGAACAGAACAGAACAGAACAGAACAGAACAGAACAGAACAGAACAGAACAGAACAGAACAGAACAGAACAGAACAGAATAGAATAGAATAGAATAGAATAGAATAGAAATTGGATATAGAATAGAATAGAATAGAATAGAATAGAATAGAATAGAATAGAGTAGAGTAGAGTAGAGTAGAGTAGAGTAGAGTAGAGTAGAGTAGAGTAGAGTAGAGTAGAGTAGAGTAGAGTAGAAGCTGGAAGGGACCCTGGAGGTCTTCTCCTGCTCAAGCAGGAGAACCTATACCATCTCAGACAGGTGATTGTCCAGTTGCTTCTTAAAAATCTCCAGTGGTGGAGCGCCCACAATTTCTGGTGGCAAGCTGTTCCACTGGTTGATTGTCCTCACTGTCAGGAAGTTTCTCCTTAATTCCAGGTTGCTTCTCTCTTTGATCAGTTTCCAACCATCATTTCTCGTCCTTCCCTCTGGTGCTCTGGTGAACAACCTGGCCCCCTCTGCCTTGTGGCAGCCCCTCGGATCCTGGAACACTGCTACCATGTCTCCCCTATTTCTTATTTTCTTTAGACTAGCCAAACCCAAGTCCCATAGTTGTTCTTCGTATGTTTTAGTCTCCAGGCCTTGGATCATCTTAGTTGCTCTTCTCTGACTTTTTTCCAAACACTCAACATTTTTTTTGTGGATAAGTCTGTGCTGTCTGAATCTCAAACTGAAGCACATCCTGTGGTCTGCCATATTTTCTGGAAATCCATTCCTACTCTCTCACCATTTGAAGGGTGCTAATCCCAAAATGCATAGCTAAATGTCTGTGGGGGTTCTCCGTCCTCCAGGTCAGATGGTGCTTTTTTCAGGTGGCCACTGGACTTTCTTGTGCTTCTTTTGAAGATGTTTCGCTTCTCATCCAAGAAGCTTCTTCCGCTCTGACTAGATGGTGGGGAGATAGAAGGATTTATATTGCCTCCTGAAAAAAGCACCTTTGGGACAACCCTACCTGGATGACTGAGAACCTCCATAGACATTTAGCTAGGCACTTTCAGATGAACACCCTTCAGACAGTGAAAGAGTATGAATGGATTTCCAGAAAATATTGCAGACCACAGGAACCGTTTTCATGGCGAAGGCGAGAATAGAACTCATGGTCTCTGGCTTTCTAGCCTGGTGCCTTAGCCACTAGACCAGGGGTAGGCAACCTTGGCTCTTTTATGACTTGTGGACTTCAACTCCCAGAATTCCTGAGCCAGCATGGCTCAGCTTGGAAACCTCTCCCTTTCCTCTCAGCATGGCTGGCTCAGGAATTCTGGGAGTTGAAGTCCACGAGTCATAAAGCGGCCTAGGCCTAGGCTAGGAGTAGGCAACCTTGGCTCTTTTATGACTTGTGGACTTGAACTCCCAGAATTCCTGAGCCAGCATGGCTCAGCTTGGAAACCTCTCCCTTTCCCCTCAGCATGGCTGGCTCAGGAATTCTGGGAGTTGAAGTCCATGAGTCATAAAAGACCCAAGGTTGCCTATTCCTGTTCTAAAGCAAGGGTGGGGAATGATGGCTCTTTTATGACTCGTGGACTTCAACTCCCAGAATTCCTGAGCCAACATGGCTCAGCTTGGAAACCTCTCCCTTTCCCCTCAGCATGGCTGGCTCAGGAATTCTAGGAGTTGAAGTCCATGAGTCATAAAAGAGCCAAGGTTGCCTACCCCTGCTCTAGACCAAATTGGCTCTCCTGAATGTGTCAATCATACATCCTTGCTCGCCTCTTTAAAATACCTTTGCACTGTAGGCAGTGCATCCTGATTTCTATATAACAATGAGAGGATCCATCAGAATCGCTACTGCTCATGAAAGCAATATACTGTATGCCCCCCAATAAAGCAAATGGATAGGAATAGATATTTTGGCTTGTTTATCACTTTCATATTTCAGAAGTTTCATGCCTCTAGCCAACTTCTATCTCTGCCTCTTTCGACCCAAACGTGATGTTCACATTATCATTATTAATTTTTTCTTAATTAGTCTGGCCAGCAAGTTTCTGTCCTCACAATCTTTTCAATTACCAGCCCTGATTCCAAATTGACATTCTCAGCAAACACACCCTGACTATCAACAGCGGGCCTGGCGTTTAAATCAAATGCATGATAAAACTCCTCATTTTCATTCAGTGGTATTTTAGATTCTTGTTAAGCCGAGATGCTGAGGTAATTTGTAACGTAATGACAGATTTAAATGGAGGGGCTTTAAAAGCTAATTCTAATTGATGCAAGCGGAGTGTGATTCTCCATTACCTTGTTTGTTGAGCAAAAAAAGCTAAATGCTGGAGAAGGCATAGCAAAAAAAAAACAAGATCCGAGTTGGTGATCCTTCACTTACGAATTACGATCATAATTGAGCTGAAAATTTCCTTTGCAAAGTGAGACAGTTGTTAAGTGAGTTTTTGCGCAATTTACAACCTTAAATAGAATATAATAGAAGAATAGAATAGAACAGAACAGAACAGAACAGAACAGAACAGAACAGAATAGAATAGAATAGAATAGAATAGAATAGAATAGAATAGAATAGAATAGAATAGAATAGAATAGAATAACGTTGGTTGTTATTGTCACCGTCTCCCAGTGATTGGCCTAAAATCACCCATCTGGCTTTCATGTGGAAGGTGGGACTAGAACTCACAGTCTCCTGGTGATTGGCTCAAAGTCACCCTGTTGTGATTCAGGGTCAGCCTGTGGGTTCGGCAGTTGGGTCGGATGACTCAGAGGAGGAGGGGGGTGTTGAAGAGCTTGCTGATGAGAGCCCTCAGCCAGGCCCCTCCCACCTGGTCACAACGGAGACCCAGCTGTGTGAGCCTGACAGCGTGGATGAAGATGACCCACAGCTGGCCCTGTTCAAGGACGCCCGACGCAGGAGGCAGTCAATCAGGAGTAAACAGAGGAAGGCAATGGGGCTCCTCGGAAGGAGGCAGAGAGAAGCCATGCCCTGAACTGTATTTAAGGGGGAATGCGTGGGAGGGCTGGTTTGCTGAAGGCAACCGCTTGAAAAGCTCCTGTTTCTTGGTTTGTGTCTTGTTCCATTTGTTTTTGTAGCAATAAATTTAGCAGGCGTAATTCCAGCCTCTTGCCTTCTTGTAAAAGGGGTTGTCCCTGCCTTTTCTGCAGGGCCGGTAGCAGGCTGGTACAGAACAGATAAATAGGTAACACTTTGGTTGAAATGTAACAGCACAAATGTAACGTGACCATGGAGATGTCTTCGGACAGCACAGGCTCAATTGTCTTGAAATGGCAATAACTGGCAGAGTTGGCAACGACTAGCGGAGTAAAATCCTTTACCTTTTTTTTTTTACCTTATTGTCCGTGTATAGTTATTTTCAGGGAAAATTATTCTGTGTCTCAATAACAAAATAGTTGGTGGTTCTTGGTAGGGATTAAAAAGACTTCTGCCATAGATCCTGACAGTAATGAATTTGGGTGACCCACAGTAGGGCGAATCATAACTAAAACAGAATTATTTATTTATTATTTATAACAACCTGCCTCCAGAAGCTGTGGAAGCTCCAACACTGCAAGTTTTTAAGAAGAGACTGGACAGCCATTTGTCTGAAATGGTATAGGGCAGGGATCTTCAAACTTGGCCCTTCCACTGGCTGAGGAATTCTGGTAGTTGAAGTCCACAAGTTATAAAAGGGCCAAGTTTGAAGACTCCTGATATAGACTTTAAGAGGAGGGGACAGAGGAAGGCAATGGGGCACCTCGGAAGGAGGCAGAGAGAAGCCACGCCCTGAACTGTATAAAAGGGGAATGTGTGGGAGGGCTGGTTTGCTGAAGGCAACCGCTTGATTAGTTCCTGTTTCATAGCTCCTGTTTCATGGTTGGTGTCTTGTTTTGCTCTGTTTTATCTTAATAAATTTGGCAGGCTTAATTCCAGCCTCTTGCCGTTTGTAAAGGGGTTGTCCCTGCCTTTTCTGCAGGGCCGGTAGCAGGCTGGTACAGAACACACCCACTTGGCTTTCATGACTGAGGCGGGACTAAAACTCACTGGCTCCTGGTGATTGGCCCCAAATCACCCATCCGGCTTTCATGCTTAAGGTAGAACTAGAACTAAAACTTACATCTCCTGGTGATTGGCCCCAAATCACCCAGCTGGTTTTCATTGCTAAGGCAGGACTAGAACTCACTGTTACCTTGTTTCCAGCCTTGGGTCTCACCACTAGATCAAACTGGCTCTCCGTTTTAAAGAATTGTGTTTGCCAGTGTCATAGGAAATATTGCCCCATATGAAGCTATAAACCTTGTCAATTTGCAGACAAATGCAGCATTTTTTCATGAAACTGACAATAACTTTTTTCCTATCTTGGCAGAACTGGATGGCAGTCATATGTAATGTTGTCCATTTCAAGGGAATGAAACCTGCCAGGTTTTCAGATGGATAGATTCAAAGGGTTTTGCTCTTAAGTAAATGCCTTAGTAAGAAAGGTATTTACTTCTTTCTGTGTGTGAGTGCGTGCATGTGGGTCAATAAGTGCACGCACAAGAGAGAAGATAACAGCTATTAATATGGTGTACAGAAAAAGTTCTAGTTAAAAAAAAACTGCAACAATAGTTCAACGCCCAGAGTTCCTTGTTTGAAACGGGCGACCATACAGAAAGAAGGGTGGGAGGAAGGAAGGAAGGAAGGAAGGAAGGAAGGAAGGAAGGAAGGAAGGAAGGAAGGAAGGAAAAATAAGTATATATTTTTTTGAGCCTTTGTGCATATTCGTGTTGTCAGCCAGTTGTACCATTTCCAGGATCATGAGGTACTGCACTGGGTCATCTCGTTTGGATTACTGCAACGTGCTCTACCTGGGGCTACCCTTGAAGAGTATTTGGAGGATACCATTGATAAAGAAACCAGCAACATAGACAGTTCTTGAGGCCCCTAAGGTGGTGCATACTGTATAAAACTGCTGTTATGTGCGCTGCATTGGTTGCCGGTTTGCTTTTGGGTCCAATTCCAGGTGTTGGAACCAGGTTATCGGTGGAACCATCTCACCCCAATGGGATTGGCCCACCCCCAGTGGTGGGATTCAGGCAGTTCACACCATTTTGGCAGAACCGGTAGTTGATTTTTTTGTTGCCCAGGCCCAGAATGGACTTCTGGAAGTGGCATCCACACAGAGATTCACCTATTTGAATCCCACCACTGCCCACCCCACTCACTCTGGCAGAAGGGGTTTGCTGCAGGCCCCATTGGACAAGGAATTTCAGTTAGCGGGGTCTAGGAATAGAGCCTTTTCTGCCAGGGCTTGCAGCCTTTGGAACCGCTTGCCACTGGAAGTGGGATCTGCTCCACATTTTGGCCTCCCACAAAGACCTTAAAACCTGGCTCTCTCTCAGTGGGCTTGGGGCCCCAATAAGTTGATCATTCTCAACTTAGGACCACAATTAAGCCCAAAATCTCTGTTGCTAAGTAAGATATAAGGTGGATGGAATGCGCTGTGGCAAAAAAGATCATAAAACGGGGCAAAATTCACTTAAGAAGCGTCGAAAGAAAAATCTTCATTAGGGTCCAGTCCAAGCTGGAAATAAACGAAATGGAGACCGCTTTAGAAAGAAGGTTGCAGATAATTGAAGAGCAGAGCCAGACAGAAATGTGGCTCTGGAAAAGCTGGCCACATGTTGTTTTTTTTAATCCCATTTATATCCCGCCCTTCTCCGAAGACTCAGGGCGGCTTACAAGCTTAGCAGTAGCCTTCATTCTATGTATATGCCTGCTTATTAGGGCTTTCACACCCCAAGCGGCATTATTACAAAGTCAGCTTAATTGCCCCCAACAATCTGGGTCCTCATTTACCTACCTGGGAAGGATGGAAGGCTGAGTCAACCTTGAGCCTGGTGGGACTCGAACCTGCACTAATTGCAGGCAGCTGGTGATACTTAAGGAGGCATTAGCCCGCTGCTCCACCAAGGCTCTTGTTGCTGGGAGTGATGGATTTTTATACCATCTGGGGCTTTTGAGGTTGTTTCCTGTTCCTGTGTCATGTACCTGAGTCTCAGTGTGTCCTTTTGATATTCTGATAGTGGGTTAATCCTATTATGCCCCTAAAGTTCATGTCTTTTAGAGTTTGGGTGGGGTATGTAGATTTTAGGGGTCTTTGTCTTCCTAATCTCATCACCTTCTAGCTTCCTGGCTCCAACCTTTCTGAATGGATTATTACATCTGCATTTCTAAAAAGCTGCTGAGTTTTCTGGCCTTGGGGAAGGAGAGATTTCTGCCTTTTTAAAGATCTTCTCCATTATTCCTTTGGAGAAATACGTTCTGCCTTTTTAATATCCCCCAAAATATTTCTCTTGCTGGATCCTTCCCACACAAGTGTCTCACTTAGCAACAGAAAATTTGGGCTCACTTCTGGTCTACCTACAGTATATATAGATTTTCTTCGTGATGTTTTATCCCTAGCCTGTTCATTCAACTCTCCCCCCCATCTGCCTTACTTACCATTGTCCTCTTCTCTTTCTTTCCACCTTTTCCAGCATTTTCCCAAACATCTGAGCCAGGGGTCTTCAAACCTGGCCCTGTTATGACTTGTGGACTTCAACTCCCAGAATTCCTGAGCCAGGCACGCATGCATGGCTGAGGAATTCTGGGAGTTGAAGTCCACAAATCATAAAAGGGCCAAGTTTGAAGACCCCTGATCTAAGCCTTCCCATAATGTCTCTGAAGTAGGATAATAATTTGAGCTTCTTCCTTCCGGTTACAGGTAAGAAGCCCGGGTTGGTTTGTTCAGTGATTCTCAGTTTGTTTTCTTGGATACCCAGCCTCTGCTCAGGAGCCATTTTTAACACTAACATTTAAAATCTCGCCTGCTTCTTTAGAATCGTTAGAGCAGGAAGGTGAAATTTTTACCCTGAGCGGTTGATCACCTTTAATTCATGTTAATTGGGTGCTAATCGTTAGCATGCAAGAAATTCAACAGGGGCTTTGACCATGGTGGGGACATAATCATCCCACCAGAAGACAAGGCTGCAAATTATGTGATCAAATTAAACCTGATCACATCCTGGGCAGCTGGGCCAAGATATGTTAAGCTTTCAGAGGGCATTCGTGCCCAGCCGGCATGTTAATTAGCATCTCTTTCACTGGCAAAATGCTATTGCTTCAATCATTTTCCAATTGCTATAGGTAATTAATTTCACTAAGGCTACTGATCTAAATAAGATAATTACTTATCACTCAGATAGATAATCTTTTAATAAACGTGTTGTGTAGTGAGTTCTTCGCTGGCAATAAGCGAGACGAGAGGTTGCAAACAGGAACATTGCTTTATTGAGGCATAGAGGAACAGAACTGAAACAGTGGCTGCTGCACAGCTACTTATACAGTTGGCCACTAGGTGGTGGCCAATAGGTTTAAAGGAACCCATTCCCGCCCCAAATCATCCAATGATCTTCTTGGAGACAGCAAGTCTGGCTAGTCAGTGACCATTACACAGACATACCAATTAAGCAACCTTAAGCAGCATTCAAACTGACGCATGAAACAGTTCAAGTAAAATCCCAATACATTACAGAGAGGATTCTAGGTTGTGATATGTGTAAGTCTTTGTCTACATTGAGGGTGGGGGTGAACTATGGCCCTTTTATGAACTGTGGACCTCCCAGAATTCTTGAGCCAGCATCACTGGCTCAAGAATTCTGGGAGTTGAAGTCTACAGGTCATAAAGGGGCCAGAGCTCCCCATGCTGACTGAGGAATTCTGGGAGTTGAAGGCCACAGGTCATAAAGGGGCCAGAGTTCCCCATGTTGGCTCAGGAATTCTGGGAATTGAAGTCCACAAATCATAAAAGGGCCAGAGTTCCCCACCTCTGGCCTACATAATGCTCATCCCTACATTCTTTTTTTAAAAAAAATATGAACCCTTAATTCCGGGCAGAGTTGGGGTGAATGAATGGAGCTGAGTGTTTACTGGCCGGATGCCCTTCCTGGCACCAACATGGAGTTCACAGCAGATATTTATTCTTTGTGCCTTGAGAGAGAGAAACATATGCCACTAACTAGGATTGAACTTTCAACCTTCCAAATGGGAGACAAGCATCTTTACCACTAGGCCACCACATTGCTCATAATGTTGATCCCTACAATAAACATTCACAGCATGGAATTCATTTACACAAATAGTTTGGTTTTTTTCCCCATCTGCCAGAAACCTTGCTTTTATTTGTATGCTTCTATCCATTCAACTGATTGCTCAGCTATATCTTGCCAGTTCATTCAACAATTATCGGGTCACTCAAGTGACAGATCTACTTAAAATGGATTGCATTTTTGCCATATAATCAAGTAATATCTTTAAACTGTGGTAATGAAGGGGAAAAATCCTCTGCATTTATCTGCTAAATTCTATATTTCCCAAATGGTTACCTTTAAATGTCTCTCCTTACAGGAGGGCACCCTGGTGTTATTAATAGATTTCCTGTGATCACCATTACTCTGTGTTTATCTTATTTGCTCACAGATAATATGCCCCACTTTTTCTTCCTAGCTGCAAGAAATTGTTTTTACGTTGCCTAATTATCTTCCAAATGCAGCATTTGTTATCAAACCTGGGCAAAGCTGAAATGCTGAGATGAATCGAGCAATCCTTTCCTGCAGTGGTGCGATTCAAATAGGTGAACAACCGGTTCTCTGTGTGGATGCCAGTTCTGGAAGTCCATTCTGGGCCTGGGCAACAAAAAATTAGCTACCGGTTCTGCTGAAGTGGGGAGAACTGGCTGAATCCCACCACTGCTTTCCTGGGGAGAAGTGGATATTTCAATGGGTTTGAGGAAAGGAATTCAAGATTGCTTATCCACGTATTGGAATGGAATAGAATAGAATAGAATAGAATAGAATAGAATAGAATAGAATAGAATAGAATAGAATAGAATAGAATAGAATAGAATAGAATAGAATAGAATAGAATAGAATAGAATAGAATAGAATAGAATCTGGAAGGGACCTTGGAGGTCTTGTAGTCCAGCCCCCTGTTCAAGCAGGAGAACCTACACCATCTCAGACAGGTAGGTGATTGTCTAGTCTTTTCATAAAATACTCCCATGATGGAGCGCCCACGATTTCTGGAGGCAAGCTGTTCCACTGTTTGATTGTCCTCATTGTCAGGAAGTTTCCACTTAATTCCAGGTTGCTTCTCTCTTTAATCAGTTTCCAACCATTGTTTCTCTATTAGCCAGATCTAACCAAGCTTAACTGTATGAAAACGACCAAGATAATCTAAAATGGCTCCCAACTTAAAATGGCTCATAAGACAATCCCCACTAATACAAAGAAGTACCAGGGAAGAGCTGGAATGGTCTTCTGTTTGACCACTCCATTGAACAGATAGTCCTCCTTACGACCATTTTTTTTTAAAAATAATGGTTCAAAGTCAGAATGAACCCAGACTTACAGTATGATCCATCTTGGTGGACAAAAATGCCAAATTTAGTCTGAACACTTGGCTGACTTTGTAATGGACCATAATTTTGATGATGATGATGATGATGATTCCTGTAGTTCTAGAAACTGTGCTTGGGTGTCCTTTCAAATCGTGGGTCACAATCTTTTCCCAAGATGGAGTTTTACCTTGATAACTTTCCCTTCTCAACAGCTGGACATATTTAGTATAGTGGTTATCAGTGATAAGTATGTCCCAAAGAAACAGGACTTTCTTGCTTTTTTTTTAAGACGTTTCGCTTCTCATCCAAGAAGCTTCTTCAGCTCTGACTGGATGGTGGGGAATGGAAAGTTACACTCTTTGAAGATAGCTGGTCGTTTGCATCCTTTTAGAGAGTTGTTGAGGCCACTTGGACACAGACAAACCTCCAAGTGGCCTCAATGACTCTGTAAAAGAAGGCAAATGACCAGCTGTCTGCAAGGAATATAATAATAATAATAATAATAATAATAATAATAATAATAATAATAATAATAATAATAAAAAGAAGAAGAAGAAGAAGAAGAAGAAGAAGAAGAAGAAGAACAACAACAACAACAACAACAACAACAACAATAACAATAATAATAACGTTGGAAGGGACATTGGAGGTCATCTAGTCCAACCCCCTACTCAGACAGCAAACCCTGTACCATTTCAGACAAATGGCTGTCCAGTCTCTCCTTAAAAACTTCTACTGCTGGAGCATTCATGGCTTCTGGAGGCAGGTGGTTCTACTGGTTAATTGTTCTAACTGACAGGAAGTTTCTCCTTAGTGTAACCAATAGGAAGATGGTGCAGGTGGTCCTCGACTTACGACCACGACTGAGCCCCAAATTTCTGTGGCTAAGCGAGGCATTCGTTAAGGGAGTCTTGCCCCATTGTACGACCTTTCTTGCCACAGTTGTGAAGTGAATCACTGCAGTTGTTCAGTTAGTGAGACGGGCTTTAAGGGAATCTGGCTTCTGACTTTGCTCGTCAGAAGGTCACAAAAGGGGGATCTCCTTGACCCCGGGATGCTGCGACCGTCATAAATATGAGTCAGGTGCCAAGCGTCTTGAATTTTGATCCTGTGACCTTGGGGGGGGGGAGGTACTACAACGGCCGTAAGTGTGAAAAACTGTCCTAATTCGTGTTTTTTCAGTGCCGTCGTATCTTTGAATGGTCACTAAACGAATTGCCACAAGTCGAGGGTCACCTGTAATTCCAGGCCCTCTGAACTGCCACAGCTCTGCAACTCAGAAGCGAGGAAGCTTTGGATGGTGGTACCCACTCCATCCATTAATAGAAAGACGTGCTGTGGCCTCTATTGGGATAAGTGGATTAAAAAAAGCTTTTTGAACGGCTGGCGCAGAGCGTAATGAAAAGGCTTAAAACGGAGCTGATGATTTTCACTCTTCTGACCCTTTCATTTAACGGCCATTTGGCTTCAGCGGGATTCCCAAATCGACACGGAATAGGATTTCCAAAGGCTTTAACATTCCTTGGCAGGTGACCAGATCACATCCTCTATGAGTTGTAAACCTATTTCCACACTACATTAGGGATTTAGCAAAGCAGGTCGATTTCATTCTCTTTCTCTCTCCCCTCCTTCGCCTCGTCCTTTCTCCTTCCCCCTTTCAAGGTAAAATCAAAGAGGAAGTAAAACCTGGCCTCCAGTTTTATTTATATCTGTTCGTTTCACTTCAAAATAAGCCGTATACTGTACCTCGAATTACAAGGGTTTGTTTAGTGCAGGGGTAGGCCACCTTGGCTCTTTTATGACTCGTGGACTTCAACTCCCAGAATTCCTGAGCCAGCATGGCTTAGCATGGAAACCTCTCCCTTTCCCCTCAGCATGGCTGGCTCAGGAATTCTGGGAGTTGAAGTCCACAAGTCATAAAGCGGCCTAGGCCAGGGGTAGGCCACCTTGGCTCTTTTATGACTTGTGGACTTCAACTCCCAGAATTCCTGAGCCAGCATGGCTCAGCATGGAAATCTCTCCCTTTCTTCTCAGCATGGCTGGCTCAGGAATTCTGGGAGTTGAAGTCCACGAGTCATAAAAGAGCCAAGGTGGCCTACCCCTAGTTTAGTGACTGTTCAAAGTTGACCTGACTTCCTCTTCTGTGTGGCAACCTCCAATATCTCAGGGGCTGCCCCAAAGAAGAGGGAGTCAGGCTATTCTCCAAAGCACCAGAAGGCAGGACAAGAAGCAACGGATGGAAACTAACCAAGGAGAGAAGCAACTTGGAACTAAGGAGGAATTTCCTGACAGTGAGAACAATTAACCAGTGGAACAACCTGCCTCCAGAAGTTGTGAATGCTCCAACACTGGAAGTTTTTAAGGAGAGATTGGAGAACTATTTGTCTGTAATGGTATAGGCTTTCCTGCTTCAGGAAGGGGTTGGACTAGATGGCCTCCAAGGTCCCTTCCAATTTTTATTTTTATCATTATTATTATTATTTACAACGGCACTGGGGGAAAAAGTGACTCATGGACATTTTTCACACTTACGACCGTTGCAGCATCCTCGCAGTCACCTGATCAAAATTTGAACGCTTGGCAAATGAGTCGTATTTATGACGGTTGCGGTGTCCCGGGGTTATGTGATCAGGTTTTGCAAACTTTCAACAAGGAAAGTCCAGATTCACTTAACCGTGTTACCAACAACTGCAGTGATTCACTTAACAACTGTGGCAGGAAAAGTCGTAAACTGGGGCAAAACTGTCTCACTTAGCAACGAAAAGTTTGTGCTCAATTGTGTGGCTGGAAGTCAAGGACTACCTGTAATAGCTTTACTGAAACAAGAAGTTGTGTCCCATTCTGCATTTGTTGGTGTGAGAAGATAGGATATTACCTCACTTTGGCTATTACTATGAAGTATTATTTGTTTTATCTATTTTTTATTCTACTTCCTGAAGGGAGCCAAGCTACCATAGAAATATAGCACTGGAGATGGACTTCTCGTGACTTAATTATATTGTTCCATCTCATATACATGTTGTCCTCGACTTACGACCACAACGCAGCCCAAAATTTATGTTTCCTAAGCGAGACAGTTGATATGTGAGTTTTGCTCTGTTTTACGACCTTTCTCGCCACACTTTTTTAAGTAGTTCACTGCAATTGTTCAGTTAGCAACACAATTGTTAAGTGAATCTGGCTTCCCCCATTGATTGTGCTTGTCAGAAGGTCACAAAACAAGATCGCGTGACGCCGAGAGGCTGCAAACCGTCATAAATATGAACCAGTTGCAAAAGCGTCTGAATTTCGATCGTGTGAACATGGGGATGCAGCAATGTTTGTACGTGTGAAAAATGGTCAGAAGTCACTCTTTTCAGCGTCGTCGTAACTTTGATCACCAGATGAATGGAAAGCCAAAGACAATTTGCATGCCAGGATGTTAAGCAAACAAGCTTTGCCCGTTTCCTGTGGGAAAGCTTTTTAGTTTGCAAATCAAAACTATTCCAAGATCATTTGAACAAGTGGTGTCCTCCATCCTCTAACGCTTCATTGGATGTTTCATTCCTTACACCAGAGGTCCCCAATCTTTTGGACACCAGGGACCGGTTCCATGTTGTTGTTGTTGTTGTTGTTAGCTGCGAAGTCGTGACCGACCCATCGCGACCCTATGGACAACGTTCCTCCAGGCCTTCCTGTCCTCTACCATCTTCTGGAGTCCATTTAAGCTCACACCTACTGCTTCAGTGACTCCATCCAGCCACCTCATTCTCTGTCATCCCCTTCTTCTCTTGCCCTCAACCTTTCCCAGCATTAGGGTCTTCTCCAGTGAGTCCTTCCTTCTCATTAGGTGGCCAAAGGATTTGAGTTTCAACTTCAGGATCTGGCCTTCTAAAGAGCAGTCAGGGTTGATCTCCTCTAGGACTGACCGGTTTGATCGCCTTGCAGTCCAAGGGACCGTTTCAATGGAGAGAGGGTTTTTTCCACGGACTGGAGGACGCGTGGTTTTGTGTGCTGTCTGCATCTTGCAGATGGGGATTTGCTTGTTTGTATGGCACAATTGCTGGCATGCCACGGCCCGGTACTGATCCATGGACCCGGGGTTGGGTACTTCTGCCTTAGAGAAGAACTTGGAATTGCCTTCTCATACTCTGCCAGGAAAAGATAGGGTTGATTTAATGCAGGGTTGTCAAACTTGCAACGTCACGTGACGTGTTGCAACATATTGCGACTCCAGAAATGGGGTGGGCGCAGTTTCACTATGATGCATCCGGCCTGCGGGCCGGCAGTTTGACACCCCTGATTTAATGTGATGAAGTATCCTGAGGGGCTTTCAAGCCCCTTTTCATCCCTGATTTGTAGCGTTACTCCATCCTATTCTCCATTTAGCACTGTCTGGTTCATTCCCCAAATTCTTCCATCATTTAATTGCCAGAATTCAATCTGAGCATCCTGGGTGACCTGCGTCAGTTCCCTGAAGGAGGAGGAATTTTTTGGCTGTCTTTCCCATACTGTAGAATTTCTATTTTTTCCCCTGCCCCCCGAGGGTCTGTATGACACCCTACTTCCTAGTGTTGCCTAAGGAGATGAAAGCAATCTTGTTCTACCAAGTTTTCAGTGTGAATTAATTGTTTGGTGGGGCCTGTCTTGGTGGGTAGATCTATCACCACTCCAGCAGTGTATGGAATTCCTTTTTTAGTCAGAAAGAATGTTAATCCCAATATGGTACACATAAAAGAGAATATTTGTCACCTAGGGTTGAACTGTGGGGTCCTTGGTGCTCTCTGAGCTTCGTTATTTTCTTGCAGACATTTCATTACCCAACTAGGTAACATCATCAGTGCTAGAAGGGAGGGGGGTTTGCTTTGTTTTCTGAGGTGATATTTCCTCGATTGGGGTATTGTTACTGCTTGATTGTAGGTCTAGTATCAATCTTGAAGTTAATGTCTGGTTATCTGGGTGTGGATTGCCGGTGAGGAGGTGTTCTAGTCTTTTTTTTTTCCTTTTTGGCCTTTTGGTTCTCTCTTTTGAATGGTGTGTCAATGTTGTTTATCTCTCTGTGCTTGGTGATGTGTCTGAGATTTTCTGGAGTGTTAGACATATTTTAGCTAGATTAATACTGAGATACTTGCGAGAACACCTGCTGCCAATGTCAACCTCCCATCGCCCGGTTCGCTCCCACAGAGTCGGCCTCCTCAGGGTGCTGTCGGCCAGGCAATGCTGGCTGGCAAACCCCAGGGGGAGAGCCTTCTCTGTGGGCACGCCAACCCTCTGGAATGAACTGCCTCCGGAGCTGCGGACGGCCCCTGACCTTCGATCCTTCTGCCGTGACCTGAAGACATGGCTGTCTTGGATATCTGTAGTCAAAATATTCACAGCTGCTTCTCTGGCCTCTATAACAAGAGGAAAGAAATACATATTTCTTTTTTTTTCCTTTGGAAGAGTCAGCTTGTCATTAATGCTCTTCCAATTTGCATAGTCCACATTAGGCAAAATCTGATCAGCAAAAAATGCTCCAGGGGTTTTTGTTTGCTTGCTTAGTTTAGGTTTGTTGTGTGGGGGTGGGGTTTTTTTTTGGGGGGGGGTTGTTGGTTTTTTTGGAATTTTATGGTCCCTTCTATAGCAGCAATAAAGTGCTATGAAGCAGGATAAAAACATAACTGATTATGGATCTTGTTTTTCCTACCAATATCGCTAGCAAAGCATTTATTTAGTTACTTGGATGCTTCTCAAATTTATATGATGTGGTGGCCATTTTGTTCATTCATCCTTTCACAGGCTATTAAATGATACTTCCTGCTCCTCCTCCTCCTTCTTCCCCCTCCTCCTTCTCCATCTCCTTCTCCTTCTTCCCCTCCTCCTTCTCCTCCTACTCCTTCTCCTCCTACTCCTCCTTCTCCTTCCTCTTCCTCTTCCCCCTCCTCCTTCTCCTCCTCCTCCTCCTCTTCCTTCTCCTCCTCCTCCTCCAATATTTTTCACTGCTTGGTATTAATCTCGGCTTATCTGGATATTTATTGCTCATCAGAAGGTGTTGTGGACTTTTAGCTTTTGAATGTCTCTTTTGAAAGGTATGTAAATGTCGTTTATCTCTATGTGCCAGTTGGCTGATTTATCTGAGTGCCAGGATTCCAGGAATTCCCTAACTTTGGTTGGTCTGGGATGCAATACCTGAATCAGTGAACTACCAACTCAGTGTACAACAGCCTGATCAAGAAACCAACAAGAACATTCCCACCCATAATGACAAAGCAAGCCATTAGTATATGAACAGAGAGCACACGCCACTCCTCCTGGCACTGATGATGCTACACAGTTAGGTAATGAAACTTCTGCAAGAAAACAACCAAGTTCAGAGACACCAAGGGCCCCACAGTTCAACTCTGAACTACAGATATCCTCTTGTATTAGAACTGAAATTGTCTTGAAGATCATCCTTTTAAAATTCTTGAACCAGAAGGATTGTACCGGATTGCTGAAAACAGAGAGATCTTGCCCGCGTGGCTTCCTGTCATACAACACAACCCCAGGAGCTCTTTCCTGAACCCGACCAGATATGTCCAGTTCCTTGCCAAAAAACCGAACTCTATGATTCTAGGGACTTTATGAATCCAACTCTATGATTCACAATTCATCTGATCCATGGGCTCATAGAGTTGGAATCATGGAGATCAATTTTTGGTTTACGCAGCTTCTTACTTGCCTGAAATGAGGCATGAGAAAGATGGAGAGACGGCACAGCTCTTTTACAATAAACAATTATTCTCCAGGTACACAAACAGCATTCCAAGCAATTCCAAGCACGCCGGGGGGGAGAAAAGAATGGCAGCTCTATCACAGAATCAATTTTGCAGTGCTTTGCTTTCACACAGCAGAGATATAAATGACGGGCGAGAGCTGCAAGTCAGTTGAAGCTTTAAGACTGCAGGGAGTTGAGGGCTAAAAGGAAAAAAAAAGAACGAATGAAAGAAAGATATTCTCATGCGCTCAACGAAATAATGATAAAGCAGGAACCAGTTGCCACCTCCATCTTCTGTCAAAATAAAAATAAAAAGCCGAACTAGTGCAGTTCAAGGTCTGTCTCCCATTACCAATAAATACATTCTCCTTTCCAATGCTTGCATTTTAAATGCAGATGTACTTTCCTGGCTTGACATGATAGGTGTTCATGAACAGTTCAGATATTCGTTTGGCTCGTGCTCACTGACAACGGTGACACGAAAAGTCAATAAAAACAGCACATTTTCAGCACTTGGTTCCTCCTCCTCCTCCTCCTCCTCCTCCTCCTCCTCCTCCTCCTCCTCCTCCTCCTCCTCCTCCTCCTCCTTCTCCTCCTCTTCCTAGCAAACCATACTCCCTTCTTGCACTGATCATGTTACCTAGTTGGGTAATGAAAAGTCTGCAAGAAAAGCAAGCTCAGAAAGCACCAAGGACCCCAAATAATTCTTCTTCTTCTTCTTCTTCTTCTTCTTCTTCTTCTTCTTCTTCTTCTTCTTCTTCTTCTTCTTCTTCTTCTTCTTCTTCTTCTTCTTCTTCTTCTTCTCCTCCTCCTCCTCCTCCTCCTCCTCCTCCTCCTCCTCCTCCTCCTCCTTCTCCTTCTTTATAATTCAACCATCTATTTGGCCAGTGGAAAAGCATAGAAGATAAAACAGAATAACAGAGTTGGAAGGGACCTTGGAGGTCATCTAGTCCAACCCCCTGCTCAGGCAGGAAACCCTATACCATTGCAGGCAGATGGTTGTCCAGTCTCTTCTTAAAATATTTCAATGTTGGAGCATTCACCAATTCTGGAGGTGGGTTGTTCCACCGGTTAATTGTTCTAACTGTCAGGAAATTTCTTCTTGGTTGCAAATAGAATAGAATAGAATAGAATAGAATAGAATAGAATAGAATAGAATAGAATAGAATAGAATAGAATAGAATAGAATAGAATAGAATAGAATAGAATAGAATAGAATAGAATAGAGCTGGAAGGGACCTTGGAGGTCTTCTAGTCCAGCCCCCTGCTCAAGCAGAAGAACCTATACCATCTCAGACAAGTGACTGTCTAGCCTCTTTTTAAAAAAACTTCCAGTGATGGAGCACCCATGATTTCTGGTGGCAAGCTGTTCCTCTGGTTAATTGTCCTCACTGTTAGGAACTTTCTCCTTAATTCTAGGTTGCTTCTCTCTTTCATTAGTTTCCAACCATTGTTTCTTGTCCTGCCCTCTGGTGCTTTGGAAAATAATTTTACCGCCTCTTCTTTGTGGCAGCCTCTCAAATACTGGAATACTGCTATCGTGTCTCCCCTATTTCTTCTTTTCTTTAGACTGGCCAAACCCAAGTCCTGCATCCGTTCTTCCTATGTTTTAGTCTCCAGGCCTTGGATCATCTTAGTTGCTCTTCTCTGAACTTTTTCCAAGGTCTCAACATGTTTCTTGTAGTATGGTGACCAAAGCTGGTTGCAGTATTCCAGGTGTGGTCTCACTAGGGTTTTATAAAGTGGTAGTAATCCTTCGCGTGTTCTTGATTTTATGCCTCTGTTTATGCAACCCAGGATTGTATTAGCTTTTTTGGCTGCTGCGGCACACGGCTGGCTCATAGTCAAGTGATCGTCCACTAGGACTCCAACGTCCCTCTCACAGTTACTGTTTTTGAGCCAGGTCTCACCTAATCTGTACTTATATCTTTGATTTTTTCCTGCCTAAAGGTAAAACTTTGCTTTTCTCCACATTAAAACTCATTTTGTTAGATAGGGCCCATTGTTCCAGTTTGTCAAGATCTTTTTGAATCCTGAGTTTGTCTTCTGGGGGGTTGGCTGTTCCTGCCAGTTTAGTGTCATCTGCAAATTTGATGAGTTCCCCTTCTATTCCATCATCTAAGTCATTGATGAAGATATTGAAGTGTACCGGGACAAAGACAGAGCCTTGTGGTACCGCAGTGCTTACTTCTCTCCATGTGGATCTCGTACCATTGAGGACTACTCTTTGAGTAGGGTTTGTCAGCCAGCTACAAATCCATCTGGTGATGATGTTGCCTTTTCCACCTTTTTTCTAGCTTACCAAGCAGTAGAATGTGGTCTAGTTTGTCGAATGCCTTATTGTATACTATGTATACAGTATACTATGTCCACAGCATTTCGCTGGTCTACTAATTTAGTCACTTTATCAAAGAATGAAATAAGATTGGTTTGGCATGATCTGTTTTTTAACAAACCCATGCTGGCTACCAGTTATAACTTTGTTTGCTTCAAGTTGTTTGCAGATCTGTTATTATTATTATTATTATTATTATTATTATTATTATTATTATTATTATTTTCCAGGATCTTCCCAGGTATTGATGTTAAACTGATTGGTCTGTAATTTCCTGGGCCTGTCTTTTTTTTTTCCTTTCATGAAGATGGGAACCACATCAGCCTTTTTCCAATCTTCAGATACTTCCCCAGTGCTCCAGGATTTTTGAAAGATATGGTGCAATGGTTCTGAGATAACATTTTTATTTATTTATTTTTATTTTAATTCCATTTATATCCCGCCCTTCTCCAAAGACTCAGGGCGGCTTACAAGCTTAGCAGTAGCCTTCATTCTATGTATATGCCTGCTTATTAGGGCTTTCACACACACCCCAAGCGGCATTATTACAAAGTCAGCTTAATTGCCCCCAACAATCTGGGTCCTCATTTTACCTACCTCGGAAGGATGGACGGCTGAGTCAACCTGGAGCCTGGTGGGACTCGAACCTGCACTAATTGCAGGCAGCTGGTGTTACTTAAGGAGGCATCAGCCCACTGCTCCACCAAGGCTCTTTCAGAACTCTGGATGTAATGTGTCGGGATTCCGTCCATTGCTTCTTATTCTGCCTTCAGGTGCTTTGGAGAAGAGCTTGACTCCCTCTTCTTTGTGGCAACCCCTCAAATATTGGAAGACTGCTATCATGTCACCCCTAGTCCTTCTCTTCATTAAACTAGACATACCCAATTCCAGCAACCGTTTTTTATATATTTTAGCCTCCAGTCCCCTAATCATCCTTATTGCACTTCTCTGCACTCAGTTTTGGTCACCATGATGTAAAAAAGATGTTGAGACTCTAGAAAGAGTGCAGAGAAGAGCAATAAGGATGAAATGTTAATACCACTTTATAACGCCTTGGCAAGGCCAAGTGTGGCCTTACCAAGGCATTGTAAAGTGGTTTCTTTTCCTCTTTCTTTCTTTCTTTCTTTCTCTTTCTCTTTCTTTCTTTCTTTCTCTTTTCTTTCTCTTTCGTGATCTTGATTCTATCCCTCTGCTAATGCAGCCTAGCACTGTGTTGGCATTTTTGGCAGGTGCAGTACATGGCTGGCTCATATTCAAGTGATTGTCCACTAGCAACATTCTGAATCTTAAGAACATCTAGAATGTTTGAGGATTAAAAAAAGCAAAAGTTTAGGATATTTGTAACTGGCCACAATGAGAAACGCAAAAATAAAATTGCTTAAGTATCTAGAGTTTTAACTACTATGCTTTTTAATTGTGAGTTCATTGTAAATGGCAGTGCAGAAGGACATCCAATAGTTGGGTAGTCCTTAAACTAGATCAACTAGATCTCCAAACCTGGCAACTTTAAGACTTGTGGACTTCAACTCCCAGAATTCCTTAGCCAGCCTAAGACTTGTGGATTTCAACTCCCAGAATCCATGCTGGCTGGGGAATGCTGCAAGTTGAAGTCCACAAGTCTTAAAGTTGGCACGTTTGGAGACCCCTGAGCCAGATAATATGTGGAGGAGCACAACTCATTTTGTAACTGAATCAACATGGTAGACTTGATTGAGTCCTTCCTGAGACAGAATTCCATGAAAGTTCTTGAGTTCCAAATAATGTGAGCGAATAAATTTGACAACAGTTCTACCCATAGAAGAGAACATTTGTAGCTCAGGGTTCACTTGTGAGGTCCTTGGTGCTCTCTGAGTTTGGTGGTTTACCTTTAGACATTTCATTAGAAATGAAAGAAAGAAAGAAAGAAAGAAAGAAAGAAAGAAAGAAAGAAAGAAAGAAAGAAAGAAAGAGGGAAGGAAGGAGGGAAGGAAGGAAGGAAGGAAGGAAGGAAAGAAAGAAAGAAAGAATGAGAAGGGAAGGAAGGAAGGAAAGAAGGAGAGAGAAAGAAAGAAAAGAAAGAAAGAGAAAGAAAAAGAAAGAAGAAAAGAAAAAGAGAGGCAAGGAGGAAGGGAGGAAGGGAGGAAGGAAGGAAGAAAGAAAGAAAGAAAGAAAGAAAGAAAGAAGAAAGAGGAGGGAGGAAGGAAGGAAAGAAAGAAAGAAAGAATGAGAAGGGAAGGAAGGAAGGAAAGGAGAGAGAAAGAAAGAAAAGAAAGAAAGAAAGAAAGAAAGAAAGAAAGAAAGAAAGAAAGAAAGAAAGAAAAAAGAGGGAAGGAAGGAGGAAAGGAAGGAAGGAAGGAAGGAAGGAAGGAAGGAAGGAAGGAAAGAAAGAAAGAATGAGAAGGGAAGGAAGGAAGGAAAGAAGGAGAGAGAAAGAAAGAAAAGAAAGAAAAAGAAAAAGAAAGAAGAAAAGAAAAGAAAAAGAGAGGCAAGGAGGAAGGAAGGGAGGAAGGAAGGAAGGAAGGGAGGGAGGAAGGAAGGAAGGAAGGAAGGAAGGAAGGAAGGAAGGAAGGAAGAAAGAAAGAAAGAAAGAAAGAAAGAAGAAAGAGGAGGGAGGAAGGAAGGAAAGAAAGAAAGAATGAGAAGGGAAGGAAGGAAGGAAAGAAGGAGAGAGAAAGGAAAGAAAGAGAAAGAAAAAGAAAGAAGAAAAGAAAAGGAGAGGCAAGAAGGAAGGGAGGAAGGAAGGAAGGAAGGAAGGAAGGAAGGAAGGAAGGAAGGAAGGAAAGAAAGAAAGAAAGAAAGAAAGAAAGAAAGAAAGAAAGAAAGAAAGAAAGAAAGAGGAGGAAGGAAGGAAGGAAGGAAGGAAGGAAGGAAGGAAGGAAGGAAGGAAGGAAGGAAGGAAGGAAGGAAAGAGGAAAAGAAGAAAAGAAAAGGAAGAAAGAAAGAAAGAAAGAAAGAAAGAAAGAAAGAAAGAAAGAAAGAAAGAAAAGATAGAGATATAGTAGACAGATTAAAAAAATGTCTGAGGCTTTGCAGATTTCCTCAGAGAAAGCTCAAGCATTCTGTTGGGTGGATGGGGTGAACAGACCATTTTGTGGAAAATAAAGTCCTCTATTTTTGGAACAGTTTAAAGAGTGAATGAAAGAATAATTGAAACAGCATGGGCAATTCCTTTTTGTATCTACTCATCACTTATCACAGTTTAAGAGTTCTTCAGGAGGCAGGCAGACAATATATTAAAAAAAAACCCTCAAACCAACTATACTGTTAGGGTTTGATTTGAAGGAATGACAACCTGCCTCCTCTTTTTTTTATGTAAAATGCATTTCGCTTTATTACACAAATCCATCATTTTGTTTCCAGATATCTGGTTCCCCGTCACATGCAACTTTAGAGTAAAATGCACAGAGAGATAATGTAATCTCTGGGAGAGGCCATTGAAATTGGGACAAATAATTGTCTTTATTTCTTCTTTCTACAACAGGGGTAGGCAACTAGGCAGTGGTGGGATTCAGCTGGTTCACACCACTTCGGCAGAAACGGTAGCTAATTTTTTTGTTGCCCAGGCCCAGAACGGACTTCCGGAAGCGGCATCCACGCAGAGAACCGGTTGTTCACCTAATTGAATCCCACCACTGCAACTATGGCTCCTTCACGACCTGTGGACTTCAATTCCCAGACTTCCTGAGCCAGGAGAATTCTGGGAGTTGAAGTCCACAGGTCGTGAAGGAGCCATAGTTGCCCACCCTTGCTTTACACCAGGAGTCTTCAAACTCGGCCCTTTTATGATTTGTGGACTTCAACTCCCAGAATTCCTCAGCCAGGCATCCCTGGCTGAGGAATTCTGGGAGTTGAAGTCCACAAGTCATAAAAGGGCCGAGTTTGAGGACCCCTGCTTTACACAGGTTCGTAAGCAGCGGAGGAGAAATTCATTTCCTTTTTTTTTGGGTGCGCAGACATAAACACATGCACAAAAAAAGAAAGGGGAAAAAAATCAGCTTCTGACTATGCTAGAGTTAATGAGGATGTGATTAATGAATACACAGACAAAATGCATTCTCTCCTACAATGGAAGCACCCTTAATTGAGACAAATTTAAGTGCCAGACATTAGTTAGCAGCAACTGCAAACCAGAACAATAAAATATTAAGAAGGAGGAAAGGTTGTTTGCATACTGTTTTGCAGGAGGAATTCAGTGATTTATCCCCTGTCAGTCACAAATGTTTGCTAAGGAATACTCCCAGCATAAAACTGGAAGTCTTGCAGCGTCTTTTTTTGTCAAATAACGGCTTTCTTGCGCCTCCTCTGTATGAGCCAAAATCGGCATAGAGGCAGCCATCAAATTTTATTCCTGTCTCCTTGGCTCGTTTTCAAAATTGCAGGCAGTCCTTGACTTATGACCATTCATCTAGTGCCCGTTTAAACTTACAGTGATGCTGACTTACAGCTGGTCCTCGCATTTATGACCGTCATGGCGTCCCTGTGGTCATGTGATCCTGATTTGGAGACTTGCACAATTTTGAGGGCTTCAGTGTCACCAGCTCTATGCAAAAGGCTGTCCTCCTTCGCCAGAAACTGCGAGTAGAAACCAGTCTGAGTAACTTTCTGATAGGTGGGACTTCAACTCCCAGAATTCCACAATCAGTGATTGTTGGAAAGTATGCTTGGTGCCGAAAGACAGGGCTTTGGGCCTGCAAAGTTCGATAACACTTTCTGATAAATGGGTTTGCAGTAATGAAGGAAAACGTTGGTGAAGCACTGCCATATAGCATGATAATCATTTTGTGAGAACATTCGTAATGTATTGTGGGAAGAATCCAGAGAAAGAAAATAATAATAATAATAATAATAATAATAATAATAATAATAATAATAATAAGAAGAAGAAGAAGAAGAAGAAGAAGAAGAAGAAGAAGAAGAAGAAGAAGAAGAAGAAGAAGAAGAAGAAGAAGAAGAAGAAGAAGAAGAAGAAGTTGGAAGGGACCTTGGAGGTCATCTAGTCCAACCCCCTGCTCAGGCAGGAAACCCTATACCATTTCAGACAAATGGCTGTCCAGTCTCTTCTTAAAAACTTCCATTGTTGGAGCATTCACAGCTTCTGGAGGCAGGTGGTTCCACTGGTGAATTGTTCTAACTGTCAGGAAATTTCTCCTTAGTTCTAGGTTGCTTCTCTCCTTGATTAGTTTCCATCCGTTGCTTCTTGTCTTGCCTTCAGGCGCTTTGGAGAACAGCTTGACTCCCTCTTCTTTGTGGGCAGCCCCTGAGAAATTGGAAGACGGCTATCATGTCCCCCCTCGTCCTTCTCTTCATTAAACTAGACATACCCAATTCCAGCAACCGTTCCTCATATGTTTTGGCCACCAGACCTCTAATCATCTTTTGTTGCTCTACTCTGAGCTCTTTCTAGAGTCTCAACATCTTTTTTACATCGTGGTGACCAAAACTGGATGCCATATTCCAAGTGTGGCCTTACCAAGGCCTTGTAAAGTGGTATCAACACTTCACCTGATCTTGATTCTATCCCTCTGTTAATGCAGTCTAGAACTGTGTTGGCTTTTTTGGCAGCTGCAGCACACAGATGGCTTAAGTATGAAAAAACAAATGGGTGACTTTAGGCCAGTCTGTCTGTCTTTCAGCCCAACTTGCCTCACAGGGTTGCTGTTGTGGGAAAAATAGGTGTTGGGTATGTCCACCACCTTGAGTATTTACAATATATATATATATATAATAAAAGTGGGATTAAGATTCTAGCTGTGAAGAATCATTTCTGCCTCAGAAATGAACCTCAGCTTCATTTCCTTGCAGACGTGAGTCCCAACTTGACTCTCCTGCAAGATACAGCATAACCAAACAGGTGTTACACAACCGTGGAGAGATATTGTCGATCTAACACTGCCAAAGCAAGAGATGGCACTTATGAAAAGATGCATTAACTCCATTTCAACTCCTTCACAGAAGAGCTTATTGTGTGTATTGATTGGAAAAAAACAGACTGCATATCACTCTACATTTAATAAAAAGGGAATTAGCCCCGCATCTCTTCTTTTGATTGATGGAGATAACCACCAATATCTGTCTATTTGTCCTTTCAGGGAAATTGAATGATTTCAAGTCTCTGAAATGAAAAATGCTACACCAAGGATTTTTTTTTTCCTCCCAGCTTCCACAGTGATTTGCTATTGTCTTCGTGTACTCAGAAAATGTAACATCATCATCATCATCATCATCATCATCATTATTATTATTATTATTATTATTATTATTATTATTATTATTATGGTTGGTTGCACAGTCAGCCAGATGTTTAGACTGGCTTTGGCATTTTTACCCACCTTCCCAAGGACCTGGGCTAGGCAGATGTGGGTGTTTGATGAGGTTGCAAGTATCTTCACAGGATGTAAACTGCTCAGGTGAAGCTGCCTTTTGCAATTGACAGATGGTGGGTTTTGTCAATGGCAGCAGGATCCAAGTGGTGCTCCAGATGTTTTGGAATTGCACTTAAGACCCCTCTCGCTATAGATACTACCTTTGCTCTCTTTTTTTTGCCACAGTCATTCTATTTCTATTTGCAGGTTTTTGTATTTTGTGATTTTTTCTCCATTTCTTTCTCTTCTCTTCTGCTGTCTCCAGGTACTGCCACACCCACTATCCAGATTTTTTATTTTTTGTCTTTCTTATCAACAATTCTTAAGTCTGGGTTGTCTGTTTGAATTCTACCTCTGTGAAGATATGACCTGGAAAGTTAACACAACCCAAGTGGCTAGAAAGGCCCAACAGAGGCTTCACTTTCTTAGGATCTTGCGGAAGAACAGGGTAGAACAACGGCTAATGACCCTCTTTTACCGGTCTACCATAGAGAGCGTCCTCTCGTATGGTATTGTGGTTTCGTATGCTGGTCTGACAGCTGTGGACAGGAAAGTATTACAGAGGGTAGTGAACACAGCACAAGACATTGTGGGCTGTTCCCTGACACCACTGGATGACATCGCCAGGGCTCATTGCCTTGAAAGAGTGAGGAAGATTCTCAGGGATGACTCACACCCTGGACGGTATCTCTTTACTTTCCTACCATCCGGTAGGAGATACAGGAGTATAGCCAGCTGTACCAACAGGCTGAAAAACAGCTTTTATCCGTGGGCTGTTAGGCTTTTGAATGGGATATAATCTCTGTGAACTTATGCAGAATTGACTTGGGAGGTCGGTGTGTGGTGTAGTTGGTTCACATGGTGTGGTAGGATGGAGGGTTTGTTGTCACTGTGTGTTGGGGGGAGAGAGCACGGGGGGAGGCTCAGCTAATCTCAATGTACACATTTTGTACTTTGACAATAAAGGTTTATTATTATTATTAATGACCCAGAACAATGCTTTGTCTATTTTGTGGTCTCACCAGTTCTTGCTTCCAGGCAAATGGTAATTGTATTATAATTGTTCACACAGTCAGCCAGATGTTTATACAGAATGTGGTATTGGGAATATTGGAATATATACCACACACGGGTTATTCCATCCAGTTTTGTTACCTAGATATAAAAAAATGTTGAGACTCTAGAAAGAGTGCAAAGAAGAGCAACAAGGATGATTAGGGAACCGGAGGCTGAAACATTTAAAGAACGGTTGCTGGAATTGGGAATATCTAGTCTAGTGAAAAGAAGGAAGTAGGGGTGACACGATAGCCATCTTCCAATATCTGAGGGGCTGCCACAAAGAAGAGGGGGCTCAATCTATTTTCTCCAAAGCACCTGAAGGCCGGACAAGAAACAACGGATGGAAGCTAAATCAAGGACCAAAGCAACTTAGAACTAAGAAGGAATTCCTTGGCAGTGAGAACAATTAATCCGTGGAACGGCTTCCCTCCAGAGGTTGTGGGTGCTCCAACACTGGTGGTTTTTAAGAAGAGATTAGATGACTATTTGTCTGAAATGATATAGGGTTTCCTGCCTGAGCGGGGGGGGGGGGGAGGGAGTTGGACTAGATGACCTCCAAGATCCCTTCCAACTCTGCTATTCTCTTATTTTACTCTGTTTCTAGTTCTTCCCAAGAACCTGGGCTAGGCAGATGTTGTCCTTGTCATCATCATCATCATCATCATCATCGATTCCACCTTTATTTTTGGTCAAGTCAAGACAATCTACATACCTGCCTCCTATTTTTCCCACAACAACCCTATGCAATGGGTGGGGCTCAAAGAGAGACCTAATGACTCATATTTGGCTTTCATCCCTTACGTGTGTGTGTGGGGGGGGGGTAGAATTCATGGGCTCCCTGTTTGTAGCCCATCACCTTAGCTACCATATCAATCTGTTTTATGAATGAATGAATGAATGAATGAATGAATGAATGAATGAATGAATGAATGATGGGGGTCCAACTATAGCCACCGCTTTGACTTTCTTTTTTATATAAATAATTTTAGTAATTTTTTATAAGCACATTGACTTTCTTGACCATCGCCCACGGACACCCATTCTTTGAATGTGCACCAAGATTTATAGGTAGGACAGATCCCAACTGGAAAATGTCAGGATAATACAAAGAACGCTGAAACTCAGAACTTTTGAAAGCTTTAACTTTATTTTTTTTAAAAAAAAATAGGAAACAAAGTATTTGTGTTTAAATCCAAAACAGATGTATGGAAAATGCATGCAAGAATCGGCAAGTATTTCTTAAAGATTATGTATTGCTAGCATTAATCACCCACAATGAATTTGGTTAAGTGACAAAGTGGAGGAAAATTGCTGCAACAGCTTTACAGTTGTCTAAAGTCAACTTAGGAAAGGAGCATTTAATTTTTTTTCTTTCCTCCTTTTCTTTTTTGGGGGAGCGGGGAATGAACATTATATTACAGTCTTAAACTAAGGTTATATTACTTTGTTGTTTGTATGTACAGTGAGAGCTCATCCACTGGAGGCAAATTCCTTGTGTATCCAATCAATCCATAAATAAATCAATAAATATGTTCTGTTTTGTTCTGTTCTGTTCCATTCCATTCCATTCTGTTCTGTTTTATTCCATATTTTCTATTCTATTCTATTCTATTCTATTCTATTCTATTCTATTCTATTCTATTCTATTCTATTCTATTCTATTCTATTCCATTCCATTCCATTCCATTCCATTCCATTCCATTCCATTCCATTCCATTCCATTCCATTCCATTCTATTCTATTCTATTCTATTCTATTCTATTCTATTCTATTCTATTCTATTCTATATTTTCTCTTCTCTTCTTATTTCTATTCCATTCCATTCCATTCCGTTCCGTTCCATTTCGTTCTGTTCTGTTCTGTTCTATTCTATACTATTCTATTCTATTCTATTCTATTCTATTCTATTCTATTCTATTCTATTCTATTCTATTCTATTCTATTCTATTCTATTCTATTCTATTCTATTCTATTCTATATTTTCTCTTCTCTTCTTATTTCTATTCCATTCTATTCCATTCCATCCCCATCCCGTCCCATGCCGACCCGTCCCATTCCATTCCATTCCATTCCGTTCCGTTCCGTTCCGTTCCGTTCCATTCCATTCCATTCCATTCCATTCTATTCTATTCTATTCTATTCTATTCTAATTCTAATTCTATTCCATTCCATTCCATTCTATTCTATTCCATTCTAATATCCTCATTCCTTGTGTATACTTCTATTTTCCTTTCTTTTTCTTCTTGCCTCTTTGCACTTCTATCCCTTTCCTCTTCATATGCTGTATCTTTTCCCTTGGTTGTTAGGTTAGGCTGGCTTTTTTTTCTTTGTATGTTCACTTTGTAAAATTTAACAAAACGAGGAAGTGAGAAAAGAGATAGGAACATTTGCTCAAGGAAAATTTGCGTGATAACATCCAGATGGCATTTGTTCCCCCTTGCACCCAAAGAATAGAGATAAAATGCAGATGACTGGTCTGAAGAATCTTCTTTCTTTTAGTCTCATCAGAAGCCCAAAAAGGAATGAAGACAACACATACCATATTTTTAAACAAGTGATATTCAATAGCTTCCTTTCTTTAGCATTAGCATATAAACTTCATTCCTAGAAGGCCTGGGATGAAATATAACTGATTTCCCCCCCCCAAAATATCGTTTCCATGAATCCCTCAAGTTCACAATTTAAAGTTTCTATTATATTCATTCCTTTGTGATTGGTTGCAAAACGGTAAGTCTGTAAGATAGCAATACTTGTAATAAATCATTAATAGCCATATATTCCTTCTGCATCTCTCATTCTCTCTCTGGGTCTCTCTGCGGAAATAAACACAACAACAAAAAACCCCTACTGAAAAGAATTTATTATTTAGTTTCCAGAGTATTATAATCAGTATTGTATGAGGATGCAAGAAGAATGAGATATGCATTGCCTTTGTGCAGAAAGAAAAATATCCTAGTCTTGACTTGTGATGATGTTTAAATCCCGTGATACAAGATTTGCAGTAGCATGCAATGAGATATTTATAGTCACGGTGTGATTAAGACAGGTATCTTTGCTGACAAATATTAATACTTTAAAGATCTCTCTCCCCCTTTGTCTGTGGTTATAACCTGTGAATTGCAATAATTCTACAGATGAAGAAAACAGCAGGAGATTTATTTTAAGCAAAAAGTCAGTGGGGTTCAAGTGAGGTAAAGAATCTTTCAATTCTTGAAAGTTTGGTCTACTGGTTAAGTCATCCGGCAAGAAAGCAGAAGGTTGTGAGTTCTAGTCCCGCCTTAGGCGTGAAAGCCAGCTGAGTGACTTTGGGCCAATCACCAGGAGATGGTGAGTTCTAGTCCTGCCTCAGGCGTGAAAGCCAGCTGGGTGACTTTGGGCCAATCACCAGGAGATGGTGAGTTCTAGTCCCAATTAGGCATGAAATCCAGCTGCCTGACTTTGGGCCAATCACCAGGAGATGGTGAGTTCTAGTCCCACTTAGGCATGAAAGCTAGCTGGGTGACTTTGGGCCAATCACCAGGAGATGGTGAGTTCTAGTCCCACTTAGGCATGAAAGCTAGCTGGGTGACTTTGGGCCAATCACCAGGAGACTGTGAGTTCTAGTCCCACTTAGGCATGAAAGCCAGCTGCATGGCTTTGGGCCAATCACTAGGAGATGGTGAGTTCTAGTCCCGCCTCAGGCATGAAAGCCAGCTGGGTGACTTTGGGACAATCACCAGGAGATGGTGAGTTCTAGTGCCGCCTTAGGCATGAAAGCCAGCTGCAAGCTTTGGGCCAATCACCAGGAGATGGTGAGTTCTAGTCCCGCCTTAGGCATGAAAGCCAGCTGAGTGGCATTGGGCCAATCACCAGGAGATGGTGAGTTCTAGTCCCGCCTTAGGCATGAAAGCCAGCTGCCTGACTTTGGGCCAATCACCAGGAGATGGTGAGTTCTAGTCCCACTTAGGCATGAAAGCCAGCTGCATGGCTTTGGGCCAATCACTAGGAGATGGTGAGTTCTAGTCCCGCCTCAGGTGTGAAAGCCAGCTGGGTGACTTTGGGCCAATCACCAGGAGACTGTGAGTTCTAGTCCCACTTAGGCCTGAAAGCCAGCTGCATGGCTTTGGGCCAATCACTAGGAGATGGTGAGTTCTAGTCCCGCCTCAGGCATGAAAGCCAGCTGGGTGACTTTGGGACAATCACCAGGAGATGGTGAGTTCTAGTGCTGCCTTAGGCATGAAAGCCAGCTGCATGGCTTTGGGCCAATCACCAGGAGATGGTGAGTTCTAGTCCCGCCTTAGGCATGAAAGCCAGCTGAGTGGCTTTGGGCCAATCACCAGAAGATGGTGAGTTCTAGTCCCGCCTTAGGCATGAAAGCCAGCTGCCTGACTTTGGGCCAATCACCAGGAGATGGTGAGTTCTAGTCCCACTTAGGCATGAAAGCCAGCTGCATGGCTTTGGGCCAATCACCTCATTTAATATGACAGACTTGTACGCCTATTTTTTTTCTTTCCTATCCTCCCTATGTTTTTAACTTTGTTGTTGATTTCACTAGTGAAAAAATTTAATCTCATCTAGGGTAATTTTGCCCACAGATAAATCCATAGAAAGCCGTTCATTAGTCCGTGTTGCACCTAAGCAGTAGATAGCCAATTTCTCCAAAATCAGCACTTTCCCTTCAGGTTAATGAATACCTATCTTCTTAATAGAACTGATGGAAAAGAGAGTGGATGGGCCTTTTTTTGCTGCAAGCAAAATAATAATAGAGCCAGCTAAACTTCGCTTTTACAATTTCTGTGGATATTATATTGCTGGAGAGAGAAACAGAAGAATTTAAATACAAAATATTTTGTAATAGGTTCACGTGGAGTCTATACTGCAGCCCAGCTAAGTGTGTGTCTATATATATATTGAATGAGTTGGGTCGACACAGGGTGTTCAGAGCACACACACACACACACACACACACACACACACACACACACACACAGAAATATATATACATATATATACCTCAGAAAACATATATATATATATATATATATATATATATATATATATATATGAGCAACGTTTCGACGGAAACCCATCCGTCATCCTCAAGCTGGTGGCTTCAGCTTCCTTCTTCTGGGAGAAGCATATATAATTCTGCCCCATTTTATGATCTTTCTGTTAAGTGAATCACTGCAATTGTTAAGTTAAAAAGGTAAAGGTAAAGGTTTCCCCGCACATGTGTGCTACTCGTTTCTGACTCTAGGGGCCGGTGCTCATCTCCTTGTCAAAGCCAAAAAGCCAGCACTTGTCCGAGGATGTCTCCATGGTCATGTGGTCTGCATGACTGGACGCCAAAGGCGCACGGAACACTGTTACCTTCCCACCGTAGTGGTCCCTATTTTTCTACTTGCATTTTTACGTGCTTTCAAACTGCTAGGTTGGCAGAAGCTGGGACGAGTAACAGGCGCTCACCCTGTTAATTGTTAAGTTAGTCACACGGTTGTTAAGTGAATCTGGCTTCCCCATTGACTTTGCTTTTCAGAAGGTTACAAAAGGGGATCACATGACCCAGGGACACTGTGACCATCATAAATATGAGCCAGTTGCCAAGCGTCCAAATTTTGATCACGTGACCACGGGGATGTTGCAACAGATTCTATTCTATTCTATTCTATTCTATTCTATTCTATTCTATTCTATTCTATTCTATTCTATTCCATTCCTATTCTATTCTATTCTATTCTATTCTATTCTATTCCTATTTTATTCTATTCTATTCTATTCTATTCCATTCCTATTCTATTCTATTCTATTCTATTCTATTCTATTCTATTCTATTCTATTCTATTCTATTCTATTCTATTCTATTCTATTCTATTCTATTCTATTCTATTCTATTCCATTCCTATTCTATTCTATTCTATTCTATTCTATTCTATTCTATTCTATTCTATTCTATTCTATTCTATTCTATTCTATTCCATTCCTATTCTATTCTATTCTATTCTATTCCATTCCTATTCTATTCTATTCTATTCTATTCTATTCTATTCTATTCTATTCTATTCTATTCTATTCTATTCTATTCTATTCCATTCCTATTCTATTCTATTCTATTCTATTCTATTCCATTCCTATTCTATTCTATTCTATTCTATTCTATTCTATTCTATTCTATTCTATTCTATTCTATTCTATTCTATTCTATTCTATTCTATTCTATTCTATTCCATTCCTATTCTATTCTATTCTATTCTATTCTATTCTATTCTATTCTATTCTATTCTATTCTATTCCATTCCTATTCTATTCTATTCTATTCTATTCTATTCTATTCTATTCTATTCTATTCTATTCTATTCTATTCTATTCCATTCCATTCCTATTCTATTCTATTCCATTCCTATTCTATTCTATTCTATTCTATTCTATTCTATTCTATTCTATTCTATTCTATTCTATTCTATTCTATTCCATTCCTATTCTATTCTATTCTATTCTATTCTATTCTATTCTATTCTATTCTATTCTATTCTATTCCATTCCATTCCTATTCTATTCTATTCTATTCTATTCTATTCTATTCTATTCTATTCTATTCTATTCCATTCCTATTCTATTCTATTCTATTCTATTCTATTCTATTCTATTCTATTCTATTCTATTCTATTCTATTCTATTCTATTCTATTCTATTCCATTCCTATTCTATTCTATTCTATTCTATTCTATTCCTATTTTATTCTATTCTATTCTATTCTATTCCATTCCTATTCTATTCTATTCTATTCTATTCTATTCTATTCTATTCTATTCTATTCTATTCTATTCTATTCTATTCTATTCTATTCTATTCCATTCCTATTCTATTCTATTCTATTCTATTCTATTCTATTCTATTCTATTCTATTCTATTCTATTCTATTCTATTCTATTCTATTCTATTCCATTCCTATTCTATTCTATTCTATTCCATTCCTATTCTATTCTATTCTATTCTATTCTATTCTATTCTATTCTATTCTATTCTATTCTATTCTATTCTATTCTATTCTATTCTATTCTATTCTATTCTATTCTATTCTATTCCATTCCTATTCTATTCTATTCTATTCTATTCTATTCTATTCCATTCCTATTCTATTCTATTCTATTCTATTCTATTCTATTCTATTCTATTCTATTCTATTCTATTCTATTCTATTCTATTCTATTCTATTCTATTCCATTCCTATTCTATTCTATTCTATTCTATTCTATTCTATTCTATTCTATTCTATTCTATTCTATTCTATTCTATTCTATTCTATTCCTATTCTATTCTATTCTATTCTATTCCATTCCTATTCTATTCTATTCTATTCTATTCTATTCTATTCTATTCTATTCTATTCTATTCTATTCTATTCCATTCCATTCCTATTCTATTCTATTCCATTCCTATTCTATTCTATTCTATTCTATTCTATTCTATTCTATTCTATTCTATTCTATTCTATTCTATTCTATTCTATTCCATTCCTATTCTATTCTATTCTATTCTATTCTATTCTATTCTATTCTATTCTATTCTATTCTATTCTATTCTATTCTATTCTATTCCATTCCTATTCTATTCTATTCTATTCTATTCTATTCTATTCTATTCTATTCTATTCTATTCTATTCTATTCTATTCTATTCTATTCTCTATTCTGTATTCTCTATTCTATTCCATTCCATTCTACTCTATTGTATTCATACTAGACTAACAACCAAAGCATAAACAATACCCCAATCAAGGAAATACCAACTCATAAAAACTAACTAAAAGCAAACAACAGCGTAATTAAGGAGTCACCAAGAACATTCCCACCCATACTGAAAGGGCAAGCCGCTGGTATACAAATGTTGGCTTGAGTATATGAACTAACTAGTATATAAAAAGAGACCCAACCCTTCTTGCACTGATAAGCTTATCTAGTTGGGTCATGAAACGTCTGCAAGAAAACAGTCGAGCTGAGAGAGTTCCAAGGATGTCACAAGGTTGCAGTTGTTGGTGCAGAACTCGTGAAAGGAACACCATTCTTGTATTTATTAGATTTATTTGATTTATAGCCTACTTTTAGAAGCTGAACTACTAAAACTAGGCTATCAATCTAATAAATACATTAAAGGCACATAGGGTTTGCAGCCAAGGTAAAGGGGGGGGGTTATGTTGAAAACACCCTTGAGTCTAATGTGATCATCATTCCCCTGAGAATATATTAAATTACTTTTCCATTGATTTAATTTTTTTTTCCAGAATTACTTTGCTTCTGTCATTTAAAAATGATCTTAAGCAGAAGCTCGAGAAGGAGCCGGTTCTTGCAAATGATTGTAGCTACCTCTTTAGCTGAAGTTCCTGGGATCTATACCTGGCGCTTCTTCTCCTCTCTTCTTCAATGTCAGGCAAGGTTATTGATTTATTCTTGAGCACACCTCTGCTGTAGCAGGCTGTCGAATTAATCAAAGCCGCATTCCATATTTATCGCTCCATCAAGAATTGTTCTTAATCAACGGCAGGGATTCCCACCCCTCGGGAAGCTAAAGGCAGCGCATATTTGCATATGGTGTTGTGCAACATCTCCGGTCACGTGTAAATATAACATTTCCCTGTGTTTCCCCCCCCCACACACACACACACAAATTATTAAGAATTGCCTTCTTGCAGCTGTCTAGGACTAACTGTCTGGAATGGTAGCCAGTTGGATAGTCAGGAGAGCTCCTAACACATCATCAGACCTAACCTGAGTTCTAAATTCTGTTTTTCTGATTCCTTTTTATTTATTTTTTTAAGAGATGCATTCATTACTTTATCAGGTGTGTTTGCCAACCTTTTCATTTTCAGCACACCTTAACTCTGTTCTTCTCTTGTTCCTCGCCCTTTCTTCTATTCTATTCTATTCTATTCTATTCTATTCTATTCTATTCTATTCTATTCTATTCTATTCTATTCTATTCTATTCTATTCTATTAATTTTCTATTCTATTCTATTCTATTCTATTCTATTCTATTCTATTCTATTCTATTCTAATATTCTATTCTATTCTATTCTATTCTATTCTATTCTATTCTATTCTATTCTATTCTATTCTATTCTATTCTATTCTATTCTATTCTAAGGTTTCCTGCCTGAGCAGGGGGTTGGACTAGAAGACCTCCAAGGTCCCTTCCAATGTTGTTATTTTAATTCTATTCTATTCTATTCTATTCTATTCTATTCTATTCTATTCTATTCTGTTCTGTTCTGTTCTGTTCTGTTCTATTCTATTCTAATTCATTTCTCTTCTCTTCTCTTCTCTTCTCTTCTCTTCTCTTCTCTTCTCTTCTCTTCTCTTCTCTTCTCTTCTCTTCTCTTCTCTTCTCTTCTCTTCTCTTCTCTTCCTTCCAGAAGCTGTGAATGCTCCAACACTGGAAGTTTTTAAAGAGAGATTGGACAACCATTTGATGATATGGTAGGGTTTCCTGCCTGAGCAGGGGGTTGGACTAGAAGACCTCCAAGGTCCCTTCCAACTCTGTTATTCTATTCTATTCTATTCTATTCTATTCTATTCTGTTCTGTTCTGTTCTGTTCTGTTCTGTTCTGTTCTGTTCTATTCTATTCTATTCTATTCTGTTCTGTTCTGTTCTGTTCTGTTCTATTCTATTCTATTCTATTCTATTCTATTCTATTCTGTTCTGTTCTGTTCTTATTTCTGTTCTATTCTATTCTAATTCTTATTCTTTCCTATTCTGTTCTATTCTAGACTGAACAACTGTGCAATCATTTAACTTAGATGGTACAAAGTTCTCCTGCCTTGAGCAGGGAGATGGACTAGAAGACCTTCAAGGTCGCTTCCAGCCCTGTGGTTCTGTGTTCTATGAATGGAGCAAGGTAGATGATGGGGAGATCGAATAATAATGATGGAAGGATGTTGAAAGGTATAGAACAAGAAATCAAACCAGGACAGGTCAGGCTATCCAGCAATAGGTTTATTGCCTGTGCCCAGATGGGTGTTTTCTAGGGCCATGTGCCCCTCCTGTTACAACTTTCTGGTCTGCTTGCATGTCTCTGGGTTTTGTGGATTTTTTTTTTTTGCTATTCTATTCTCTTGAGTAGCTGGATGCTAGTAAAGGCTATGTTATTTTATCCCTGCTTTTGTATTTTTGTTGTTTTTGTGTGTGTCCCCCTTTTTTGCTGGATTAATTAGGATGCAAACACCACTCCTGGGGGACAGAGTGAGAGAGGAGAGAGACAGAGAGAGGAGAGAGGGGGGAAGAGAGAAGAGAGAGAGGAGAGAGAGAGGGAGCATCTTCTAGCATAATTTAAGGTGTTGGACTCTCTGTTGTGTGTCTCTCCCTTTTCTGCTGGATTAATTATGATGCAAGCAACACTCCTGGAGGACAGAGAGAGAAGAGAGAGAGGAGACAGAGAGGGGAGAGAGAGAGAGAAGAGAGAGAGGGAGAGAGAGAGAGAGAGAGAGGAGAGAGAGAGAGGGGAGAGAGAGGAGAAAGAGGGAGAGAGAAAGGAGAGAGAGAGAGAAGAGAGGGGAAAGAGAGAGAGAGGAGAGAGAGGGGAGAGGGGAGAAAGAGAAGACAGGGAGAGAGGGGAGAGAGAGAGAAGAGAGGGGAGAGAGAGAGGAGAGGAGAGGGGGAGAGAGAGAGGAGAGAAAGAGAGGGGAGAGAAAGAAGAGAGGGGAGAGGGAGAGAGAAGAGAGAGGAGAAGGGGTGAGAAAGAGGGAGAGAGAAAGGAGAGAGAGAGAAGAGAGGGGAAAGAGAGAGAGAGGAGAGAGAGGGGAGAGGGGAGAAAGAGAAGACAGGGAGAGAGGGGAGAGAGAGAGGAGAGAGGGGAGAGAGAGAGGAGAGGAGAGGGGGAGAGAGAGAGGAGAGAAAGAGAGGGGAGAGAGAGAAGAGAGGGGAGAGGGAGAGAGAAGAGAGAGGAGAAGGGGTGAGAGAGAGAGAGGAGAGAAAGAGAGGGGAGGGAGAGGGGGAGAGAGAGAGAGGAGAGAGAGGAGAAAGAGGGAGAGAGAAAGGAGAGAGAGAGAAATTAAGGGAAAGAGAGAGAGAGGGAGGAGAGAGGAGGGAGAGAGGAGAAAGAGAAGATGGAGAGAGAGGAGAGAGAGAGGAGAGGAGACAGAGAGGGGAGAGAGAGAGAGAAGATAGAGAGGGAGAGAGAGAGAGAGGAGAGAGAGGGAGAGAGAGAGAGAGAGGAGAGAGAGAGAGGGGAGAGAGAGGAGAAAGAGGGAGAGAGAAAGGAGAGAGAGAGAAGAGAGGGGAAAGAGAGAGAGGAGAGAGAGGGGAGAGGGGAGAAAGAGAAGACAGGGAGAGAGGGGAGAGAGAGAGAAGGGAGGGGAGATAGAGAGGAGAGAGACAGGAGAGGGGGGAGAGAGAGAGGAGAGAAAGAGAGGGGAGAGAGAGAAGAGAGGGGAGAGGGAGAGAGAAGAGAGAGAGGAGAAGGGGGTGAGAGAGAGAGGAGAGAAAGAGAGGGGAGAGAGAGAGAGGAGAGAGAGGAGAAAGAGGGAGAGAGAAAGGAGAGAGAGAGAAATTAAGGGAAAGAGAGAGAGAGGGAGGAGAGAGGAGGGAGAGAGGAGAAAGAGAAGATGGAGAGAGAGGAGAGAGAGAGGAGAGGAGACAGAGAGGGGAGAGAGAGAGAGAAGATAAAGAGGGAGAGAGAGAGAGAGGAGAGAGAGGGAGAGAGAGAGAGAGAGGAGAGAGAGAGAGGGGAGAGAGAGGAGAAAGAGGGAGAGAGAAAGGAGAGAGAGAGAAGAGAGGGGAAAGAGAGAGAGGAGAGAGAGGGGAGAGGGGAGAAAGAGAAGACAGGGAGAGAGGGGAGAGAGAGAGAAGGGAGGGGAGATAGAGAGGAGAGAGACAGGAGAGGGGGGAGAGAGAGAGGAGAGAAAGAGAGGGGAGAGAGAGAAGAGAGGGGAGAGGGAGAGAGAAGAGAGAGAGGAGAAGGGGGTGAGAGAGAGAGGAGAGAAAGAGAGGGGAGAGAGAGAGAGGAGAGAGAGGAGAAAGAGGGAGAGAGAAAGGAGAGAGAGAGAAATTAGGGGAAAGAGATAGAGAGGGAGGAAAGAGGGGGGAGAGAGGAGAAAGAGAAGACAGAGAGAGAGGGGAGAGAGAGAGGAGAGGAGGAAGAGAGGGGGGAGAGAGAGAAGAGAGAGAGGAGAGAGAGAGAGGGAGCATCTTCAAGCATAATTTAAGGTGTTGGACTCTCTGCCCCTTTTTTATAGTCCCACTGATTTGTGGGTTTTATTGCCTTAAAAACTGCATAATCAGTTGATCTTGTGCATACATATTCTGCTCAAGAGCCCACAGAGAATTTAACACAAAAGGTCTAAAACACAAAGGATCCATATATTGTGCTAACATCAGTAATCTTGGGCCATTAGCATATTCAGCAAAATTAGGGCAGAGTTTGGAACAGCCTCCCAAATGTTCGGATCAGAAGTAGTTTTGATTTACAATCCCGATTTTTCTCAGATCTCGGGCCCCAACATACAGCAATCTATCCCAGAGTCAACACTTTTTTAAAAAAAAAAATACTATCGTCTCACTTCTTCCCAAAAGCTTGACTCATTCTCTCCTTCTGTCTGAAAATGGAGAAGAGCCTAATGCTGGGAAAGGTTGAGGGCAAGAGAAGAAGGGGACGACAGAGAATGAGGTGGCTGGATGGAGTCATTGAAGCAGTAGGCGTGAGCTTTAATGGACTCCCGAAGATGGTAGAGGACAGGAAGGCCTGGAGGAACGTTGTCCATGGGGTCGCGATGGGTCGGACACGACTTCACAACTAACAACAACAACTTTAATGAAGAGAAGGAATAGATCAGGGGTCTTCAAACTTACACTCCCAGAATTCCTACGCCAGGGATGCTGACTGAGGGATTTTGGAAGTTGAAGTCCACAAGTCATAAAAGGGACAAGTTTGAAGACCCCTGGATTAGAGGAATCATGAAGGGATTCAGCGTCTAAGGGGCTGGCCCAGAGAAGAGGTGATCAAACTTTTCTCCAAAGCACCTGAAAGCAAGACAAAAAAACCCCCAATGGATGGAAATTAATCAACCAACCCAGAACTAAGGAGAAATTTCCGGACAGTGAAAACTATTCATCAGTGGAACAATTTGCCTCCAGAAGTTGTGGGTGCAACCCAGGATTGTATTAGCTTTTAAAAAAAAAATTCTTTTCTCTCCCTCTCTTCTCTATAGCCCATCAGTCTTGTAAAGGATTGTGGTTTCTCTTTCCCCGTTGCCAACTTTCTTTATGGTTTGAAGAAAAAGTGGTTTAATAATGCTGTGGGAAGGACAGGGATCATGAAGTCTCTAGTCCTGGATATGCTGGTTTGGGATAATAATAATAATAATAACAATAATAATAATAATAATAATAATAATAATAATAATAATAATAATAATAATAATAATAATAATAATAATAATAATAAGAAGAAGAAGAAGAAGAAGAAGAAGAAGAAGAAGAAGAAGAAGAAGAAGAAGAAGAAGAAGAAGTTGGAAGGGACCTTGGAGGTCATCTAGTCCAACCCCCTGCTAAGGCAGGAAACCCTATACCATTTCAGACAAATGGCTGGCCAGTCTCTTCTTAAAGACTTCCAGTGTTGGAGCATTCACCACTTTTGGAGGCAGGTGGTTCCACTGATTAATTGTTCTCCCTGTCAGGAAGTTTCTCCTTAGTTCTAGGTTGCTTCTCTCCTTGACTAGTTTCCATCCGATGCTTCTTGTCCTGCCTTTGGGCGCTTTGGAGAATAGCTTGACTCCCTCTTCTTTGTAGCAGCTCCTGAGATATTGGAACACTGCTATCATGTCACCCCTCACCCTATTAATTGACAGAATCCAGGACTGCTTAAGTTCAGCAATATTATGCATCATATGTGAGATGATAAATTTCAAAGTGAACTCTGAGACCCACACAGGATTCGAACAAAAAGATCACCGTCCTTTTGTAATACGCCTGCTTGATTGGCGGATGCTGTTGTTTCCTGTGTATCAGGCAGAGAGTGGTGAGGGGGAAAAATGCAGGCGAGCATTTGGAAAGTAGGAAAAAAACAGAGAATATTTGGTCAAAATCCATCAAGTAAGCATCTATTGATAGAATTAGATGTTCTTTTTCCTTGCCTGCTACATTTTCTCTAGCTACACCCATGAGTACCAGTTCAGGGTAATTCTGCATGTTTTAAAAATGTATTTCACACAAAATACACCCACGTTATTAGAGTAATTTGTATTGATCAACGTTTAGCCTGTTCAGAAAATCTAATTATAAAACCATTTAAAAGGTAGGAGTAATAACAAAACAGAAAGGAGAAAGAGGCACGCCTTACATCAGGAACCAACTGCATTGAGCACCCTTGTTTTAATAGGTCAGTGTTTCTCTACCTCAGCAATTTTAAGGTGTGTGGACTTCAACTCCCAGAATTCCCCAGCCAGCATTTGTGGAATTCTGGGAGATACAGTACATCTTAAAGTTGCTGAGGCTGAGAAACACAGTGATTGTTGTGATTCAGGGTCAGCCTGTGGGTTCGGCAGTTGGGTCGGACGACTCAGAGGAGGAGGGGGGTGTTGAAGACCTTGCTGAGGGGGTTGAAGATCTTGCTGATGATAGCCCTCAGGCAGGCCCCTCCCACTTGGTCACCATGGAGACCCAGCTGTGTGAGCCTGACAGTGTGGATGAAGATGACCCACAGCTGGCCCTGTTCAAGGACGCCCGACGCAGGAGGCAGTCAAGTAGGAGTAAACAGAGGAAGGCAATGGGGCTTCTCGGAAGGATGGAGAGAGAAGCCACGCCCTGAACTCTTTATAAAGGGAATGTTTGGGGAGGGCTGGTTTGCTGAAAGCAACCGCTCAGATAGTGTTTCAAAGCTCCTGTATCTTGGTACGTGTCTTGTTTGTTTTTGTAATAAATTTGGCAGACGTTATTCCAGCCTCTTGCCGTTTGTAAAGGGGTTGCCTTTTCTGCAAGGCCTGTAGCAGGCTGGTACAGAACAGTGATATGTGTTGCAGAGTCAGATAAAAATGTGACTTGCCTTGTTATTTCAGGACAAAAATCCAATAATATAAGGTGGACAGCCTTCTCCGTTCCATTACGAAAAATTCAGTGCAAGGCAGATTTGATTGAAAAAAAATTTCATTGCAAGACAGAAGAAAAATTTCATTGCAAGACAGAGTCAAGATCATGTGAAATTCATCCAGGGCCACTTTTCAAAGCCTTAGTAAGGCCACACTTGGAAATACTGCATCAAGTTCTGGTCACCACAACATAAAAAAGATGTTGAGACTCTGGAAAGAGTGCAGAGAAGAGCAACAAAGATGATTAGAGGGCTGGAGGCTAAAACATATGAAGAATGGGGTATGTCTAATCTAATGAAAAGAAGGACTAGGGGAGACATGATAGCAGTCTTCCAATATTTGAAGGCCTCCTACAAAGATGACCGGGTCAACCTATTTTCCAAAGCACCAAAAGCCAAGATGAGAAACAATGGATGGAAGCTAACCAAGGAGAGAAGCAACTTAGAACTAAGGAGAAATTTCCTAACAGAGAGAACCATCAGCCAATGGACCAACTTGCCTTCAGAGGTTGTGGGTGCTCCATCACTGGAGGCTTTCCAAAGTAGACTGGACAATCATTTATTTGAAATGGTATAGGGTCCCCTGCTTGAGCAGGGGGTTGGGCTAGAAGACCTCCAAGGTCCCTTCGAACTCTCTCTCTCTATATATATATATATATTCCCCATCAAGCCCTCACTTCACCATCCAGTTCCAGGTGAGGATGGAAAAAGCAGATCAAAAATCAAGAAGAGAGATTTTTTTTCTCTTTTATCTAATGTTAAGAACTGCAGTTCAGGTTGAAAGACTCCTTAGAAATAAAGATTTTCTTAGGGGTCATTCAGAATGTATGTTACTATAGGGTGACTTCAGCTAGCCTGATTAGGATTTCAGGTTTCCTGGGGTTTAAATTTTTAATGACATATTGTATTTGAGTCTCTTAATAAGTATGTGGGGGTTTTTTTAAGCATACTCATTTTGTGCGTCTTTTGGCTTAGCATTGCAAACCACCTTGCAAACGTCTATAATCTGTCAATATGTCGTATGCAGATCAGTTTGTGTCTACCTTCTCGAGTTGCTGATTGGCTGAAGAAAAGGGGGCAGGGGACTCAATCAACTAATTTTACATCCATCCCTGTCTGCCACAGTAGATTGCCAGGAGTAATCAGCTGTGAAGCATGAGCTGTTTTTGAATGAAATTATTTGTTTATTACTAGTGTTCATTGGGGAAATCTGATTTTTTTTGCCTGTGAAAATCACTGCAGGAATCATTTTTTCCCTTTAGTTTTGGATGGATTTTAGTTTGGTCATTATATGCAAGTGAAAAATTACTCCTTCTACTACTACTATCTTACCAGTTTCAAAGTTACCCAGCCAGTTTCATGCCTAAGGTGGGACTAGAACTCACCATCTCCGGGTGATTAGCCCAAAGCCACCCAGCCGGCTTTCATGCCTAAAATGGACTAGAACTCACATCTCCTGGTGATTAGGCCAAAGGCACCCAGCCGGCTTTCATGCCTAAGGTGGACTAGAACTCACAGTCTCCTGGTGACTGGCCCAAAGTCACCCAGCTGGCTTTCATGCCTAAGATGAGACTAGAACTCACTGTCTCCTGGTGATTGGCCCAAAGTCACCCAGTCAGCTTTCATGGCTAAGGTGGGACTAAAACTTACCATCTCTGGGTTTCCAAGCCAGCATCTTAACCACTAAACCAAGTAACAGTGAAATTCACTGAACGTCAACTATGCAGGTGTCTGTTTGAGACCCATGGATAATTTGTGACTGGCACCATCCAGTCATGCCCCTAACCCAGGGATAGGCAGCCTTGGCTCTTTTATGACTCGTGGACTTCAACTCCCAGAATTCCTAAGCCAGCATGGCTCAGCTTGGAAGCCTCTCCCTTTCCCCTCAACATGGCTGGCTCAGGAATTCTGGAAGTTGAAGTCCACAAGTCATAAAAGAGCCAAGGTGGCCTACCCCTGGTCTAGTCTAATGAAACGAAGGAACTGGGTAGGTCTAGTACAGGGGTAGGCCACCTTGGAAGCTCAGCTTGGAAGCCTCTCCCTTTCCCCTCAGCATGGCTGGCTCAGGAATTCTGGGAGTTGAAGTCCACGAGTCATAAAGCGGCCTAGGGCCAAGCCAGGGGTAGGCAACCTTGGCTCTTTTATGACTCATGGACTTCAACTCCCATAATTCCTGAGCCAGCATGGCTCAGCTTGGAAACCTCTCCCTTTCCCCTCAGCATGGCTGGCTCAGGAATTCTGGGAGTTGAAGTCCACGAGTCACAAAAGAGCCAAGGTTGCCTAGCCCTGCCCTAACCCACTTCGAATTCTTTAATTTTGGTTCTGACCGGGCTCATTCTGGCTAAATGCCCACAAAGCCATCATTTGGGGGGAATAAAATATCCCTATCCTCGTCTGCTAGTTCTCCCTACAATCTGCTGGCAAGTTTTCATTCCAGCATTTCTCCTTCGCCATTTCCTAGGAAGCTTGTGCAGAGGTGGTGACAGACAAATATTCGAGCGTTGTTTTTACATATTTCAGGGATGTATATGGGTTAGCTATCCTGAACCAACAGTCCTGTCCTGTATGCTCAGGATCAGCAAATCATTCTGCATCCGTCCTTTTCCGCTTCATAAAGAAAACGTCTTTTCCTTCGCACATGTAGTTCTCGACTTACGACCGCCGTTGCGCTCAAACTTTTCTCTTGCTAAGCGAGACAGCCGTTAAGCTAGTTTTGCCCCATTTTACGACCTTCCTTCCCACAGTTGTTAAGTGAATCACTGCAGTCATTAAGTTAGTAACCTGGTCCTTAAGTGAAACTGGCTTCCCCATTGACTTTGCTTGTCAGGAGGTCACAAAAGGGGATCACGTGATCTCGGGATGCACGGCCACCGTCCATAAAATATCAGTCGGTGTCAGAATTTTGATCCAGTTTGACCAGGAGGTTACCGTGAACAGCTGTAAGTGTGAAAAATGGTCGTAAGTCACTTTTGAGGCACTGTCGTAACTTCAAATGGTCACTGGATGAACGGTTGAAAAGTCGAGAACTGCCTGCGTTCAAAAACTGGATTTCCTGCAGCACTTTATGGATCTATTTACTTTTTGTCGTAAAACGTAGATTAGAAAAATGAAATATTGAGGGAGGTATAATTTTTCTACTGCCTTTGCAATTTTTTTTAAAAAGCGAAAATTAATAAGTTGCCACTAAACCGTTTTATATGCATCAGAGGAGAGTGTGAATCGCAAAGCCTGCGTCAGCATTAACTTGCTATCTCTTGATTACCTCTGGAGTGTGTTAATTTCTCCTACCTCTTTTCTAATTAGATACTTTGAAATGGGATCCTCCTAGCAAACTCCCCTCTCTAAATCATATTTAATCAAGGAAAGAGTGAGGTTTCACTCCAGATAGATCTTTACCTCACAGGAAACCATTTAAGCCTCTTTCTCCCTTCATAGGAGGAATATTAATGTGTGCCGTTGTGCCCTCAGGGAAAAAATGACAATAAAGGTTATCTAATCTAACCTAATCTAATATTAAATTTAGAGATGTTTAATATAGAGGGATGGGGGAAGATAGTGAAAAGCAGAGAGGAAGAATATTTGTAAAATAAAACGTCCCCTCCTCTTATGAGAAACCAGAAAGCACATATTACAGGAACTGCAGAAGGTTCTGGAAAGGTAAATGAAAGGCTTTAAAAATATGCTATCACTGATCTGGTTTTCTGGCTTCTACCCAGTGTTTTTCTTCTGGAAAAATCTATCTTCTAATTTCCTCATAGTGTTGCCTTTCCTGTATGACCAGGCAGTCCTCGACTTAAGATCACAACTGAGCCCAAAATTTACGTTGCAAAGCGAGACACTTGTTAAGTCAGTTTTGCCCCATTTTACGACCTTTCTTGCCACAGTTGTTAAGTGAATCGCTGCCGTCGTTAAGTTAGTATTGTGGTTGTGAAGTGAATCTGACTTCCCCTTTGACTTTGCGTGTCAGAAGGTTGCAAAAGGGGATCATGTGACCCTTTGGGATGCTGCGACCGTCATAAGTACATGCCAATTGCCAAGCGGCTGAATTTTGATCACGCGACCACGGAGATGCCGCGACGGTTGTAAGTGTGAGAAACGGTCATAAGTCACTTTTTTTCAGTGCCGTTATAAACTTTGAACGGTCACTAAATGAACTGTTGTAATGTTCTTGTTATATTCCACGTCTCTATGTAGCCTCCGGGGATCTCCTGATTTCTGTTCCAAAGAAAGTTTCTTTTTTATTTTATTTTATTTTATTTATTTTATTTTATTTTTTTATTTTATTTTATTATTTTATTTTATTTTATTTTATTATTTTATTTTATTTTATTTTATTTTATTTTATTTTATTTTATTTTATTTTATTATTTTATTTTATTTTATTTTATTTTATTTTATTATTTTATTTTATTTTATTTTATTTTATTTTATTTTATTATTTTATTTTATTATTTTATTTTATTTTATTTTATTATTTTATTTTATTTTATTATTTTATTTTATTTTATTATTATTTTATTTTATTTTATTTTATTTTATTATTTTATTTTATTTTATTTTATTCATTTTATTTTATTTTATTTTATTTTATTTTATTTTATTTTATTTTATTTTATTTTATTTTATTTTATTTTATTTTATTATTTTATTATTTTATTTTATTTTATTATTTTATTTTATTTTATTTTATTATTTTATTTTATTTTATTATTTTATTTTATTTTATTTTATTCATTTTATTTTATTTTATTTTATTTTATTTTATTTTATTTTATTTATTATTTTATTTTATTTTATTTTATTTTATTTTATTTTATTTTATTTTATTTTATTTTTTATTATTTTATTTTATTTTATTTTATTTTATTTTATTTTATTTATTTTATTATTTTATTTTATTTTATTTTATTTCACTTCATTTCATTTTATTTTATTTCACTTCATTTCATTTTATTTTATTTGTTTGTCACACAGTCAGTTAGATGTTCAGACTGGATTTGACATTTTTGTCTACCTATGAAGTCCTTTCCAAGGACCTGGGATAGGCAGATCTGGATGTCCGATAGTGTTACAGATATTTTTTATTTTATTTTATTTTTTTTAATTTTAATTCCATTTATATCCCGCCCTTCTCCGAAGACTCAGGGCAGCTTACAAGCTTAGCAGTAGCCTTCATTCTATGTATTTGCCTGCTTATTAGGGCTTTCACACACACACACACACACCCAAGCGGCAGTATTACAAAGTCAGCTTAATTGCCCCCAACAATCTGGGTCCTCATTTTACCTACCTCAGAAGGATGGAAGGCTGACTCAACCTTGAGCCTGGTGGGACTCAAAACTGCACTAATTGCAGGCAGCTGGTGTTACTTAAGGAGGCATTAGCCCACTGCTCCACCAAGGCTCTTATATTGTTGCAGGATGTAAGCTGTTCCAGGTAAAGCTGCCTTTTGCAACTGACTGAAGGCAAATTTCTCAATGCCGATAGTGTCCAAGTGGCGCTCCAGTAGTTTTGGGAATTGTACCTAAGGTGCCCATTATTAATGGGACTACCTTTGCTTGCTTTATCCATAGTCATTCTATTTCTATTTGTAGGACTTGGAATTAACAAAATCTTTTCCACTTTTTTCTGTTCTGTTTTGCTGTCTCTAGGTACTGCCACGTCCACTATCCAGATGTTTTTGTGTTTCTTATCCATAATTGTTAAGTCCGGGGTGTTATGCGGCAGGTGCCTGTCCCACAGCACTTTAACGTCTTCATTTTCTATTATTTTCTCTGTTTTATGATCCCACCAGTTCTTGGTGCCAGGCAAATGGTATTTTTTTTTACAGGTCTTCAATGAAACGTTTCTATTTTATTTTATTTTTATTTTATTATTAAACTTATACATTGTCCTTCTCATCCAGAGGCAACCCTCAGCAGCTTACAATCTGTAAAAATGACAACATAGAACATGAAACGTTAAAATAGAAAACAGTAACACTAAAATTGGTTTAGGGTTGGTAAAGATGGGAAGGAAGGGGGCAAGGTGCACTCTGGGAATGAGATATCTGTTCTTCAGTGGTTTGTAGCCCCTCTGGATGTACACGCATGCAATAAATCGCAAGAGAAGACATTAGTTCCTTCCTGATGTTTTTGCTTGAGATTTATTAGAAGTATGAGCTTCAGATCAGCAGATGAAGATTTTGTAGAGAAAGACAGATTTATAAACACTCGTTGATCACTTCCATACTTGGATAAGTGCAAGAATCCTGCTTTATTCCTGTGAGAACTTCACAAGCCTGTCTTTGAAATTAATACGAAAGCTCTTCCACTCAACACTAATTATTCCCCACGTTGTGCTGCTCTGCTCCCCCCCCCACCACACACACACACATATGGTAAGAGTTCTACAGGTATTTATTTAACATCCCATTCCCAACAGGTCCTCAGAAAGCACCTTCGTTGCGCAGTCCAGATTTTGAGCTCAGCTCAGCACAGAAAAAGTCACTGAGCAACCAAGTCCAATGGGCACAAATGAAGTCCAGGAAAGCGGCCCATCAGTCCAACGGGTCAGGATACACAACACAAGCACACAAGGCACAGAACTGGGCACGTTGCTCCAGCAGTGCTCAAGTCCTCAGGGCGGGATTAAGTAGGCCATGCTGGTGCAGCTCTTCGTGAAAGGCGAGCTTGCCTCCTCATGAATAGCCTAGCTGTCGCCTCACGAATAGCCTGCCTCCTCTCTGCCCTACGTGTCCTTGGATCGGGAGGAGGTGCGGACTCCGCCTTCTCCTCATTGCTAACGGGCAGCAGCTGCTCACATTCCTCGCCTGGAGCCTGCTGGCCAACTTGTTGCAGCTCACCTCCCTCAGTCTCAGCCTGTCGCTCATCCAGTTCACCTGCTACAAGCACGCTCCATCAGACTGGCACTCTCTGAGTCCCAATGTTGACCAACACTCAGCTCCACACTTTCTTCTGCAGACTCAAGCTCACCCTCCTCCTTTGAACTCGCCTCTGGAGAGGGGTCCACGGGTGGCTTTATGACACTCCTTGAACTTGTAAGCCCCAAGATAAAGAGATGGGCCACCAACTTGAAAGGTGAATTGGACAAAATTTACTGAAGAGAAGAGAGCAATCAGTTGCTTATCTACTAAACGATTTTTTAAAAAAAAACTTTCAGAAGCTCTTTGTTTTTTTAACTACCAATTACCTTCACGTGTGACAAGATGATCCATCAGATTGCTTCTCCTCCAGGCAACGTTTTAATCATGTTCGTAGTGGAGAATGCACAAAGCCTCATCACAAAGGTATCTGAATATCATTAAAATATTCTCATGCAAATGTGTGGGGGTTTTTTCCCGTTTGTTTCCACCTCTGCATAAATCTGCTGCAGAATGTGGCCTGCCACATAGATGAAGGTTAGTTCCATTCCTGAAATGATTAAATATGAAGCATTAGGAGTTGACTACTACAATGTGCTCTATATGGGGCTGCCCTTGAAAAATATCTGGAAGCTTCAATGGGTTCAAAATGCAGCTGCCTGCATGGTTTTATGAAAGCCTTGATTTGCACATGTGCCACCTCTCTTGTGGGAGCTGTGATGGCTGCTGATTGGCTTCTGGGTCCAATTCAAGGTGTCGGACTGGATGGCAGGGAATGAAAGGATTTATACTTCTTGCAAGACTGTTGGTCATTTGCCTTCTTTCAGAGAGTCCTTGAGGCCACTAGGAGGTTTATCTGCATCCTCAGAGTCAGCTGAGTATTTCAAATGGGTGTGGAGCCTTCTTGGAACTGCTTAAAGGACGGTGTTGTAGGCTGGCGATAGCTGGTGTCATATCCTTCCCCCTCTGTTGAGAGAGGGCTGTTCAGTTTTGACATAGATGGCATCTCAGACCCCTCTTTCAAACCAGCAGTCCTCTCTGTCCAAAATGTGGACTTTGCTGTCTTCAAAATCCCACATGGCCTGGGAAGAGATTATTTGAAGGACCATCTTTTCCCAGGCATATCTACCCAGCCCACCAGGGAGACAGGAAATGCTAGGGGCGTCCCCTCCCCTAAGGAGGTCCATCTAGCCCAGGGGTAGGCAACCTTGGCTCTTTTATGACTCGGGAACTTCAACTCCTAGAATTCCTGAGCCAGCCACGCTGAGGAGAAAGGGAGTTGTTTCCAAACTGGGCCATGCTGGCTCAGGAATTCTGGGAGTTGAAGTCCACAAGTCATAATAGAGCTAAGGTTGCCTACCCCTGGCCTAGGCCTAGGCCCCTTTCTGATTCGTGGACTTCAACTCCCAGAATTCCTGAGCCTGCCATGCTGAGGGAAAAGGGAGAAGTCGTGTCCGAGCCATCGCAACCTCATGAACAACATTCCTCCAGGCCTTCCTGTCCTCTACCATCTTCTGGAGTTCCTTTAAGCTCACGCCTACTGCTTCAGTGACTCCATCCAGCCACCTCATTCTCTGTCGTCCCCTTCTTCTCTTGCCCTCAACCTTTCCCAGCATTAGGCTCTTCTCCAGTGAGTCCTTCCTTCTCATTAGGTGGCCAAAGGATTTGAGTTTCAACTTCAGGTTCTGGCCTTCTAAAGAGCAGTCAGGGTTGATCTCCTCTAGGACTGACTGGTTTGATCGCCTTGCAGTCCAAGGGACTCACAGGAGTCTTCTCCAGCACCATAGTTCAAAGGCCTCAATTCTTTGGCGCTCAGTCTGGAAAATTTATATAGTTGCCTTCTCACTCACGCCGACTCTAGGGAGCTTACAGAAAATAAAAACACAATGTAAAAAGAATAAAAAAATTAAAATAATAAAATCACATACCCCCATATACCCCCTTGGCGACAACACACATTCCTACCAGCCATTTAATGGGCTCCATCCTATTCTGGGTTCCCCAGGCCCACTGACAGAACCATGCCTTCAGGGCCTTCTGAAAGACTGTCAAAATGGGGGCCAGTCTAATCTCTGCAGGGATGGTGTTCCAAAGAGTGGGAGCCACGATGGAGAAGGCCCTTCTATTAGGTCCCGCTAGGTGTACCTCCTTAGGGGACGGGACCTGCAACATTCCTTGCCTCCCTGCTCTATGGGTTGGGTGGATGTGATTGGCAAGAGATGGTCCCTCAGATAACCTGATCTCAAGCCATGAAGGGCTTTAAAGGTGACAACCAGCACCTTGAATTCTCCCTGGAAGCAAATCGGCAACCAATGCAGCTTTAATAAATAAAGTAAAATAATATAGGTCCGAAACAAATACTTTTCTTGCTCCATTGCTGGATGGAGAAACATTGACATACAACCTGAACCATCTGAATCTCTGCTTACACTGCATTAGCGAACGTTTAACTGTTATTGACCTTGTCTTCCCTGTTCTCACCTGCCCTCTCTCCGTCATGCTCAAAATTTAATTTGCAAGCTCTTTTTCTGGAGAGAGTCCCAGTAAGACTCCAAGGCCCTCATTTGAACACATGCACGATTAAATTATAAATATACCGTTTCCTTTAATCAATACACCCACTTTTTGCCACTGCTCAGGTGTTCGCTTATTTTGCGCAATTCCACGCATGTTTGCTCAAGTGGATACACTTGCATACTTTGGATAAGCAAATTTTAAGTCATGGAATGCAGTTTGGGGTAGTTTTTCTGTAGGGAAAACCAAGCATTCTTGGAGAAGAAAAGTCATCACTTGCAGACATGTGGAAGTTGGGGAAATGGGGTCAAAATTGGACATTTCACTCCTTGTTCTGCAAATCCATGGCTTGATTCTGGAGAAGTCCGTGTGTGGGTTTTTTTTCTTCCTTTCTTCAAAGTGGAGAGACATTGTAGGAGTCAGAGAGACGTTGCTGTGGCAACCAACAGCCCTGGTTTTCATGCATGTTGCTGTAGCAGCTATTTATCTCTTTTTACATTTTCTACCCTCACTTGCTGTGGTACAAAAACAACAGTCATATTATCCATGCTTTTTATTTCTGCAGATGCTTCCACGGAAGATGCCAAAGCATTTTTGTATTTTTTTTATTTTGGAAAATAAACATGGTGGACATATGAAGGATGAAGTTTCAAGGACTTCACTGAACTGATGGAGACATTTTTCCTATGTAGAACTAGATACTAGATAACCTTTATTGTCATTTTTTTTTCTTGTGGGCACAATGGCACACGTTAAAAATGAAATTTAGTTGCTTCCTCTCAATGTGTACACATACATAACACACATTTAAAACATACTATATACAACCTATGTATAGACCTATACCCTTACATATAAGTAACATATAAATATTAATCACTGTCCATCTTGAATACATAACGGAAGGAGGAAGCTTGAGGGTTCACAAGGTTAATACTGTATGGAACAAAGCTGTGACTGAATCTGGATCTTCTGCTTTGGATACCACGGAGCCCCCTCTTCCCAAAAGGTAACAAGAAAAACAGGTCGTGAAGAGGATAATCTTACAGACCCTGCTCAAGCAACACTTTTGTGCCACGTTCTGGATGGAAGGGAGAGAACTGCCCATGATCTTTTCTACTGTCCTCACCACTCTCTGCACCGCCTTCCGGTCTGAAGCAGGGATGCTTCCAAACCAGACCGTGATGCTGTATGACTGTAATTGAACAGTGCTAAGGACAATGGAAGGATAATGCATCCATGAACGCCAAGTAACAGTCAGAAGACATGACTTAATTTCACAACCCATGGACAAAATTAACCGTAGTATCAACTAGTGTCAGCAACCTAGACCAAGCCAAGTCCAAAAACACTAGGTAATTCCTGGAAGCTAGCACTCAAACAAATCAGCCATCAACAGACACATAGAGATAAACAACCTCTACCTACCATTCAAAAGAGGCAGCCCAAAAGCCAAAAAAAGGAACAAAAAGACTAAAATACCTCTCCACCAGCAATCAAATACATATAAAGAACAGTTGCAAGAATTGGGTATGTCTAGTTTAATGAAAAGAAAGACCAGGGATGGCATGATAGCAGTGTTCCAATATTTGAGGGGTTGCCACAAAGAAGAGGGGGATCAACCTATTCTCCGAAGCACCTGAAAGCAAGACAAGAAAAAATAGACGGAAATTAATCAAGGAGACAAGCAGCATAGAGCTAGACTGAACTTCCTAACAGTCAGAACAATTAACCAGTGGAACAGCTTGCCTTCAGAAATTGTGGGTACTCCAACACTGGAGGTTTTTAAGAAGAGATTGGACAATCATTTGTCTGAAACAATGTAGGCTTTCCTGCCTGAGCAGGGGAAACCCTTGGAAAACTTCCAAGGTCCCTTCCAACTCTGTTATTCTGTTAGTCTTTTATTCAACCCCCAGATGACCAGAGACTACTACCAAGATGAACACTAGACCAACATTCAAGAAGCTAAAATGTCAGGATAACAATTTAAAACCTAAACAGCTTATGTAAAGATGGAATGTAATGTGGATGATGCAATGATAGGATGATGCAATATAGGGATGACTCAGTAGGTGTGTGTATCCCTTTAAGAGCCTGAGTATAAAAGGGAAGGTTTTTTTGCTGGAGCTTTTGTCTCTCTCTCTCTTCCATTTGACTGCTGTAATTGCTGCATATTGAAGCTGATGAATCATCACATTTATGTATGTTATTTCTAGTGTATATTTGTAGATATAGTGTAATATAAACCACCATTTAATTACAAACTACTGTTTAGTGTATTTACTCCTGGGTTACCTCAGAGCAAAAGGACCATGCATGCTCTGACATAACAGACCCCACAGTTCAACCCTGAGCTACAAATATTCTCTTCTATTGGTACCACAAAGGAATACTTTATGGGGCTCTTTTCAAGTTTTAGCAGATGTTGTGTTGGCTACATTGGATGTGATTATATTTCTGTTCTCAATATCACTTTGGTCCAGTTCTCCATGTTTCTAAGCAGATAAAGAAAGCCTGAAGAAACAGCATCAACATGTGGGGTGTTTAGAATGCAGAAAACTTTTCTTTGGCTGGAGGAAAAACAAATACATTATCCTAACCTTTGTTATGATGAAAGTGTCAAAGTAGTTGAACGGATGAACAGTTGATCTAATTCCTAATTCCACGCACAGTTGGGAGTGGGAAGGATGAATGTATCCTTGCACTTTCTTCAGTTAATTACATTTTGCAATCCTAAATTTGCTAACCTGAGGCAATTCAATCACCACTTAATTGAAGAATTGTTCAATTAAAAGCATGGAGACTAAACAAGTGTGCATATTGTTTGTATGAAAATGCACATGTCAGTATTTTTTTTTCCCCCTTCGTGCTCGAAGCAATTTAGTAAAAAAGAGAATGATAATAGCCTTTCTCTCACAAGCTGTGGAATCACTTGCAAGTAGAATTCATGGTAGTTCTAGGAACGCCATTTTAGGGCAACGAAAATCCAAATGACCAACAGGTGGCAGGAAAGAGTAGTAGAAAGATCAAGCTCTGCTGCCATCTAGTGATTCTAGATTTTTTTGCAACCAACATACGGTATTCCTAAATTGTTGAGAGGGTTTTCCTGTTAGTGTCAGGGTAATTTTTTTTGTTTTACCTATGTGTTTTTAGTTTAATTTTTCATAGCATCAAAATACTATCATATCAGCTTGTTATTTAATATTTGTGTAAATAACTCAAGGCAGAGAACATACAGAAAACACTCCACCTGCCTCCTATTTTCCCCACAGTAACAACCCTGTGAGGTGAGTTAGGCTGAGAGAAAGGCCTAATGTCTCCCAGCTGGCTTTCATGCCTCAGGCGGGACTAGAATTCACTGTCTCCTGGAGATTGGCCCAAAGTCACATAGATGGCTTTCATGCCTAAGGGGGGACTAGAACTCACTGTCTCCTTGTCTCAAGCCAGAAAGCTGACTGGGTGACTTTGGGCCAATCAGCAGGAGATAGTGAGTTCATTTCAAGCAGGGTTTCCAATGACCACAGAACAACTGCTTGAACTCCCTTAACAATCACATGCCACGTGGCCACATGCTAAAAGACAAGATTGGTAATATTTATAGGAAGTTCCATTCTTTGTTTAGAAAGTACATGAATGTGGTTTGCCCTAGGACACAGGTCTGCAACTCGTGGCTCTGGAGCCGCATGCGGCTCTTTCAGCCGTCTCCTACGGCTCCCAGTCCTCTGCCATGTGCAGTCCAAAAAAAAATAATGTGGGACTAAAAAAGTTCAACCAATCAATTCAAATATGCAGGGTAGGGGCATATCTCACCTTGGCTCCACTATTCAGTCAAACCCTGTTCTGCACATGCGCGCATGTACACACATGTGCACACATTTTTTGCGGCTCACAGTTTTTCCTTTTGTGAGGGAACCGGTTCCGAGTGGCTCTTTCACTGTTTCAGGTTGCTGACCCCTGCCCTAGGGGGCTAACAGGGTCCAGTAGGGAAATAGGAGAAAGAGCGACAAAACCTGGAGCTGGAGTTAAACAAGGAATCAGCCTAGAGTCTCTACATAGCCACAAATGGACTAACTTCAACCCCTTCAATTCCATTAACCCGTATCCAGTGGCAAAATAGTTCTAACCATTAGTAGACTAGATTCTTCTGCACAGGCATGAGCAATCAATCAGTTTAATTGGAACTTAACTTGTAGCCTCGCTCTCCTGCCTAACAGAAATACAGTTTTCTTACCTTGCGGGTTAGGATAATCTTCGCCCCTTTCTGTGTCCAAGTGTTGGTCTTGTGTGATGTGCTCAGTGTTGGGGAACCTTATTTGCATGTAAAGGTCTTCCATCTCTTCGGGGGGGGTGGTTAACTTTACTTTTGATAGAATGGCTGCTATTTGCCAATTTCCTACCGAGAAAAGTGGTTAGTCCTGGGGCCCTGGTAGCGTAGTGGTTAGAAGGCAGTATCGCAGTCTAGCTCTGCCCACTGTCAGGAGTTCGATCCTGACGGGGCTCAAGGTTTGATTCATCCTTCCATCCTTCTGAGGTCAGTAAAATGAGGAGCCAGATTTTTTTTGGGGGGGGGCAATAGACTCTGTGAACCTCAGTTTCAGCCTAGGTGTTACAATAGGTAGAAAGGCCTACACCAAGGGTAGGCCACCTTGGCTCTTTTATGACTTGTGGACTTCAACTCCCAGAATTCCTGAGCCAGCGTGGCTCAGCTTGGAAACCTCTCCCTTTCTCCTCAGCATTGCTGGCTGAGGAATTCTGGGAATTGAAGTCCACGAGTCATAAAGGGGCCTAGGCCTAGGCCAGGGGTAGGCAATCTTGGCTCTTTTATGACTCGTGGACTTCAACTCCCAGAATTCCTGAGCCAGCCATGCTGAGGGGAAAGGGAGAGTTTCCAAGCTGAGCC
>NC_139521.1:72969332-73031832 GCF_947247035.1 Vipera ursinii
CAATTTCTATTCTATTATATTCTATTTTCTATCCTATCCTATTTTATTCTAAATCTTCTTTCTCTCAGGGAAAAACTGAAGCCCGCGTCTTCCTATTTCTAGTTTAGTCCCATGACCATTTTACTATATATTAGCAGCTTTTCACTATCCACTACATGAAGATAAACAACGCTGAACCTTAGAATGAATTTCAGCTCCTAATAAACGGCCTCTGTTTCCCCCACTTTCCTCCCCGCCACCTCCGAGAATAAAAAGGAAAGAACAGCAAAGTTTTTAACTGACTCCTTTCTGAATTGCACGTAAGAGACCGCAGTGCAATGTTTTCAGTCGTACTTCATGTCAGCCTTTATTCCAATCCTCATTTCCTTTGCCCTTTTTCTTAGCAAATGATAAAAAGAAAAAAAAAGTCTCTATTCCCCCCCCCACAGGACTATTTAAATATTTGGGGGGGGGGGAAGTCGGTATACTTTTTTTTTTTCACTCCGTAACAGGCTGTTTGTGCTGAGCTGGTCTTAAAAGTGTGAACATTTTCCTCTGCAAGCAACTTTATTAACTGTATAAATTGCACAGTTTGTGATGCCTTCACATTTTCCCGGGATCTGAACCTTGTGAACGGAGAAGGTGGGGGGGGGAAGAAAACGATGCCATCTCTCCTAGCGTTGCATTAAAAATATTTATTTTCCTGAGGTTTTTCACACTTAAAACTGTCTGAAGAGTTCGAGCAACTTGCCAGGAATTGATCAAGTGGGTGAACGTGTAAGGAATTCATGAAGAGATACTGTATCTTCAGGGCAGGGTTAAAATAATAATAATAATAATAATAATAATAATAATAATAATAATAATAATAATAATAATAATAATAATAATAATAATAATGGTAGTGATTGCATCGGTGCAATTCATCCCTTTTTTATTTTATTTATTTTTTACTTAAATTGCCCAATAGCTAGAGCTCAAAAAATATTGATTCTTCAGCACCTTGTAATGAAAGCCTAGAGGAAAAAAGGGAAATTCTGATTCTGTGATTAGAGCTGTCATCTTATACCAAAAGAAGAGAATATACTGTATGTAACTTTGGGGTCCTTGGTGCTCTCCGAGCTTGGGGGTTTTCTTGCAGATGTCTCATTACCCAGCTATGTAACATTATCAGTGCTAGAAGGGAAGAGGAGGAGGAGGAGGAGGAGGAGGAGGAGGAGGAGGAGGAGGAGGAGGAGGAGGAGGAGGAGGACTACTGTGGGGTCCTTGGTGCTCTCTGAGCTGGGTGGTTTTCTTGCAGACGTTTCATGACCCAACTAGGTAACATCATCAGTGCTAGAAGGGAGAGGGGGGAGGAGGAGGAGGAGGACTGTGGGGTCCTTGGTGCTCTCTGAGCTTGGTGGTTTTCTTGCAGATGTCTCATTACCCAGCTATGTAACATTATCAGTGCTAGAAGGGAGAGGGGGAGGAGGAGGAGGAGGAGGAGGAAGAGGAGGAGGAGGAGGAGGAGGAGGAGGAGGAGGAGGAGGAGGAGGAGGAGGAGGAGGAGGAGGAGGACTACTGTGGGGTCCTTGGTGCTCTCTGAGCTGGGTGGTTTTCTTGCAGACATTTCATGACCCAACTAGGGAACGTCATCAGTGCTAGAAGGGAGTGGGGTTTGTTCTCTGTTTATGTACAAGTGGTTTTCCCTGTCAGGATTGCTGAGGTTTTGATGGTTGATCTCTGCAGATTAACACCAAGATTAATCTGAAGCTAACTATCAAGAAGTAAGCAATACCCCAGTCAAGGAACGAATCACTCAGACAAACAATCAAGCAGTAAACCCTCCTATCAATGCAGCCAGGGCAAACCGCTTGCATATAAACAGAAAGCAAATCCCGTTCCCTTCCTTGCACTGATGATGTTCCCTAGTTGGGTAATGAAACGTCTGCAAGAAAGGGCTGTTATAAAGAAGAAGGTGAACCGAACAGTAGACGTCATTACAGGGAACAGATTGTAATGTTTTGGGGGTTTTTTGTTTTTAAAAAAATAATAATAAATCCAGAAAGTGATAGAAATTTTAAAGTGGAACCAATGGCCCACCAAAATTGTGGAGTTACTAGATATGCTCAAATAGACTTCAGGCAGCCAACGGTCAGGGTAACTTTAACTCGGATTCCAGCATGAACTGCGTGTCAAATCCAGCTCGATGGCTTTATGCTTTTACAAGTATTTGGAAGAAAACAAAACCCATTTGCAGAGCCTTAGTTTATATATATATATACACGGGATATATATATATGACACGGGATACCTATTTATCCTCTTATTCCCTCTTCCCTGTTATCCATCTGCCGTTTTCACTCTGTTGCAAAATTCCACAATTTCAGTTAAAAGAAATAACAATGCATCTGATCAACCAGCAAAGTAACAGAAATCATTCTGAGATGCAGTACCAGCAACAGAAATGAATGCTTTCAGTGAAATATTAATGTTTAAAAATTAACTTGGATGGGGTGTATTGATTTGAGTTAATGAACCCGTTGGTCTGATTTTTATCTCACATTGTTTTTATAACTAACTCAATGTGGTGAACATACATAATGGTCCCTCCTCCTCTTATTTTTCAACAAAACAACAACCCTGTGAGGTGGGTTGCATTGAGAGAGAATGATTGACCCAAAGTCACCGCAGCCAGCTTTAGCAGAATAATAGAGTTGGAAGGGATCTTGGAGGTCTTCTAGTCCAACCCCCTGCTCAAGCAGGAGAACCTATATCATTTCAGACATATGACTGTCCAAACTCTTCTTAAAAAGTTCCAGTGTTGGAGCATTCAACGCTTCTGGAGGCAGGTGGTTCCACTGGTTAGTTGTTCTAACTGTCAGGAAGTTTCTCCTTAGTTCTAGGTTGCTTCTCTCCTTGATTAGTTTCCATCCATTGCTTCTTGTCCTTCCTTCAGGCGCTTTGGAGAAGAGCTTGACTCCCTCTCCTTTGGGGCAGCCCCTGAGATATTGGAAGACACTTATCATGTCACCCCTTGTCCTCATTAAACTAGACATACCCAATTCCAGCAACCATTCCCTATATGTTTGAGCCTCCATCCCCCTGATCATCTTTGTTGCTCTTCTCTGTACTCTTTCTAGAGTCTCAACATCTTTTTTTACATCGTGGTGACCAAAACTGAATGTTGTATTCCACGTGTGGCCTTACCAAGGCCTTAATAAAATGGTATTAACACTTCAGGTGATCTTGATTCTATCCCTCTGTTAATGCAGCCTAGCACTGTGTTGGCTTTTTTGGCAGCTGCAGCACACTGCTGGCTCCTATTTAAGTGATTGTCCACTAGGACTCCGAGATCCCTCTCACAGTTACTACTATTGAGCAAGGCACCACCTATAGTACTATACCTGTGCATTTAGTTTTTCTTGCTTAAATGTAGACCCTTAATTTTTTCACCACTGAATTTCATTTTGTCAGATAGCACCCAATGTTCGAGTCTGTCCAGATCCTCCTGTATCTTAAGCCTGTCTTCTGGAGTGTTGGCTATTCCTGCCAGCTTGGCGTTGTCTACAAATTTGATGAGTTCCCCATCTATCCCCTCGTCCAAATCATTGATGAAGGTGTTGAAGATATTTTATACTTAAGGCGGGACTAGAACTTTTGATTTTTAGGCCAGCTCCTTAACCAATAGGCCAACTGGCATGTTTGTTTTCACAGAGCTAATCCTTCACTGAGAACTAGTTTGGTGTAGTGGCTAAGCCAGGGATAGGCAACTTTGGCTCTTTTATGACTTGTGGACTTCAATTCCCAGAATTCCTGAGCCAAGGAATTCTGGGAACTGAAGCCCACGAGTCATAAAAGAGCCAAGGTTGCCTACCCCTAGGCTAAGGCCTTAGGCTGGAAACAGGGGTACTGTGAGTTCTAGTCCTGGCTTGGATATAAAGCTAGCTGCAGTCACTTATAAAGCTAGGCCAGTCACTTTCTCTCAGCCCTAGGAAGGAAACAATGGAAAACCACTTCTGAAATCATGCCAAGAAAACTGCAAGAACTTATCCAGGCAGTTGGCCACAATCAATGCTGAGGGAAGACATGCCCACACACACACACACACACACAATATCATTAATTAGCCCACTTAATCAGGGTGCAGAAACAGGTCCAATGACATGACAAAGTTGTGTTTTTTGTTGTTTTTTTTAGATGGGGGGGGGAAATGAAGACGTTGACAGATTTCAGTGTACCATTCATTTTAATTCTTTCAGGATAAAAAATTCAGTCTTTCAGACGACGCACAAAAAAATATTCCAGATATCAATTTGACGGGTTATGTTCTCTCACCATACAAATTCATCCTTTGATTTATGTAAGTGGTTTGCACAAAGAATATAACGCTCTCCTTATACCTCAAAAAGTCATTTCAGTCTTCCTATTCAATCCTGTGTGTGAAAGAGGGAGGAGAGCAAATGTGTGTATTATCTTTTTCAATATCTCTTAACCTCCTGTTATCGAAAGACTAGTTCCTCACACATCTCAACATTGTGCACCATGTAATCTCTCCAGCGTACAATTTCCTTGGCAGATAATACATTGTTTTACAGTTTACTCAAATCCTATTAGCTTCTCTATAATGGTCTTTGATTGTTTTCTTTCCTGCAACAATTGGGATACTTGTAGACATTCTAATCCAATGTATTTTTTTTTAAAAAAAGAAGACAGTCATTTAGAGTTACCAGGAGACGGCCATTTTAAAACAAATATGGTACAGAAATTGAAACCAGAAGTAAGCTTTCTGTCTTCTTTGGATAGGGCTAAGTAAATTTCTAGAGATATACATAGATTTGATCTGATTATATTTGAGTGCCATCTTTGTCACAATAAAAGCTGACACAAAATGAGAAGCACGCAACATTTTGTCACGACACAGCTCATAATAATAAATAACTTGCATGGGACGTTATAAAGAAAAAAGACAACGAGTTACTGTATATGTCAAGTCGAAAAAGTGACAGTTTTTAAGAAAGAGAGAAGAAAACCTTTTAAAAAAATGTCAGGTTGCGTTTTCAAACATACAGCAAATCAGCACTCTTTATCCTTCAAAATTCCTAATTCTCTGTTTAGGACAGCCAGTTTGGTCTAGTGATTAAGATGCTGGCTTAGAAACCAGGAGAAAATTAATTCTAGTCCTCTCTTAGACGTGAAAGCTGGTTGGATGACTTTGGGCCAATCACTAGGAGACTGTGAGTTCTAGTCCTGCCTTAGGCATGAAATCGGGTTGGGTGACTTTGGGCCAATCACCAGGAGACTGTTAATCATGAAAGCTGGTTGGATGACTTTGGGCCAATCACTAGGAGACTGTGAGTTCTAGTCCTGCCTTAGGCATGAAATCGGGTTGGGTGACTTTGGGCCAATCACCAGGAGACTGTTAATCATGAAAGCTGGTTGGATGACTTTGGGCCAATCACTAGGAGACTGTGAGTTCTAGTCCTGCCTTAGGCATGAAATCGGGTTGGGTGACTTTGGGCCAATCACCAGGAGACTGTTAATCATGAAAGCTGGTTGGATGACTTTGGGCCAATCACTAGGAGACTGTGATTGAATCGAATTGAATATTGTTCACTTTTATGAGAGAATATTTATGGCATACGGAGTGCGATCGCTCAGCTTGTTAGCTGGAAAGCTGACAGCCTGGGTTCGAGACCCAAGCGCCATGAGACGGGGTGAGTTCTCATGACTTGCCTCAGCTCCTGCCCAACTAGCAGTTCGAAAGCATGCAGAGGTGAGTAGATAAATAGGTACCACTTCGGTGGGGAAATAAAGCATTCCGTGACCCTTTGGGATACAGTCACGCTGGCCAAGCTTGGTGGTTTCCTTGCAGATGTTTCTTTACCCAACTAGGTAACATCAGTGGTAGAAGGGAGAGAGGTATGCAGGGTGGAGGAGGAGGAGGAGGAGGAGGAGGAAGGTGACTGTGGGATCCTTGCTGCTCTGTGAACTTGGTTGTTTTCTTGCAGATGTTTCATTACCCAAACTAGGTAACATCACCAGTGCACTAATTACGCTACTTAGTTTGGTAATGAAACTTCTGCAAGGAAACCACCCAGCTTGGCCAGCGTGACTGTATGCCAAAGGGTCACGGAATGCTTTACTTCCCCACCGAAGTGGTACCTATTTATCTACCCGCCTCTCCATGCTTTCGAACTGCTAGCTGGGCAGGAGCTGTGGCAAGTCATGGGAACTCACCCCGTCTCGCGGTGTGTAGGTCTCGAACCCAGGCTGTCAGCTTACCAGCTAACAAGCTGAGCGACCGCGCTCCCTCTGCCATAAATATTCTCTTATAAAAGGGAACAGTATTCAATTCGATTTCAATTTTCATCTTCTGTCCTGGCCATATGGCGGCACCTGACAAATTCTTCCTGGTTTTAGAAGAAGGACGGAGATGGGCGACCTCAAGACTGCAAACTGGGAAGGACAGTGACCAGCCCCTTCCGTATTTCTGTCAAAAAAAAGCTTCACGGATACATCCGGCTACGTCAAGAGTAGGTTTGACTTGAAACAGAGCTTAACCTTTCTTTTCTCTCCGTCCCGCCTCAAATGCGGCCACCTCATTGATCAAAATGTTGCTGGAGAAAAAAAAAAAACTCCAGAAGCAGAGTTGTGATTGTGTGTTTCGTAGTTAACTGCTCTCCGATTGCTCCCTGCCCGGTAGGATGCAGGCGGTGGCAACCTCAATTATCTATAGTTCCCTGCAGCTCTTCTGTTTATATTATGGAGTCCACGGACTTCCTTAATAAAACAATGAATAACTAAAATGCCCTTAATTATTAACCAGCAATTCAATGAGCCACATCCCTTAGGACGTGGTGATGTGCCTGCAAAAACTTTAGGAAGGGAAGAATGCAAATGATACACTACTAGGCAATTCGGCTTACGAAACATACGTAGTGATCCAAGCAAACCAAACATTGGTGATTGTCCGCCAACCATGACACCATTTTCTTGATGATATCATCTCCAGTGACATGTATGGTATAATGTGAACCATAGACTTAATTTATGTTAGTTGTGTGACGATATCATGAGCCAGTCTGTTCTAGTGGTAAAGGTTCTGGCCGAGAAACCAGGAGACTGAGAGATCTAGTCCCAGCTTAGGCGTGAATGGCAGCTGGATGACTTTGGGCCAATCACCAGGAGACTGAGAGTTCTAGTCCTGCCTTAGTCATGGAAGGCAGCTGGGTGACTTTGGGCCAATCACCAGGAGACTCTGAGTTCTAGTCCCGCCTTAGCCATGAAAGCTGGCTGGGTGACTTTGGGCCAATCACCAGGAGACGGTGAGTTCTAGTCCCACCTTAACCATGAAAGCTGGCTGGGTGACTTTGGGCCAGTCATTCTGTCTGTCAGCCCAACCCACCTCACAGGATTGTTGCCGCAAGAGGAAGGGGAGGAAGACGTTTTATGCATGTTTCCTTCTTGAGTTATTTATAAAGCTTGGTTAAAAATCAAATCAATCAACCAATAAATCTTACCATGGATTTATTCGGAAACCAGACACAAGATAGCGAATAAGTGCTATTGCCTTTCTATTTCATCCCTTCTTACAGCTGTTAACTGATGGAAGAAGGTGCTCTGTTGCTAAGTAGGCGTTCAGTATTTAGAGGAATGGCTTTCTTCCTTACTTCATTGCCTGTGCAGAATCATTCCTTTTAGTGGCTCATGATTTTATTACTAGATTAAGAATGCCCGGTGCAAATTATAGAATAGAATAGAATAGAATAGAATAGAATAGAATAGAATAGAATAGAATAGAATAGAATAGAATGGAATGGAATGGAATGGAATGGAATGGAATGGAATGGAATGGAATGGAATGGAATGGAATAGAATAGAATAGAATAGAATAGAATAGAATAGAATAGAATAGAATAGAATAGAATAGAATAGAATAGAATAGAATGGAATGGAATGGAATGGAATGGAATGGAATGGAATGGAATGGAATAGAATAGAATAGAATAGAATAGAATAGAATAGAATAGAATAGAATAGAATAGAATAGAATAGAATAGAATAGAATAGAATAGAATAGAAAAGAATTAGAATAGAATAGAATAGAATAGAATAGAATAGAATAGAATAGAATAGAATAGAATAGAATAGAATAGAATAGAATAGAATAGAATAGAAAAGAATTAGAATAGAATAGAATAGAATAGAATAGAATAGAATAGAATAGAATAGAATAGAATAGAATAGAATAGAATAGAATAGAAAAGAATTAGAATAGAATAGAATAGAATAGAATAGAATAGAATAGAATAGAATAGAATAGAATAGAATAGAATAGAATAGAATAGAATAGAATAGAATTACAAGGAATGGAATAGAATAGAATAGAATAGAATAGAATAGAATAGAATAGAATAGAATAGAATAGAATAGAATAGAATAGAATAGAATAGAATAGAATTACAAGGAATGGAATAGAATAGAATAGAATAGAATAGAATAGAATAGAATAGAATAGAATAGAATAAAATAGAATAGAATAGAATAGAATAGAATAGAATAGAATAGAATAGAATAGAATAGAATAGAAAAGAATTAGAATAGAATAGAATAGAATAGAATAGAATAGAATAGAATAGAATAGAATAGAATAGAATAGAATAGAATAGAATGGAATGGAATGGAATGGAATGGAATGGAATGGAATGGAATGGAATGGAATGGAATGGAATGGAATAGAAATAGAAATAGAAATAGAAATAGAAATAGAAATAGAAATAGAAATAGAAATAGAAATAGAAATAGAAGGGACCCTGGAGGTCATCTAGTCCATCTGCCAGCTCAAGCAGGAGAACCTACACCATTTCAGACAAGTGACTGTCTAGCTTCTTCTTAAAAACCTCCAGTGATGGAGCACCCACAATTTCTGGAGGCAAGCTGTTCCACTGGTTGATTGTCCTCACTGTCAGGAAATGTTTCATAATATGTTTGAACTTTCTTATTATTGCATGGAAGAATGTTATCTAGGAACTAAGTTTCTCCTCTTTCATCAAAGCACATACAGGTAGTTTTTGACTTACACCTGTTCATTTAGTGACCCCTCGAAAGTACAACAGCAGTGAAAAAAGGGACCTACGACCGTTTTTCACACTTACGGCCGTTGCCCCATTCCCCAGGGTCATGTGGTCCAAATTCAAATGCTTGGCAAAAGACTCACATTTACGACGGTCGCAGTGTCCCGGGGTCACGTGATCCCCTTTTGCGACCTCCTGAGAAGCGAAGTCAATGGGGGAAGCCAGATTCGTTTAACAGCTGTGTGACTAACTTAACAACTGCAGTGATTCACTTAACAGCTATGGCAAGAAAGGTCGTGAAAGGGGGCAAAAAATTGCCTTTAACAACTGTCCCGCTTAACAACAGAAATTTTGGGCTGAGCTGTGATCGTACGTCGAGGACCTAGCTCTATGCATTCAGGCTGTAGAGAATCTAATTTCTTCCTTCCTTGCTCTCCTGTGCGCAATCGTTCATTTTAATAGCTTGCGATTATATTATCAGATTGCAAATGTCTAATGACAACTATGCAAGGACATGTTTTATAAAATGTTTGAACCTTGTCATTATTATATGAAAGGAAGTGATCTAGGAACTATCGTTTCTCTGTTATATACGTATAGAGTGTCATTAACCTAGCGTACCAGAGAGTCTCTCTTTCTCTCTCTCTCTTTTTTTTAAAGACAATCACTTCCTACTCAATTAGTCTTTCCATTTAATAAACACAAGGACTTTTCCAAGGTAAAAGTTGTATTATGCATGGAGCATGATATAGCTAAATTGGAGGATCTCTACCTGCAGAATGCCTCTGATCTCTGAGGAACACATGTATATAAATGTTTGTACAACTTTTTTAAAAAAAAACAACAACAACAAAAACAAAATACTGATTTGTCACTGAAAGGAATGTTAACAGCAGCTTCCGAGCTACTGGAGCCTCATTGATAAATAAGGTGTTAAGAGTTTCTCTAAATGGGGTTTACTACCCAATATCCTAGTGAGTGTTGTGATTCAGGGTCAGCCTGTGGGTTCGGCAGTTGGGTCGGACGACTCAGAGGAGGAGGAGGAGGGGGGTGTTGAAGAGCTTGCTGAGGGGGTTGGACAGCTTGATGAGAGCCCCCAGCCAGGCCCCTCTCATCTGGTCACGACGCAGACCCAGCTGTGTGAGCCTGACAGCGTGGATGAAGATGACCCACAGCTGGCCCTGTTCAAGGACGCCCGACGCAGGAGGCAGTCAATCAGGAGTAAACAGAGGAAGGCAATGGGGCTCCTCGGAAGGAGGCAGAGAGAAGCCACGCCCTGAACTGTTTAAAAGGGGAATGCGTGGGAGGGCTGGTTTGCTGAAGGCAACCACTTAAAAAGCTCCTGTTTCTTGGTTCGTGTCTTGTTCTATTTTTTTTGTAGCAATAAATTTGGCAGGCGTAATTCCAGCCTCTTGCCTTCTTGTAAAAGGGGTTGTCCCTGCCTTTTCTGCAGGGCCGGTAGCAGGCTGGTACAGAACAGTGAGAGCACCTGTTTCAATAATTGCTGGAACGAAATTACACTGGATTGTACAAACAGAGGCATAGAATCAAGATCACGCGAAGTATTAGTACCACTTTATAAAACCCTAGTGAGACCCACACCTGGAATACTGCAACCAACTGGGGTCACCATACTACAAAAAAGATGTTGAGACCTTGGGAAAAAGTTCAGAGAAGAGCAACTAAGATGATCCAAGGCCTGGAGATTAAAACATATGAAAAACGGCTGCAAGACTTGGGTTTGGCTAGTCTAAAGAAAAGGAGAAACAGGGGTGACATGAGAGCAGTATTCCAGTATTTGAGGGGCTGCCACAAAGAGGAGGAGGTCAAACTGTAATGTATTGGGCCTTGTCTTACTTAAGAATAACACGTGGGGTTAATTGCTGGAAGGTTGCTTAAGCAGGGAAGCTGGCCAACGGCTCCCAGCTTCTCAGACAACCCGTCTCCAGTGCCACCATTGGCTGCTTCTTAGGCAGCAATAGGTTGCTTTAAACCTATTGGCCACCACCTAGAGGCCAGGGTATAAATTGCTGCATTCGCAGCCCTCAGTTCAATTCTTGCAACAAATAACAACAAACTCGCCTCGTCTCGTCAATCAAGCATCGAACCCAGTATATAATACAAACTATTCTCCAAAGCACCAGAGGGCAGGACAAGGAACAATGGTTGTAAACTGACCAAAGAGAGAAGCAACCTGGAATTGAGGAGAAACTTCCTAACAGTGAGAACAATCAACCAGTGGAATAGCTTGCCACCAAAAATCGTGGGTGCTCCATCACTGGAGATTTTTAAGAAGAGACTGGACAGTCACTTGTCTGAGATGGTAGAGGTTCTCCTGCTTGAGTGGGGGGGCTGGACTAGAAGACCTCCAAGGTCCGTCCCAGCTCTATTCTATTCTATTCTATTCTATTCTATTCTATTCTATTCTATTCTATTCTATTCTATTCTATTCTATTTCTATTTTTATATTCTTCTTAATTCTATTCTATTCTATTTATATTCTTCTTAATTCTATTCTGTTCTGTTCTATTCTATTCTATTTATATTCTTCTTTATTCTATTCTATTCTATTTCTATTCTTAATTCTGTTCTGTTCTGTTCTATTCTATTCTATTTCTATTCTATTCTATTCTATTCTATTTATATTCTTCTTAATTCTATTCTGTTCTGTTCTGTTCTATTCTATTCTGTTCTGTTCTGTTCTATCTATGGTATGGATGCAAACATCATCATGCAGAGTAGGAAATTCATCATCCAGCTACTCTACAGTGACATTCAATGACTTCTATAGCCTCTTCTAGCAAGGTGGAAACAATGAGGCTTACAGAAACATTTCATCTAGGAATGCTTATTGTTAATCACTGGCCCATTAACCTTAACAATGTCAATGTGTTCTCACTAGGAGAATCCGCTAAATGGATGCCTAAGGTAATAGTTGAGGAACATTTTGCAGAGATGAACATATTAATGCTTTATTTGGTTCCAAATGCAGTGTGAAGGGTTTCGGTTAAAGAGCCTGATGTACAGTTTCTTCCTTGGAGGGGAAGGAACATGACAGTTTGGAAGGGAGGAACAGAAATATGGAGATCAGATAGGGAGGAGGGGAAAGGCAAATTTAACATGTTTTGGAGATATCGAGGTGGTTTGAATTGAGAACCTCACACCTGGAATCTAAGATAATATGGGTTTCAATTGGATGAGTGGCTTCTGGAAGGATTGCTTTAGTAACAGTAACAATACCAATACATTTAGAAGAAGAATAGAATAGAGCTGGATGGGACCTTGGGGCTCTTCTAGTCCAGCCCCCTGCTCAAGCAGGAGAACCTATATACCATCTCAGACAAGTGACTGTCCAGCCTCTTCTTAAAAACCTCCAGTGATGGAGCCCCCACAATTTCTGCAGGCAAGCTGTTCCACTGGTTAATTGTCCTCATTGTCAGGAAGTTTCTCTTTAATACCAGGTTGCTTTGGTCAGTTCCATCCGTTGTTTCTTGTCCTGCCTTCCAGTGCTTTGGAGAATAGTTTGACCCCCTCCTCTTTGTGGCAGCCCCTCAAATACTAAAACACTGCTATCATGTCAGCCCTGTTTCTTCTGTTCTTTAGACTAGCCAAGCCCAAGCCCTGCAGCCGTTCTTCATATGTTTTAGTCTCCAGGTCTTGGATCATCTTAGTTGCTCTTCTCTGAACTTTTTCCAAAGTCTCAACATCTTTTTTGTGACATGGTGGCCAAAATTAGCTGCAGTATTCCAGGTGTGGCCTTACTAGGGTTTTATAAAGCGGTCCTAATCCTTCGGGTGATCTTGATTCTGTGCCTCTGTTTTTACAACCCAGGATTGTATTAGCTTTTTTGGTGGCTGCTGCACACTGCTGGCTCATTTGTACTGTATGCTGCCTCAGAATGCTGCTTTGTGGGTTTTGTTCATTCATTCATTCATTCATTCATTCATTCATTCAATTTCTATAGTTAGCCATTTCAGTAAGTGACTCCGAGTGGCTTGTGATTCCAATATATATATATAGCAATTAAGGCACTGAAAACATATTAAAACAATAGTAAGGTAAAGGTTCCCCCGCACATGCGTGCTAGTCGTTTCCGGCTCTAGGGGCCGGTGCTCATCTCCGTTTCAAAGCCGAAGAGCCAGCGCTTGTCCGAGGACGTCTCCGTGGTCATGTGGCCGGCATGACTAGACGCCAAAGGCGCACGGAACACTGCTACCTTCCCACCGTCGTGGTCCCTATTTTTCTACTTGCATTTTTTACGTGCTTTCAAACTGCTAGGTTGGCAGAAGCTGGGACGAGTAACAGGCACTCACTCTGTTACGCGGCACTCGGGATTCGACCCGCCAAACTGCCGACCTTCTGATCGACAAGCTCAGCGTCCTAACCCACTGATCCACCACGTCCCTTTTTTAAAACAATAAAAATATCCAAAATCAATATCCATAGCAGCCAACACACTTGGCCAGTTAACAATACAGCCAGGAAATGGGGTGACATATTCAACACCCCGGGTTCAAGTACATAGCCAGTTTTTTAGGGCCTTACAGATGGATAAGAAGGTGGGGTCCATTCCAATCTCTGAAGACACCTGACTGGATGTAATGCCCTCATCACAAGGCCCATCACAAGACCCTCACTCGACACCCCCACACCTGAAGCTCTTACAAACAGAAGAACACCGACTCTGATGTCTCCTAAACTCCGCTGAAGATGTTACCTAGCCTGGTAAAGAAACGTTCGGAAACCAACCCACAAGCTCGGAGAATGAAACTTCACCTTCATCTTCTAGTGCAGAGGTCTCCAACCTTTTGGGCACCAGGTACCGGTTCCGCAGAGAGAGGTTTTTTGGCGGACCGGAGTGTGCGTGGTTTTGTGTGCTGCCTGCATCCCGCGGATAGGGCTTTGCTGGTTTGTGTGGACCGGTTGCTGGCATACTGCGGCCCGGTACCAGTCCATGGACCGGGGTTTGGTGACCCCTGTTCTAGTCCCTGCCAACTGACACTCTTTGGCTAATGGGATCTGCAGCATGCCCAATTTGCTTGATCTGATTGGAAAAAGGTGATCCCTTAGGTAACCTGGTCCCAAGCCATGTTGGGCTTTAAGGGTGACCACTAGCACCTTGACTCAAATCCTTTGGCCACCTAATGAGAAGGAAGGACTCACTGGAGAAGAGCCTAATGCTGGGAAAGATTGAGGGCAATAGAATAAGGGGACGACAGAGAAGGAAGTGGCTGGATGGAGTCACTGAAGCAGTAGGTGTGAGCCTAAATGGACTCCAGAAGATGGCGGAGGACAGGAAGGCCTGGAGGAACGTTCTCCATGGTGTCGCGATGGGTCAGACACGACTTCGCAGCTAACAACAACAACAAGCAACTTGAATCGTACCTGGAAACACACTGCTAATCAGTACAACTGGGCATATATTTACTACCAGCTCAGCCTAATTTAGTGTTAATATACTCTGTAGTTTAAAGACCGAGTTTTGAAAGAAATGGATTTTTGTCTGTCAATGCATGACGTTCGTAAAGGAAGTGAAATGTTCTATCTGATTTTTTGTTTTAATTAGCAATCTGGTCAATAGCAAGCTTCTGGTGAGGCGTTTGATGCATCGACACAGATGTTAGGACTTTTTTTTTTCCCCAGATCATTTATGAACTGAGATCATGTTGTCCAGTTGATCTATTCAGAGCGTATGGTTTTATGCTTCCTGCCCCAGTGTCTAACCTGGCTAATTGCAGGTCATGTTGAACATGATACCTTTTGCATAATGAAAGTTTGTTACGAGCGCTGCAAGCTGACCATTGTTACAGCTGTTCAGAGAACAGCCAGGAAGGATGAGGTTATATCTGAGATGTTATAAATGTTTGACACGTGTTCCATGCAAGCTGTGTAACACCCTGGTGACTTTCTTCTTTGATAAGAATTTGATTAGGTTTGTCAAGGTACAAAATGCGAAAGAAAGTGAAAAATGGTGGAAAAATGGGGAAAGAGAAAGAATGTAGAGGAAAAAATAAAACAACAACAACATTGCCTTCTGACTCTCTGTAGAATATTTATTATTATTTATTTATTAATTTAATTTGTATACCGCCCTTCTCCCGAAGGACTCAGGGCGGTGAACAGGTCAATACATAATAAAAAGCCAGATACAAAAATTAAAAAGTAATTAAATAGCAATGCCCGTAATAAATTAATACAGATTAAAAGGTTAAGATCAGTTTATAAAACCCGACCCCATCCCATCCGGTCAGGCCAGCTTGTTCAAAGAGGTGGGTTTTAAGATCGCGCCGGAAGGAGCGGAGATCAGGCGCCATCCGGAGCTCGACCGGAAGATGGTTCCATAAATCCGGCGCGCCAGAATAAGATAATAACATTACAGCCTCAACTCTTTTTACTTTTGCATATTAATCTGTTCTATCCATTTCTATAACAACAAACTTATCTAATCGGCAAAACCCAAAGTTTTTGTGTGTTTTTTTTCTCCCAAAGGTGCTTTTTCAAGAGGCAACTGAACTTCCTTTGTTTTTCCTTGAACGCATTTCGTTTCTCATCTAAGCAGCTTGTTCAGTTTTGAAAAAGAACTGAAAAAGCTGCTTGGACGAGAAGCGAAACATCTTCAAGGAAAAACAAAGAAAGTCCAGTTGCCTCTTGGGAAAAGCACCGTGATTTGGATGATTGAGAATCCCCACAAACATTTTATTTTTTTTTCCACCTCAAGCACCAAATCCAGAAGCAGTTTCCAAGCAGAAATAAAGCCGGACGCGTTCTTTGCTTTGATTAAAGCAGTCAATTTAGCCATCTCAGCTAGCTCCATCCATCTTTAAACCCTTCATCCAGACATTGTCCCATTGTTCAAGCATTATATTAGAACCACAATTCTTTGCCCGTTGAATCACGCAATGCTTCACGTATTCGCTCTCCAGATTTGATTTCAATAACAATTTATAAGCCTGGGCCATAAACAACGTCCTGCGATTTCCAAAACTGGGTGATGCAGGAGAGTTTAAATCCTGCCCTTCACAAATCACATCGCTGATCCGGGGGCATCCGCTGGATTAAAACACTTGAGCATCCTGTCAATCTATAGGCAAGCCTGAAAACCCCAACGGGGTGGGAAGATTATGAGATAGCTTGCTTTCTGTTTAAGTTAGTTTTCATGGTGGGTTGAAAGAAGAAAAAGGACGAAAAAAAAAGTCTTGGGAGTCAAGTTTGTAGAAAACTCTTGTACTTTTTATGAGGTTCCCTCCACTTATGAAAACTCGAGCCTGCTAATTGTGTGGTAGCCAGCAACATGACAATCCTTGCATGAAGGCAGGTCAAGGAGTTCTGCCTCCTCTAACTTCTGTGATCATCTGCTTAAATACTGACTTACAAAGTCCTGGCGGATAACGGTTAAGCTAAAGTTGGAAATAAAAATCAGGAAATGGTAGAGATGGGTGGTTCTAACTTCCGTTTGAGACTTTCCACTCATTTCTAAAATCAGTTGCCTGCGGAAAAGCTTTCTATCTAGCCAGAAGGGTGGTAAGGCCACAACTTGGAATACTGCATTCAGTACTGGTCACCGTGATACAAAAAAAGATGTTGAGACTCTACAAGGTGCAGAGGAGAGCAACAAAGAATACTAGGCTAAAACATATGATGGACAGTTGCAGAAACTGGGTACGTCTAGGCCAGGGGTAGGCAACCTTGGCTCTTTTATGACTCACTATGCTGACTCAGGAATTCTGGGAGTTGAAGTCCACCAGTCATAAAAGAGCCAAAGTTGCCTACCCCTGATCTAGTCTGAAGAGAAGGACTAGGGGTGACATGATAGTGGTCTTTCAATATTAAGAATAGAATAGAATAGAATAGAATAGAATAGAATAGAATAGAATAGAATAGAATAGAATAGAATAGAATAGAATAGAATAGAATAGAGTAGAGTAGAGTAGAGTAGAGTAGAGTAGAGTAGAGTAGAGTAGAGTAGAGTAGAGTAGAGTAGAGTAATAATGGAATGGAGTGGAGTGGAGTGGAGTGGAGTGGAGTGGAGTGGAGTGGAGTGGAGAGGAGTGGAGTGGAGTGGAGTAGAGTAGAGTAGAGTAGAGTAGAGTAGAGTAGAGTAGAGTAGAGTAGAGTAGAGTAATAATAGAATGGAGTGGAGTGGAGTGGACTAGAGTAAAGTAGAGTAGAGTAGAGTAGACTGGACTGGACTGGACTGGAACAGAACTGGAACAGAACTGGAATGGAATGGAATAGAATAACAGAGTTGAAAGGGACCTTGTAGGTCATCTGGTCCATCCCCCTGCCCAAGCAGGAGAGTGACTCTCACAGACAAGGAGGAGTCAACTTCTTCTCCAGAGGATCTGAGGGCAAGACAGATCTAACCTAGAGCTGAGGAGAAATTTCCTGACAGAATTTTTCATGTTAGTGGAATCACCACTGGTTTCTTTATCAACCTCTGAGATTATTGCCAAAGAGAAGACTAAACAGAGAACCCAGTTTCTGGCATCTTAATCAGTTGAGGTTGAACACAGTGACTTTTTATTTAAAAAAATCATTCTCTTCCATCTCTTTTCCGAGCTTCAGTCCACTTGGTCAGAGAACCAAGTCCTTAAAACACCTCAGATGTCTATGGGAAGCCCTGAACTATCCTTAATATTCAGTGAACATGTCTCATCCTTTGGGAATCACTACTAGTCCCTGGTGAGGATTGAGATGAGCTGAGTCCGAGCACAGAAACCTCATTTTATATCAGGGCTTCCCAATCTGACAACTTTAAAGCAGATGGACTTCAACTCCCAGAATTCCCCAGCCAGCCATGGACTTTCTGGGAGTTGAAGTCCACCCGCCTTAAAGTTGCCAAGGTTGGGGAAACCCTGTTTAAGAAGCATGCAATTGAAGTCTCTATTCTTCCATGTTTAGCTACAAAACTGAAGAGCACGGGAAGAATGTAGTCAGTTGGATTCATAATATTGCTCAATATAATGCATACCTACATCTAATCATCTAATATCTACTAACAACTGTCTTGCTCTGCAGTTGTAGGAAGAATACAGTGATAAGTAATCCCGCTTGACCTATTTTTAACTCCTGCCATTTTAATTCTTTTTCTCTGGAAGATTCTGTCTTCTCCTAAAAGTTGGAACTGAGCAAGCTCATTCATAAAGTTCACCCCGTGGGAATGTCGGTTTCCTGGGTTACAGATACTATAAGTGGCAGTTTGCAGATTTCCTTCTTCCCCGTCTTTAGCAAGTGGCCATTTTTTCTTGGGTTGTCTTTGAATTTTACAGGAAGATTCTGATCTAGTCTTCTTTCCAATGCACTATGTTGTAGAAAGCTGGACCGTTTTATAAGAAGCATCCTTTAAAAAAAATGAGTTGAATGCCCTCCTGGGAAACTGAAATCATTCATCTCAGATCATGTTCCCACAACACATTAAACTCGGCTAATATAAGGCCGGGCAGTTTCTGGGAACTCAGCTTTTTGTCTTCTCGTAAGAAGCGACTCATCACGTCAAACCATTTAATTTAGCGATAGAAAGCTAAATTAATACGAACAAAGGAATTGTGTTTTTTAGGGTCCCTTGGTGCCCTCTGAGTTTGCTGTTTTCCTGCAGATGTTTCACTATTCAATTAGGTAAACTGCTAGCACTGATGATGTTACCTAGTTGGGTCATGAAACATCTGTCAGAAAATCACCAAACTCAGAGAGCACCAAGGACCCCACAGTTCAACCCTGAGCTACATTTTATATCTTGTTAATCTGGGGTTTAGGGTTTTGTGTTTGGCATCAATGCGGTCCTCACATGTATCAAATATGGTGCTTCCATTTACTTGGTTTTAGCACTACAACTTACGTTATATTATCATATACCAAGAGGAGATTTTGCTCCGCAGGTTCACATGCTTGGAAGCATTCAAATCTTTTGAACCCAAGATAAAGCAGGTGGTAGCTACTAATTACAATAATGTACACAGGACACTGATGGTATAAAATTAGCAAAAATGAACCAGTGATTTGATCCTGAACATACATTGAAATATTCTTCCTAGCCACCATGAGGTATGATCATTAATTGACATTAAAATGGGTATCAAATAAGCTCATCATAAATATCTCCACTTAGAATGTCCAGCTGGAATAGAATAGAATAGAATAGAATAGAATAGAATAGAATAGAATAGAATAGAATAGAATAGAATAGAATAGAATAGAATAGAATAGAATAGAATAGAATAGAATAGAATAGAATAGAATAGAATAGAATAATGATAAATAGAATAGAATAGAATAGAATAGAATAGAATAGAATAGAATAGAATAGAATAGAATAGAATAGAATAGAATAGAATAGAATAGAATAGAATAATGATAAATAGAATAGAACAGAACAGAATAGAATAGAATAGAATAGAATAGAATAGAATAGAATAGAATAGAATAGAATAGAATAGAATAGAATAGAATAGAATAGAATAGAATAGAATAGAATAATGATAAATAGAATAGAATAGAATGATTAATAGAACAGAATAGAACAGAACAGAACAGAACAGAATAGAATAGAATAATGATAAATAGAATAGAATAGAATAGAATAGAATAGAATAGAATAGAATAGAATAGAATAGAATAGAATAGAATAGAATAGAATAGAATAGAATAGAATAGAATAGAATAGAATAGAATAGAATAGACAATATGGAATGGAATGGAGTGGAGTGGAGTGGAATGGAATGGATTGGGATAGGATAGGATAGGATAGGATAGGATAGGATAGGATAGGATAGGATAGGATAGGATAGGATAGGATATATGGAATGGAGTGAAATGGAGCGGAGTGGAATGGAATGGAATGGAATGGAACACAAAGGGACCTTGGAGGTCTTCTAGTCTAACCCCTTGCTCAAGCAGGAGACCTTAATATGAGTGATGGTGAACCTTTTAGAGACTGAGTGCCCAAACTGCAACCCAAAACCCACTTATGTATTGTTGGGTGCCGGGTGGGCATGGCCCAATGGGTGGGCATGGCCCATTGGGTGGGCGTGGCTGCGGTGGTAACAGCAGACTGGGTGGGACTAAAAAGTTCAATCAATCGATTCCAACTTTGCGAGATCTTTTTTTTTCCCGTGAGAAGTTGAAATTAATTGAACCTTTTTTTTTGCACATGGTGGAGGAGGCCTAAAGCAAAAAGGTTTTATAAAACCCAGCTGAAGGCATAGGACTTGGGGGATGGCGCGCATGCCCACAGAGAGGGCTCTGCGTGCCACCTGTGGCATGCATGCCATGAGTTCGCCACCATAGCCCTATACAGTTTCAGATTAGTGTCTGTCCAATTCTCTTCTTACAAACCTCCATTGATGAAGCACCCCCAATTTCTTGATTGATTCTGATGATTGACTCCATTGGACTTGACCATTTAAATTGATTTAAGGATTAAGTGTGATTCATTTTAACTTTCTGGACCGATTTGGATAAAATCTTTATGTTCAATTTTCTGGATTCCAACATCTATTTGGAAACCTCCAATCAGATTGAATAGTTTAACCGAGCATCACAATTCAATTACAAAAATCAATACCTCTCGGAGATTCAGCTGAACCAGCCTAATTCCTCTTTATTCTTCACTGGTTGACAAAATCTAAAATGTTACATCTAATTCTGGGCCACATATGTGAGAAAGGACATTGGTAAAGTGGACTTGTGTCCACAGGAAATCAACCCACGAGAGAAGAATTACGAAGTGTCGTAAAGAATTTATGGAGGTGTTAGGAAAATTTAGCCTGGAGAAGACTTCTGGAAGACAGGATAATTGTCCTCAAATAGGTAAAGGTAAAGGTAAAGGTTCCCCCGCACATGCGTGCTAGTCGTTTCCGACTCTAGGGGCCGGTGCTCATCTCCGTTTCAAAGCCGAAGAGCCAGCGCTTGTCCGAGGACGTCTCCGTGGTCATGTGGCCAGCATGACTAGACGCCAAAGGCGCACGGAATGCTGTTACCTTCCCACCGTCGTGGTCCCTATTTTTCTACTTGCATTTTTACGTGCTTTCGAACTGCTAGGTTGGCAGAAGCTGGGACGAGTAACAGGCGCTCACTCTGTTACGCGGCACTCGGGATTCGACCCGCCAAACTGCCGACCTTCTGATCGACAAGCTCAGCGTCCTAACCCACTGAGCCACCTTCACCTAGAAGGCGGAGTCGAATTATGCAGAGTTGTTCTTTGATCTGCAAAGTCCCTTCCAGCCTTGCGTGAGATGCATCAAATCAAGTCTTTTAAGCTGCCGATTCATGAAATTCTGATATCTGCTCTAACAATGCCAGCTGAATGGGATCGTGATATTATGAGGCGGTATATTTTTGTGTTTATAATCCTCTGTCTCCCAGTTTAACTCAAGAGTGCCACTTAGGGATTCTGGGAATTGAAAGTTGACTGTGGAGCCTCAACAAACACATTTCCTGGCTTCTGTTTCTAAACCAGCATCCAAAATGTGAGCTCTTCTGTATACAGTAGTTTCCTGTTGGAACAGATAGCTTCGTTATTAAGGAGAGCAGTGCTTTTTTTGTAAAAGAAAAAGGTGCCGGAACTCACACATGTCATACAACCCACCTGGCCTACCCTACAAGGTTCCATCCAAAAAAAGGTGCCGGAACTCCGTTCTGAGCGTTCTATGAGAAAAAAAAGCCCTGAAGGAGAGTATGGGAAGGTTAAGTTGTTAGACACAATGTCTAAATGATTTTGTTTTTTTACTTGTTGACAGACTACGGCATTAGGATTTGAAATCATCTGGATTCTGGGTCTGTCTTAATTTTCAATTAATCTAAACATCTGGGACTTCGCTCTCACTGTTTTCCCCCACTCATATCTCGGTCGACATTTTATTTATTTATAAAATTTAGGCACCACCTGTAAAGTCGCGTGCTTCACATAGAGACGGACACAGAGCTGGGGTGAAGATGAACAGAACGAACTGGGGAAACAGGGAAGCCTGGCGTCTATTTGTACCTGCCCAGGTGGATGGCATCCAATCAGTTCAAACCTGGGCTTCCTGCCAGTGCAGGTGACAATGGGTGTAGATCCTGGCTTCCCACCAGGCTGACCATGCCTGGGGCTGTCAACAGCTTAAGTCATTAGGCTTATCCTGAGTGAGCAGTCATCGCCCGGAGCTGTCCAGCCCCTCTGCTGATCTGCACTATCAGCCTCCTGCTGTGCTGTCCTTTGTGTATGCTGGGAGGCATACACTGCACCACCCATCTCAGGGTGACTCTGCGGGTGTACAGCTAAAAGCCTAAAAACATAAAAAAAATATTATATGTCTGTCGAGATTCTGAATCATCCAGGTCAGAATCTTTCCCTTTCCAAAAGGCAACTGGACTTCCTTGGTTTTTTTTTCCTTTGAAAATATTTCGTTTCTCGTCACAAGAAATTCTGAGGAAGCACCTTAGATGGGAAGCGAAATAGTTTCGAAGGGACAAAAAAAAAAAAAACATTTTGGAAAACAAGAAAGCCAGCTTCCTTTGGAACAAGTACCTTTGGGGTAAACATCCTATAAAAATCCAGTACAGGTAATCCTCAACTTACAAACCACCGCCGAGCCCAAAATTTATGTTGTGAAGTGAGAAAAATGTTTTGCCTCGTTTTATAACGTTTCTTGTCACATTTGTTAAGTGAATCACAACCTGTTCTGTCCCAGCCTATGTGAATCCTTGTTATGCTCACAAGGAGAAATCCCTATTCCAAGAAACAGGCAGGAACTGTGAGGGGAAAAAAACAACCCCTTTTATTCTCACAGACCTGAGTCAAACAAACACAGTCTACAGAAACTCGATCCTAAACACGAATGGTTGCCTTCGGCCACCAGCACTTTCCACACCTTCCCTTTTATAATTCAAACCAGGCGTGGCTTCCTAATGCCTTCTCCTTTGCCTTTGGAGCCGCCCCATTGCCTTCCTCTGTCCTACTCGCTTCTCTTGCCGGCGCTTTCGTACATCCTGGATTTGTCCCAGCTGTGCTTCATCACCGTCCAACTCAGGTTCCCAGCACAGCCGTGTCTCAGCCTGAGGGCGAGTAGAGGGGCCAGGCTCTTCATCCGACTGTAAGTCTTGGAGCTCCTCAGAGCCTTCCTCTGACTGTAATGTCACTCCAGCCCCCTCCTCATCATTATCTGATTCCTCAGAGTCGGCTGCCGGATCCACTGGCTGGCGAGGAATCACAACAGAACTGCTGCTAAATTAGTAACATGGTTGATAAGTGAATCTGGCTTCCCCTGTTGACTTTGCTCATCAGAAGGTCACCCAAAGGGGATCACGTGACCCTCCCCCAGGACACTGCACCCGTCATAAATGTGAGTCAGTTGTCAAGCATCGGAATGTAAATCACCTGACCGTGGGGCTGCTGCAATCATCGTAAGGGTGAAAATGATCGTGTCACTTCTGTTTTTTAGTGCTTTAGTGTTGTAACTTTGAACGGTCACTAAGTCAAGGATTACCTGTACGCTGTTAAAAAGAGTTAGGAAAAACAGGGAAAAGTTAAAAGGTGACAGAAGGGGCTTCAAGGCACTAGTCACCCAAAGAGTGACTGGGTTTGTGTGTCACTCTGAGAGCCCCATGTAAGTTGGCAGAGCCAGGCCTTCAAACTCTTCCAATAGGTCGGGGAAATGGGGGTCCACTTCATCTCTCATGGAGGATAATCCAGAGGGAAGGTGCAGAGATGATTAGGGTACTGGAGGCTAAAACATATGAAGAATGGTCGCAGAAACTGGGCATGGTAGTCTAGTGAAGGACCGGGGGAGACATGAGAACAATGTTCCAATATTTGAAGGGGTGTCACAGGGAGGAAGGGGGTCAACCTATTTTCCAAAGCACCTGAAGGCCAGACAAGGAACAACGGATGGAAACTGATCCAGGAGAGATTCAAGCTGGAAATAAGGAGAAATCTTCTGACAGTGAGAATAATCAACCAATGGAACAGATTGCCTTCTGAAGCTGTGGGAGCTTCATCACTGGAGGCTTTCAAGAAGAGACTGGATAGCCATCTATCAGAAATGGTATAGGGTCTCCTGCTTAAGTGGGGGGTTGGACTAGAATGACTTATAAGTTCCCTTCCAGCTCCGTTATTCTCTCCAATGGCAGAGAAAGGTTCTTTAACTGGTCAAGTCCATAACAAAAAAAGATGTTGAGATTCTAGAAAGAGTGCAGAGAACAATGAAGATGATTAGGGGATTGGATGCTAAAACACATGAAGAACTGTCGCAGGAACTGGGTTGTTGTTGTTAGTTGCAAAATCGTGTCCGACCCATTGCGACCCCATGGACAACGTTGCTCCAGGCCTTCCTGTCCTCTACCATCTTCTGGAGTCCATTTAAACTCATGCCTACTGCTTCAGGGACTCCATCCAGCCACCTCATTCTCTGTCGTCCCCTTCTTCTCTTGCCCTCAACCTTTCCCAGCATTAGGCTCTTCTCCAGTGAGTCCTTCCTTCTCATAAGGTGGCCAAAGGATTTGAGTTTCCACTTCAGGATCTGGCCTTCTAAAGAGCAGTCAGGTTTGATCTCCTCTAGGACTGACCGGTTTGATCACCTTGCAGTCCAAGGGACTCGCAGGAGTCTTCTCCAGCACCATAGTTCAAAGGCTTCAATTCTTTGGCGCTCAGCCTTTCTTATGGCCCAACTTTCACAGCCATAGGAACCAGGTATGACTAGTTTCATGAAAAGAAGGACTAGGGGTGTCATGATAGCAGTGTTCCAATATCTCAGGGGCGGCCCCAAAGAAGAGGGAGTCAAGCTATTCTACAAAACACCTGAAGGCAGGACAAGAAGCAACAGATGGAAACTAATCAAGGAGAGAAGCAACCTAGAACTAAGGAGAAATTTCCTGACGGTTAGAACAATTAATCAGTGGAACAACTTGCTTCCAGGAGTTGTGGGAGCTTCATCCCGGGAAGCTTTCAAAAAGAGACTGGACTGCCATCTGTAGGATCTCCTGCTTGGAAGGCTACTGCTAAGCTTGTAAGCCGCCCTGAGTCTTCGGGGAAGGGCGGGATATAAATGCAATTAAAATAAAATAAAAATAAAAATAATTCTAATTCTCTGCCTGACCAAAAGGGAGAGGGCAATATAATTCACTGCAGAAAGCGAATCCTCAGGGTGCTGTTAGGGTGGATTAGTCGTTTCAAGGCCCACTCCAAATCTTTTGAACCTTGTTGCGTAATCATTAAAAGGTTAGAATGAAAAAGCCCCATACCTTTTATAAACTCAGATCACAGAAAATAACGTGTGTAACCGATCGATAAATCTGTTTAATTAGTGCAGACTTCTAGTCTTTCAATTTTAGGCTCTTTTTCACCGGCAATCCGGGGAAAAAAACACAACAACATCTTTGCAGCTTAATCCTGAGCTGCTGAAACTTTATTAATCTCCAAAGGGTGACCTTCCGGTTTACGGATTACTGCCAACTTTCCTGGTTCACCTCCTTGTTTTTATTTCCACATTTTTGTCCCTTCGGAGAAGCACTCACCGCTGTCAACTTGGGAAGACGGATCTCTTTCTTTTCGAAGAGTGACATTTATAGCAGTTTTTTTTCTTTTTTTTAATTCTTCCTCCCAGATGGAAGTTTATCATTGTTATTTGTTTTATTTATGCATTTCTGACACATAGATGCCACCTAGACACAAAGGTCTGGCAAGAAATTTGTACAGTACACCAGTTGGGTGAATGATGGCTGGTAGTGAGTTTATCTTCTCTAAATGGGGGGAGGGGGGGAAGACATCATGGCTTGTCTGGAAGACCACAGGAAATGTGCCAGGAATGCATCTTTGTCTGTCTTCTGTGCTGCAGTGGAAGAATCTCTGTTAGTTACAGAACAGAGTTGGAAGGGACCTTGGAGGTCATCTAGTCCAACCCCCTGCTCAGGCAGGAAACCCTATACCAAACCCTAAACCCTATACCAAAAGGTGGCTGTCCAGTCTCTTCTTAAAAGCCTCCAGTGATGGAGCATTTACAGCTTCTGGAGGCAGGTTGTTCCACTGGTTAAATTGTTCTAACTGTCGGGAAGTTTCTCCTTGGTTCCAGGTTGCTTCTCTCCTTGATTAGTTTCCATCCGTTGCTTCTTGTCCTGCCTTCAGGTGCTTTGGAGAACAGCTTGACTCCCTCTTCTTTGGGGCAACCCCTGAGATACTGGAACACTACTATCCTGTCACCCCTCACCCTTCTCTTCATCAAACTAGACATGCCCAATTCCCTCCACCGTTCTTCATATCTTTTATTCTCCAGGTCTGTAATCATCCTAGTTGCTCTTCTCAAACGGCTGTCCAGTCTCCTCTTAAAAACTTCTAGTGTTGGAGCATTCACAACTTCTGGAGGCAGGTTGTTCCACTGGTTAATTGTTCTAACTGTCAGGAAGTTTCTCCTTAGTTCTAGGTTGCTTCTCTCCTTGATTAGTTTCCATCCGTTGTTTCTTGTCCCGCCTTCGGGTGGTTTGGAGAATAGCTTGACTCCCTCTTCTTTGGGGCAGCCCCTCAAATGCTGGAATACTGCTATCATAATGCGCGCGCGCACACACACACACACACACAGACAGAGACCTTCTTTTCATTAAACTAGACATACCCAATTCCTGCAACCATTCTTCATATCACAATTTTGAGAAAGGCAGGTGAACAGTTACAGTGGGTCTTTAACCAAGGACCCCCTACTAGTAAGGTAGGTACCAGCTGGGATTTGAACTCCAGTCTCCATCCAAGGTGGCGCTCCAACCAGTGGTGGGAATAAGCCGGTTTGCACCACTTCGGCAGAACCGGTAGCTTTTTGTTGACCAGGCCCAGAATGGACTTCCAGAAGTGGCATCCACACAGAGAACCAGTTGTTCACCTATTTGAATCCCACCAGTGGCTCCAACCGTTATCCTATCCAGTCTTTCTCTCTCTCTCACACACACACACACACAAACACACACACAGACACAAACACAGAGACAAACCCCTTTCAATTTGTGCTCAACCCCAGTTCAACTCAACACAGGAGAGGACCTCGTGAGACTCCACATTTTACACACCTCACGGGCAAACGGGGGCTGCCCTGACCTTCAGCTACGTGATAAACGTAAATGCATTAGCATTTAACGGTCTGCCAAAGGCAGCTCTCCAGCCTTTATGGCATCGCTGACTCTACTTGGATCAATCCTGGTTTTTCGTTTCTCTGTGTTTTATCTCTACTAAGGGATTGGCTGACATTTGCTAATATAGAAATGCTTCCTTGGCTAGCGCCATCCTTGCTGGTCTCAGCTTTTCCAAAATGAAATACCCAATTTTCCCTGCCGAACTATATATCTGCCAGGTATTTTCTTTGACCTGGATCATAGGATCTGATTCACAGTACCGTAGAGTCCTCCAGTCCAAGAAACGGAAGCCACCATGAACCCAAAAGAGGACTATCGGCTCTTGAGCAATGGAAACACCCAAATGCCGTTGGTGCCATTTGAAAAGAGATGGCATTAAGAAGCAAAGGTGGCTATTTGTCCAAGGACAAATAATGTGTAACTTTGGGGATGATTTGGGATAGATAAGATGCAATTCCTGGCAAATAGATGGGGAAGAAATGGAGGTAGTGACAGATTTTATTTTTCTGGGCTCCAAGATCACCGCAGACGGGGACTGCAGCCAAGAAATTAAAAGACGCTTGCTCCTGGGGAGGAAAGCCATGGCAAATCTAGACAGCACACTAAAAAGCAGAGATGTCACCCTGCCAACAAAAGTGCGTATAGTCAAGGCTATGGTCTTCCCAGTTGCAATGTATGGCTGTGAAAGTTGACCATAAGAAAGGCTGAGCGCCAAAGAATGGAGGCCTTTGAACTCTGGTGCTGGAGAAGATTCCTGCGAGTCCCTTGGACTGCAAGGCGATCGAACTGGTCAGTCCTAGAGGAGATCAACCCTGACTGCTCTTTAGAAGGCCAGATCCTGAAGTTGATACTCAAATACTTTGGCCGCCTAATGAGAAGGAAGGACTCACTGGAGAAGAGCCTAATACTGGGAAAAGTGGAGGGCAAGAGAAGAAGGGGACGACAGAGAACGAGGTGGCTGGATGGAGTCACTGAAGCAGGAGGCGTGAGCTTAAAGGGACTCCAGAAGATGGTGGAGGACAGGAAGGCCCGGAGGAACATTGTCCATGGGGTTGCGATGGGTCGAACACAACTTCGCAACTAACAACAACAACAAGGATGCCTCTGTAAACTTCCCATGAGTAGATTACAATAACAGTTTCTTTACCAAGTTTTGAAACTTGAATTTTGTTTTGTATTAGCATTCTTCTTCTTCTTCTGGTTAACTAGTTTGTCACTGATATAACATATAGAAGACACGTCTGCAAGCAGATTTGGTGGTTTAAAGAGGGCCTGTTTTGCAAGGGGTGGGAACTAATGTTGTAGTAATATATTAACATATTAATCAGTATTCAACTGCTAAGTTTGTAAAGCCGCCCTGAGTCTTCGGAGAAGGGCGGGAGAAGGGTGGGATATAAATGGAATTAAAATAAAAAAAATATGTATATACGTGGTGTGTGTGTGTTCTTATGCACCTTTTTTAATGTTTTGATTGTTTTGTGTTTTTTGTCATTTTTTTTCTTTCTTTTTCTTTTGGATTTTTTTTTTTTGTATTTTGCACTTTAACCTTGCCCTGAACAAAATAAATAAATATCCAATATCCAATGCTAGATCCAAATAGTTAGGTGTGTGGTGCTGAAGAGAAAGATTGTGGTTTACCTTTAACAATCACTGTTCAAGTTGGTCCTCTAGATCCTTCCACATCTGTGATCTCAGATGCCTATTCCTCTGTTATACAATAATAGGAGGAAAAAGGTGAATTGCATTGGTGGAGTTTAGGGAGATATAATATAGAGTGGATCTGATTTGGGGGTCAGCGAGAGATCCATTGTTAGAGGAAGAGGGGAAACTCTTGAAAAATCATAAGGGCATAGAGAAAGTAGTTTTCTGTAGTCCTTCCTTCCTTTCTTCACTCACTCACTCATTCATTCTTTCCTTTCTGCCTTCCATTCTCTTGCTCATTCCTAGGTAAAAGAACAACCTAACTTCAATGCATTGGTGCATTCCATAAAAGTACTTTTTAATCTTGAAACTCAGCTCTATGTAAACCTGAAGAATCTTCTTCCTTCCTTCCTTCCTTCCTTCCTTCCTTCCTTCCTTCCTTCCTTCCTTCCTTCCTTCCTTCCTTCCTTTCTTTCTCTTTCTCTTTCTTCCTTCCTTCCTTCTCTACGTCCCTCCCTTTTCTCCCTCCCTCCCTCCCTCCCTCCCTCCCTCCCTCCCTTCCTTCCTTCCTTCCTTCCTTCCTTCCTTCCTTCCTTCCTTTCTCTCTTTCTCTTTCTCTTTCTCTTTCTTCCTTCCTTCCTTCTCTACGTCCCTCCCTTTTCTCCCTCCCTCCCTCCCTCCCTCCCTCCCTCCCTCCCTTCCTTCCTTCCACAAAATATTTTGCAATCTTCCATTTTCTCCTCCCTCCTTCCCTTTCTCCCTACCCCTTCCTTCTTAACTCATTCGTGCTACCTTCAGAAAGAAACTGGGAGGAACTCCCAAATGTTATCATAAACGGCAGTCGTAACACCCAATCTGTTTCCCCTTACTCCCACTGATTTCCCACATATCTGCTTCTCTTTTTGCTGTTAAATATTAGTGAATTTATTGATTTAGCATATGGCATATTTGATGGAACCCCTAAGGTCTTCTAGTCCAACCCCCTGCTTAATCAGGAGACCCTATACTGTACCTTTTCAGACAAATGGTTGCCCAATCTCTTGTTGGTTTTTTTACTGATCTATTTATTTAAAACCCTGTGGGTTATTAAAAATTACCAGTCATGAATTGTAAAGGCAAGCCATATTTATACATCTTTCTGTTATACTGGTTTAGCCTATTGCTCCACATCTCTTAAAATCAAGCAAACAACTGTGAGAAGGTTATCGTTTGTAGAATCAAAATGCCCCTTAAAATATTTACATTTTATAATATAAAGAACAGGAAAACACAAGTCTCATGTACAAGCTTAGGCATTCAAGTTTTCAAAGCATGAGAAATAGCTAAAATATTAATTTCAGCTGAAAGCTAGGGCTCTCAAATTGCCATCAGGGTGGTGGTGGTCACTTAAAAAACAAACAAAAAAACCCCCTGCCTTTGTGCAGATGAACCAGAAACATGGTCAACCTTGATCTAGGCCAGGGGTAGGCAACCTTGGCTCTTTTATGACTCGTGGACTTCAGCTCCCAGAATTCCTGAGTCAGCCACGCTGAGGAGAAAGAGAGAGTTTCCAAGCTGAGCCATGCTGGCTGAGGAATTCTGGGAGTTGAAGTCCATGAGTCATGAAAGAGCCAAGGTTGCCTACCCCTGGCCTAGGCCTAGGCCCCTTTATGACTCGTGGACTTCAACTCCCAGAATTCCTGCGCCAGCCACGCTGAGGGGAAAAGGAGAGGTTTCCAAGCTGAGCCATGCTGGCTCAGGAATTCTGGGAGTTGAAGTCCACAAGTCATAAAAGAGCCAAGGTGGCCTACCCCTGGCCTAGGCCTAGGCCCCTTTATGACTCGTGGACTTCAACTCCCAGAATTCCTGAGCCAGCCACGCTGAGGGGAAAGGGAGAGGTTTCCAAGCTGAGCCATGCTGGCTCAGGAATTCTGGGAGTTGAAGTCCACGAGTCATAAAAGAGCCAAGGTTGCCTACCCCTGATCTAGGCTTTGCTGTTCCTTTTGCCAATAAAAACCTAGAATGAGCAAAGCTTAAGAACTCCTGTGAATTCTCCTAGATAACATTTAACGATTAAAAGTGGGAAAAAATGTATTTAATTCCAATCCTAACATTACTGACATCACTAGTTTTATTCATTTCAGGAGGTGGCCCATCAATGATGGAAAGGCTAAAGCCACACAAAAAAAAAACTCACAAAAAAGTGCGCCTCGAAGCAGTAAAACCTGGACTGCTTCTGCTCACGGACCAATTCATTCTATCAGAAATGCCCAATAATTAATCATTAATACAGTTGGAATTCCCTCTGCTGCCCCCATTTTCTTATTCTTTGGAATCTTTTAAATTCATGAAGCCATCAACCCTATTCAGCCCAGTCTCTTTTTGAAAGCCTCCAGTGATAATAATAATAATAAGTTAGAAGGGACCTTGGAGGTCATCTAGTCCAACCCCCTGCTCAGGAAGGAAACCCTATACCATTTCAGACAAGTGGCTGGCCAGTCTCTTCTTAAAAACTTCCAGTGTTGGAGCATTCACAACTTCTGGAGGCAGGTTGTTCCACTGGTTAATTGTTCTAACTGTCAGGAAGTTTCTCCTTAGTTCTAGGTTGCTTCCCTCTTTGGTCAGTTTCCATCTGTTGCTTCTTGTCCTGCTTTCAGGTGCTTTGGAGAATAGCTTGACTCCCTCTTCTTTGTAGCAGCCCCTGAGATATTGGAACACTGCTATCATGTCCCCCTCACCCTTCTCTTCATTAAACCACACATACCCAATTCCAGCAATCGTTCCCTATATGTTTTAGCCTCCAGTCCCCCAATCATCTTTGTTGCTCTTCTCTGTACTCTTTCCAGAGTCTCGACATCTTTTTATATCGTGGTGACCAAAACTGGATGCAGTATTCCAGGTGTGGCCTTACCAAGGCATTGTAAAGTGGTATTAGTACTTCACGTGATCTTGATTCTATCCCTCTGTTAATGCAGCCTAGCACTGTGTTGGCTTTTTTGGCAGCTGCAGCACACAGCTGGCTCATATTGAAGTGATTGTCCACTAGGACTCCAAGATCTCTCTCACAGTTACTACTATTGAGCAAGGTACCACCTATACCAGGGGTAGGCAACCTCGGCTCTTTTATGATTCGTGACCTATACTATACCTGTGCATTTGATTTTTCCTACCTAAATGTAGAACCTTACTTTTTTCACCATTGAATTTCATTTTGTTAGATAGCGCCCAGTGTTCGAGTCTGTCCAGATCCTCCTGTATCTTAAGCCTATCTTCTGGAGTATTGGCTATTCCTGCCAGCTTGGTGTCGTCTGCAAATTTGATGAGTTGCCCATCTATTCCCTAACACCCACAATTTCTGAAGGCAAGCTGTTCCATTGGTTGATTGCTCTCACCATTAGGAAACTTCTCCTTAGTTCTAGGTTGCTTCTCTCCTTGTTTCCAGACCTTGTTTCTTGTCTTGCCTTTTGGTGCTTTAGAAAATAGTTTGGCCCTCTCATCTTTGTAGGAGTCCCTGAAATATTGAAGCAGTGCTGTCTGGTTGGTCTCGGGTTAAAAATAAAATTGCCCAACAATTACTTGAAATTGAGCTGCCCTATCATTTGTATCAACTGTGCCATTTTTGTAGGTTTTCAAAAAACGATTCCTCAAAAAGTTATGGCACCCTGTATTTACTCCTTGACGTATTCGAGCTGCCTCTGAACGTTTGCTAGAATTTGCTGTACTACTCTTCTTGAAGACAATAAAATGGTAGATATTTCAAAGCCCCCATGCCTCATGGTTTCTGCCCTTGCAGCTCACCAAAGGAAGAATCCGTAACACCTTTTATATTGCAGCTTTGTACAATATTGCATCAACATTTTATTTTATTTTATTATTATTTTATTTTATTATTTTATTTTATTTTATTTTATTTTATTTTATTTTATTATTTTATTTTATTTTATTTTATTTTATTTTATTTTATTTTATTTTATTTTATTTATTTTATTTTATTATTTTATTTTATTTATTTATTTATTATTTTATTTTATTTTATTTTATTTTATTTTATTTTATTTTATTTTATTTTATTTTATTTTATTTTATTTTATTTTATTTTATTTATTTTATTTTATTTTATTTTTCTCTTTCCTGGACAATCAGACAGTTTCTATGTTGACTTTCAGGTTGCTGATAAAGCCTTTTTGTAGAGCCAATACTATAGCAAAGTTTTGTTATCTAGTGCTAAGACTTTGACAGGGAATCGATAGGAAGATTTAAGATTGAAGATGGATTGCTGCAGATGTTTATTTGTGGCTTGCCTGTTTTATCTCAAGTTTTAATTCCCCCCCCCTTTTTTTCTGTTTTGTTTGCTGACTAAAAGCCATAATAAATAAAATTGATTGATTAGCCATTCCATGTAATAAATAACATTGACTGATTAGCAATTCCATGTAATAAATAAAATTGATTGATTAGCCATTCCATGTAATAAATTAAAGTGATTGATTAACCATTCCATGCAATAAATTAAAGTAATTGATTAGTTATTTCATGCAATAAATTTAAGTGATTGATTAGTTATTCCATGTAATAAATAAAATTGATTGATTAGCTATTCCATGCTAGATCCTAATTGATATCTTGATTACTTTCATGGCCACCTTGTTAACAGTCCCTTTCCTCTTCGTATGCAATTGTTTAAATATGCAAAATTCATCCACCCAAAAGTTTGCAACATTTATCACAGCCTGACAACATTGATCTAACTTGCCGGAGGGTGGGGGGAAACTTTAAAGCATCTTCATGATCCCAGCATAAGAATCTTGCTAAATATAGTTCAGTAAAATGAATAAAATTCCCATCAGAACAGGATCTTCGTCTTCCTTTCTTTCCAAGTTACGTAATTCCCTCCACGTACAAATGTCCCACCTCAAATCAAATCACAGCAGTAAGGGATGGGAAAGAAACACCAGCCAGTAATGCAGTATATCTTTGGCCTTTGCAGTGGGTCCCTGGGGAAAATTCAGCCCAACCGTGTAAATATTTCAAGCTGCAAGACTTTCACTTCTCTGGGTGATATTATTGGCAGCCTTACCGGTACAAAGCTATTACCGCTCGTATTTCATGCAGCTCCTTCCCATTAAGTGCAACAGCTCCTCCTGTAACTCTCTTAAGTAATGCACGTTGATTAGTAGCTTGCTGTCGGTATTAGGAACACTCTTAACAGGACATTCTCTGAGTTAACATCGGACTTTCCACCTTGGGGTGGATTAGCAATGAGGTTGTCTCTCTGGTTAGGAAGCCCCCTGTCCCAATTTTTTATTTTATTTTTATTTTTATTATTTTTTAGCAAAACCAGTCCTGTTTCTTAAAGAAACTATGTCATTTAAGCCAGGATATATAAGCCAGGGAGGCGGTGGCTCAGTGGGTTAGAACGCTGAGCTTGTCGATCAGAAGGTCGGCAGTTTGGCAGGTCAAATCCCGAGTGCCGCATAACAGAGTGAGCGCCTGTTACTCGTCCCAGCTTCTGCTAACCTAGCAGTTCGAAAGCATGTAAAAAATGCAAGTAGAAAAATAGGGACCACGACGGTGGGAAGGTAACAGCGTTCTGTGCGCCTTTGGCATCTAGTCATGCCGGCCACATGACCATGGAGACATCCTCGGACAAGCGTTGGTTCTTCGGCTTTGAAACGGAGATGAGCACCAGCCCCTAGAGTTGGAAACGACTAGCACGCATGAGCGGGGGAACCTTTACCTTTACTTTATATATACTGTATATATTTTACATTTTTTTGCAGCGAGAGTCTCAATGGGATGTATCTTAGGGCTCAACCTGGGGGAAAGTCCACGAGAACAGCAGATCAACTGCGGAAGAGGTTCAGCTTCTAAAACAGAATAACAGCATAACTGAGTTGGAAGGGACCTTGGAGGTCATCTAGTCCAACCCTCTGCTCAGGCAGGGGATCCGCTACCATTTCAGACAAATGGTTGTCCAGTCTCTTCTTAAAAGATTCCAGTGATGGAACACCCACAGTTTCTGGAGGCAAAGCTGTCCCACTGGTTAATTTTTCTCTCTCTTTTTTTATATATATAAAGATTTTATTAGTTTTTCTCTTACATACATATATTAATTTTTCAACTAGCGTGCTGTCTGGATTCAAAAGCGCTAATACATAGTCAATTCCTAATCCTTGCTTCTTTCCTCTAGCCATTTGTAGAATGACTCCCAGATTTGGTAATATTCTGTTTCTTCTTTATCTTTCAATTTCATAGTTAATCTGTCCATCTCTGCGCATTCCAATTTTATTTCAAAACTATTTCTTCCTCTGTCTGGTGGTACGCCTTCATTTTTCCAACATTGCCCAAAGACTATTCTTGCTGCTGTTGTGACGTGTAGAATCAAACATAAGCTTTGTTTATTTGTCTTTTCTGGCATTATACCTAATAAGAAAAGTTCAGGTTTAAATTCAACGTGTTCTCCCAACATTTTTTCTAAGCAAGCACGTATCTTTTTCCAATAAGCCTTTGCTTTACCACATGTCCCACTGGTTAATTTTTTTCTCACCATCAGGAAATTCCTCCTTAGTTCTAGGCTGCTTCTCTCCTTGGTTAGTTTCCATCCGTTGCTTCTTGTTCTGCCTTCAGGCGCTTTGGAGAAGAGCTTGATCTTCCTCTTCTTTCCAGTGTGATAGGAAAAGGAAGTTTGTGTGTGTGTGTGTGTGTGTGTGTGTGTGTGTGTGTGAGTGTGGCGGGGAGGAAGCATTTGGGTCAGTGTTGACTTCTGCCTGGACTGGTTCCTGCACTTTTCTTGGCGATGTTTTTCAGAACTGATTTGCTATTGCCTCTTCCTTGGGTGAAGGGACGTGGTGGCTCAGTGGGTTAGGACGCTGAGCTTGTCGATCAGAAGGTCGGCAGTTTGGTGGGTCGAATCCCGAGTGCCGCGTAACAGAGTGAGCGCCTGTTACTCGTCCCAGCTTCTGCCAACCTAGCAGTTCGAAAGCACGTAAAAATGCGAGTAGAAAAATAGGGACCACTACGGTGGGAAGGTAACGGCGTTCCGTGTGCCTTTGGCGTCTAGTCATGCCGGCCACATGACCACGGAGTCGTCCTCGGACAAGCGCTGGCTCTTTGGCTTTGAAACGGAGATGAGCACCGGCCCCTAGAGTCGGAAACGACTAGCACGCATGTGCGGGGGAACCTTTACCTTTTACCTTTACCTTCCTTGGGTGAGACAGAGGGACTGGCCCAAGGTCACTTAGCACAGAGGTCCCCCCAAGCTCTTGGGCACCAGGAACCGGTTCCGTGGAGAGAGGTTTTGTTTTGTGGACCAGAGGGGGTGTGGTTTTGTATTCTGCCTGCATCCCACGGATGGGGCTTTGCTTGTATATGCAGACCAGTTGCTGACATGCTGCAGACCGGTGCTGGTCCATGGACCAGGGGTTGGGGACCCCTGACGTAGCACACTTCATATCTAGCCTGATGTTTAACCCACTCCTCCAAATTAGGGAAACTATGCATGTAAACAAAGCAAGAAACATGCAAGAAGCTGGGTGCAGAGTCAATATAAAATAAAATAACATTTTGCCCTGTTTCTCTCTCTCTCTCTCTCTCACACACACACACACACACACACACAGAGAGAGAGAGAGAGAGAGAGAGAGAGAGAGAGAGAGAGAGAGAGAGAGAGAGAGAGAGAGAGAGAGAGAGAGAGAGAAAGATAATAATGTCCCTCTCATTATTTGGGTGTTGAGTTTTGTTTTGTTTTGTTTTGTTTTGTTTTGTTTTGTATTGTATTGTATTGTATTGTTTTGTTTTGTTTTGCTTTGTTTTGTTTTGTTTTGTGTAAGGCTTAGTGGAAGACTGCTTTCTCAGTGGCAAACTTTGCTTCAGCCCCCATTAATTCTTTGTCATTATTTGGATGTATTTCTTAATTTGAGCTTCAAGGAAGACTGCTCCCTCAGCTCATGTTTACTTGTATTTTAGAGCAATTACAGTACTGATTTCCAAATGTACACCTTGAAAACCTACCCTGTTGTAGTTATGAGAGAGAAGGGGGGTGGGGAAAGAGAGAGAGACAGAGACAGAGAGAGACACACAGAGAGAAAGAGAAGTAGATAGGGATGGATGGAAGGATGGAAAGAGACAGACATAGACGTAGACATGATGATGATGGGGAGGAGGAGGAGGAGGAGGAGGAGGAGGAGGAGGAGGAGGAGGAGGAGGAGGAGGAGGAGGAGGAGAAGGAGGAGGAGGAGAATGTTATCCCTTCAGTCAAGTCCAGCGTTGGGTGATTCTATGGGCCAGGTGTCTCCACGTCTTCCAATCTTGCACTGCTTCTTTGAGTTTCCTATGCTCTGGCTGGTACCAGCTTTGATAGTGAGACATAGACATATTCATAGAGATGGAGATAGAGACAGATAGACATTGACCGATGGATAAGCAGACAGACAGACAAATGTTATAGCAGAGAGCCTATAAATCCACATATATTCTTCTCAAAACAAAGTATGTGAAGGAATGTTCTATCTTGCTGGGGTTCCTTTCAACAGATTAAGGGGGAATCTTAAGATATATATAAGTTTCAGAAACCCTGATTAAAGCAGGCTTGGCCTGCAGCAGTCAGGCTAATGTTCTGATGGAAACGTGCTCTGGAACTGGTCTGAAAAAGAATTATGATCTCCGGTCTAGGACTGAGGAGGACCTTTGATTAAGAGATGGAAAGAACAAGGTCCAAAGACAACGGAAGGACAAAAGGAAGAAAGGAACCAAAACAGATGAAAAAAAGAATCAAATAAGTGCTTAGCTGCTGTACTTAAAACATAGAAAAGAATATATGTAGCTCAGGGTTGAACTTTGGGGTCCTTGGTGGTCTCTGAGCTGTGTCGTTTTCTTGCAGACGTTTTATTACCCAAACTAGGGTACTTTATCTGATCACATGATGATGTTACCTAGTAAAGATAATAAAACATCTGCAAGGAAACACCAAGCTCAGAGACCACCAAGGATGCCTCATTGTTAACCCCCAAAAAGACTGAGAGGATTTGGGTGTAGGGATCACTTGAGAAATTTCCAGGGCTAGGCAACCTTGGCTCTTTTATGACTCGTGGACTTCAACTCCCAGAATTCCTGAGCCAGCCATGCTGAGGGGAAAGGGAGAGGTTTCAAAGCTGAGCCATGCTGGCTGAGGAATTCTGGGAGTTGAAGTCCACGAGTCATAAAAGATCCAAGGTTGCCTAACCCTGGCCTAGGCCTAGGCCGCTTTATGACTTGTGGACTTCAACTCCCAGAATTCCTGAGTCAGCCACGCTGAGGGGAAAGGGAGAGGTTTCCGTGCTGAGCCATGCTGGCTGAGGAATTCTGGGAGTTGAAGTCCACGAGTCATAAAAGAGCCCAGGTTGCCTAACCCTGGCCTAGGCCTAGGCCGCTTTATGACTTGTGGACTTCAACTCCCAGAATTCCTGAGTCAGCCATGCTGAGGGGAAAGGGAGAGGTTTCCGTGCTGAGCCATGCTGGCTGAGGAATTCTGGGAGTTGAAGTCCACGAGTCATAAAAGATCCAAGGTTGCCTAACCCTGGCCTAGGCCTAGGCCACTTTATGACTTGTGGACTTCAACTCCCAGAATTCCTGAGTCAGCCATGCTGAGGGGAAAAGGAGAGGTTTCCGTGCTGAGCCATGCTGGCTCAGGAATTCTGGGAGTTGAAGTCCACGAGTCATAAAATAGCCCAGGTTGCCTAACCCTGGCCTAGGCCTAGGCCGCTTTATGACTCGTGGACTTCAACTCCCAGAATTCCTGAGCCAGCCACGCTGAGGGGAAAGGGAGAGGTTTCTGTGCTGAGCCATGCTGGCTCAGGAATTCTGGGAGTTGAAGTCCACGAGTCATAAAAGAGCCAAGATTGCCTAACCCTGCCCTAAAAGCAGTTTTGCTTTTATATACACAGATAAGGCACTGAGAGACAATAAACTATAAGAAGGAACAAAATTCCCATTGCAGAACTGAGAACTCTACTGTCTGTTGGATGGAGTATAGTACATGAACACAAGCAAGCGTTTTCTAGCTCCATACTGGTCCTCAATCTGGAAATTGTGTACTTCTGCTGGTCAGCGGGAACTCCATGGTGATAGTTTCACCTCAGTGGTGGGATTCAAATAGGTGAACAACCAGTTCTCTGCGTGGATACCGCTTCCGGAAGTCCATTCTGGGCATGGGCAACAAAAAAATAGCTACCGGTTCTGCCGAAGTGGTGCGAACCGGCTGAATCCCACCCCTTTTTCTACATTCCTTAATCTGAAGAATGGCGAAGATTTGCTTATTTATTTGATTGTGATTGTTGTTCAGCATATACCCCACTTTTCTGCTTAGACAAGCACTCAGGAGAGGGAACAATTAATATGAAACACTAAAGGTTGAAAACATTAAATTAATTGTGCTGATTAACCACGGCCTGCAAGTCTAGCAAAGGGATGACTTTTTACAGATTTTTCTGCATGCTGAGAAAAGGGGGACAAATGCAGAACTTAAGGAAGACTGTTCCATAATCGAAGGGGAACTCAATTTAAGAGCTTCTCCGTGCTATTTCCTATTGATAGCATTTCCTATTGATGTCTGTGGAGATTCTCAGTCATCCAGGTCACGGTTTTCCCAAAGCTGCTTTTTCAAGAGGCAACTGGGCTTTGTTGGTTTTCTTTGAAGACGTTTCGCTTCTCATCCAAGAAGCTTCTTCAGCTCTGACTGGATGGCGGGGAATGGAAAGATTTATACTCCTTGCAGACAGCTGGTCATTTGCATCCTTTTAGAGAGTCCTTGATGCCACCTGGAGGTCTATCTGTGCCCTCAGGGCCACCTGAGTAGTGCAAATGGGTGTGGAGCCTTCTTGGAATTGCTGAAAGGACTGTGTTGTAGACTGGAGATAGATGATGTCGTATCCCTCCCCCTCTGTTGAGAGAGGGCTCTTCAGTTTTGACATAGATAGCCTCTTTGACCCCTCTTTCAAACCAGCAGTCCTCTCTGTCCAAAATGTGGAGACTTTGCTGTCTTCGAAAGGGTGGCCTTTGCCTTTCAAATGCCGATGGACCGCTCAATCCTGTCCTGATGGCTTTGTTCGCCTATGTTGTGCCGTGTGTGCGTTTGTGAAGTGGTTGTTTTGTTTCCCCAATGTGCAGATCTGCACGTGGCTCACTGCATGGTACTGCATATACCACGTTGCTCAGTGTGTGTCTGGCTGTTTTATCCTATTGGTAAGATGATAAAGCACGTGGAGGCTAAACCATGTGACGAACAATTGAGGGGAGTGGATATGTCTAGTTTAACAAAGAGACGGACTAGGAGTTACATGATAGCAGTCTTCCAGTACTTGAGGGATCACAGAGAAGAAGCACCAGAAATCAGGACAAAAAGCAATGGGTGGAAGATCGATTAAACAGAGATCCAAACTGGAACTAAGGAGGAATTTCCTGTCAGTAAGAACAACCAGTGGAACAGCTTGCCTCCAGAAGTTGTGGGTGCTCCATCACTGGAGGTTTTTAAGAGATCGGAGAGTCATTTGTCCAGAATAGTATTGGGTCTCCTGCTTGAGGAGCAGGTTGGACTAGAAGACCTCCAAGGTCCCTTCCAATCTATTATTCTGTGCTCCATGCCAGAGAAATAGTCTATTGCTAGTTTCAAACATTGAAGGTGCCTCCAGAAATACAGAGAATCAAAACGGCTCTTCTACTAACCAAAGAAAGAAGCAACCTAGAACTAAGGAGAAATTTCCTGACAGTTAGGACAATTAACCAGTGGAACAACCTGCCTCCAGAAGCTGTGAATGCTCCAACATTGGAAATTTTTAAGAAGAGACTGGAAAGTCATTTGTCTGAAATGATATAGGGTTTCCTGCCTGAGCAGGGGGTTGGACTACATGACCTCCAAGGTACCTTCTTCTTCTTCTTCTTCTTCTTCTTCTTCTTCTTCTTCTTCTTCTTCTTCTTCTTCTTCTTCTTCTTCTTCTTCTTCTTCTTCTTCTTCTTCTTCTTCTTCTTCTTCTTCTTCTTCTGTTCGGTAACAGTGAGAATTGTATTGCTTCTGAACTTTAGATTATATATCAATGTTTTCCAACTTAGTGTCCTTCTTAAAAGGATATTGTTTCCTAAAGTTCAAACAATCTGGAAAGTACCATGTTGGGAACAAGTGTATCCTCAGGTTATAGCCATATGTTCATATTACCCAGGATTACTTTTAATAGCACTAGTTTCCAAAAGTATGTTACATGCAAGGAAGTATTTATATACCCATTTCCCATGAATTTCACTACAGTATTTCCAAATTCCACAATTCCATGAAAGAATAGACAGGAGAAATCCCACTCTATCCAAACTTCTCCAATCAATCTAAACTTCCAGCTCAACACAAATATAGTGAGTGCTTGAGATTTTTTTTTTGAGTTGCCTTGCCTGAAGCTAGCATGGTGTTTTGCCCAAGTCAGGAGGCGAAATGCAGAAATTATTTAAGACCTGAAAACCATTGCAAAATTAAGAACATGATGAAAAAGTAAAAAGAGCCAATTAAAAAGTAATGTACCCCGAAGAACTGCAGAACAGAACTGGCCATCATGAGAGGGTGAAGGGCTTCAGGAATAATTTAACCTCTGAAGAAATTAAAAAAAGGAGCTCATATAAATCATACCAACAACCGACCTACTTTATCATTCCACTTCAACACTGGCCAACCAGATCCTTCTTCTTTACTAAATGTAAAGAGTAGTTTTTGTTTTCGTTTTAAAGAATACATTTGGATTGTTTTGATATACGTTCTCCAATCAAGCCTTGAAATATTGTTATGAGAAAGTGTCTCTGTGAATTAGCAACACCTGTTGAAACATCCTTGGTTCCCACGGCTTGATGTCTTCTTGTTAGGTACCTACATTCTGCTTCCCTCTCTCCTCCCACCTAGTGCGCTGGCAAGCTAAGAAGCAGTAATGGTGGGCATATCTTGCTAGCATTTCAAGCTTGAGCCTCCATCTCTCAAGGTCATTCCCACATGCCATTATAGAGTGGCCCTCGCTCAATACTCTGCACCTTTCCTTCCTCCTTTTCCCACACTTACATGGAATCCATGAGATCCCAGAAAAATGTGTGCTCCAGTTACGGAGATGCCCAGAGAGTACTCAAGAATAGTACTCAAGCAAAGGGTAATGAAGCAACTAGTTTCAACTTAGTTTCATCCTGTTGGCATGTCCTTACCTCAAATATGCATTTGTTATTTTTATTTATTTTATTTATTTTTATCCCTCTTTTATTATTTTTACAAATAACGCAACAGCAACACTGTGATGCGGGTTGGAATGAGAGAGAGAGAGAGTGATTGTCCCAAAGTCACCCAGCTGGCTTTCATGCCTAAGGGAGGACTAGAACTCACAGTCTCCTGGTGATTGGCCCATAGTCACCCAGCTGGTGTTGTGATTCAGCATCAGCCTGTGGTTTCGGCAGCTGAGTCGGACGATTCTGAAGAGGAGGAGGAGGAGGGGTTTGGAGAGCCTTTGGTGTCAGAGGAAGCTTCTAGCCTGGCCCCTCCCAACTTGTTCCTCCTCAGACCCAGCTGTGTGAGCATGAAGGATTGGAAGAAGACGATCCACAGCTGGCTCTGTTCAGGGACGCTAGAAGCAGGAGGCAATCTAGCAGAACTGAGCAGAGGAAAGCAATGAGGCAACTCGGGAGAAGGCAATGAGAAGCCACGCCTTGGGACTGCTGTTAAAAGGGGAATGTGTGGGAGGTGCTGGTTGCTGAAGGCAACCGTTTGAAGAGCTTCTGCGAGAGTCCTGGTCTGTTATTGTTTAACTCTTGTTTAACCTTTTTGGTTTAAGTCTTGTTTGAACTTTTTGTTTAACTTTTGTAAATAAATTTGGTTGGGTTAGTTCCAGCCTGTTGATTATAAAAAGGGGTTGTCCCTGACATTCAAACAGGGCCAGTCGTAGGCTGGAACAGAAAAGCCGGCTTTCATGCCTAAGGAGGGACTAGAACTCACAGTCTCCTAGTGATTGGCTCAAAGTCACCCAGCTGGCTTTCATGACTAAGGCAGGACTAGAACTCACCATCTCCTGGTGATTGGCCCAAAGTCACCCAGCCTAGCTTTCATGACTAAAGAGGGACTTGAAGTCATGGCTTTGTGATTTCTAGCCTGATGCCTTCGCCACTAGACCAAACTGGCTTTCGTGGTCATCTTGCAAGATCAAACAATCCCACTTCTTTAAGGAGGGGCTGTCAGGTGTGGCGTGCCCATCCATACTTGCCCTAAGGCACCTTTCCTGTCTGAGATTCAGACGGATGCATATCCTACTATTTAAATAAAAGAGTCAGTATAGATTTCTAGGTGCTTGAGATGGGATGGCTGTTTCACCATTAGCTTCACACCTCTTCCACCATGGGTCTTCGTGTTTATTTCAGCGACATCATTTTGTTCTCTGCGTTTATGCCTCTAAGCGTGAAGCAACCATCATGGCCCGGCCTAAGTGGTAGAGATAGACCTCAGTACATGCTTTGCATCAGATGAGTTGTGCATAACTAATAAGGGTTGCCGGCTTCCATCGGCTCTTGCAATTTCCTCAAATCAGGCCAGGCATGCCAAAACATTCAGCAAGGTTTGTTAAAACACATTTCTAAAGTCCCTGGCCAATTTAAAATTTCATGTTATGGCAGATCTGCAAGACGTTGATGGACAAGGCATCATCCAAAATTTATGCTCTTCGCAAGAGTTTGCTTCTGTCTCAGAAGAAGAGGAGGTTGCAAGGTGAATGGGAAACAATCTTCAGGAATACAGATGTATCAGCTAGACCTCAGTTCTGAACAATTTTTAACTTTCTAGATCAGAGGTCCCTAACCTTTTGGGCACCAGGGATTGGTTCCGTTGAGAGAGGTTTATCCGCGGACCGGAGGGTGCGTGGTTTTGTGTGTTGCCTGCATCTCACAGATGGGGCTTTGCTTGTTTGTGCGGCCTGGTTGATGGCATGCCGCAGCCCGGTACCAGTCCACAGCCCAGGAGTTGGGGACCCCTGTTCTAGACTGTTCCAGAGACTTGCTGTGCTAAAGGAGAGGTTAGATTACGGATGTCCCACCTTGGCAACCTTAAGACTGACCTGTGGACTTCAATTCTCAGAATTCCCCAGAATTCTGGGAATTGAAGTCTGCAAGTCTTAAAGAAAGACCGCACTTAGAATACTGCATCCAGTTCTGGTCACCGCATTATAAAAAAGATGTAGAGATTCTGGAAAGAGTGCAGAAACGAGCGACAAATATGATTAGGAGGCTGCAGGCTAAAACATATGAAGAAGAGTTGCAGTGGAGTTGGGTTTGTCTAGTCCAGTAAAAAGAAAGACTAGGGGTGACATGATGGCAGCCTTCCAAGGCTGGAGGTGTTGCCACAAAGAAGAAGGGGTCAAGCTATTCTCCAAAGCGCCTGAAGGCAGGACAAGAAGCAACGGATGGAAACTATTCAAGGAGAGAAGGAACATAGGACTAAGGAGGAATTTTCTGACAGAACAATTAACCAGTGGAACAATTTGTCTTCAGAAGCTGTGGGTGCTCCATCATGGGAGGCTTTTAAGATAAGATAAGATAATCTTTATTGTCATTTTTTACTGTGGGCACAACAGCACACATCAAAAATGAAATTTAGTTGCCCACTCTCAAAGTGAAACACATACATGACACACACCTTAAATATACTATAAACAACGTAGGTATAGACCCACACCCCTACATATACATAACAAATAATTATTAAATACTGTCCATCTTGAATACATAATGGAAGGAGGAAGCCTGAGAATTCACAAGGTTGATGCTGTATGGAATGAAACTATGGTTGAATCTGGATGTTCTGCTATGGATACCATGAAGCCCCCTCCTCCCAGAAGGGAACAAGGAAAACAGGTCATCAAGAGGGTGTGTAGTGTCCCAGACAATCTTACGGACCCTGCTCAAGCAACGCTTCTGTGCTATGTCCTGGATGGGAGGGAGGGAACTGCCAATGATCTTTTCGGCCGTCCTCACCAATCTCTGCACCGCCTTCCTGTCTGAAGAAGGGATGTTTCTAAACCAGACTGTGATGCTGTGTGACAGGATGCTCTAGATCGTTCCCCCGTAGAAAGTGGTGAGGACAGGGGAAGGAAAATGTGCTTTTCTCATGCGATGCAGAAAATGCAGGCACTGCTGTGCCCACTTCACTAGTGTCTCACTGTTGAGCGACCAAGCCAGCCTACTCGTTAGCTGCACACCCAGGAATTTGATGCTGGTAACCATCTCCATCTTCCTTACACCAGTTCACCATCCCCTCAAGCTCCTTGCAGTAAGCTCCCAAGAAGAAATTGGACAACCATGTGTCTGAAATAGTATAGAGTTTCCTGCCTGAGCAGGGGGTTGGACTAGAAGACCTCCAAAGTCCCTTCCAAGTCTGTAATTCTGTTAATCTGCCAAGGTTAGACACTTGTCCCCTATTTTTAAACTAATTTGGGTTTCTAGGTCTGTCATATCGGATATCTACAGATTCAGGACAACTAAACTGCAAATCAGTGATGGGCCACAGCTTCTAAAGCAAAGGCTGTGAAAGTGTTGTAGCACAGGGGTCCCCAACCTATGGTTCACAGCCCACTTCCGGGCTGTGGCCCACCGCAGGCCACGGGACAGGCTGACCAGTGCACGCATTCACCCCCACTCACGATAGAGCTCGCAGACCCAATTTGCACATGGGTGAGGGGCTGGCAGTGGCGGTGGTTAGCACCTGCATGCATGAGCAAACAGGGCCGCTAGCATGCACAGGTTGTGTGGCACATTTGAACATGCGCACAGTGCTAGCAGAAGCAGCTGCTAGTGCATTGCAAATGGGCCACTATCCCCATGCGAGTTATGCGGCCCATTTGCAGATGAACGCAGCGCTAGCAGAGGCAGCAGCTAGTGCCTGCATGCATGTGCAAACGGGGCTGTGCGGGTGTGCATGGCCCTGTTCCCATACGCGTGCATGCACAAATTTCCCACCTGCTTCCTTTCCCTCCGAGCCGCCAGCATGAAAAGGTTGGTGACCACTGTTGTATCATAGACAATTTACTGTTAGCAAGGTTGGCTTCCTAACTCTGAATAAAACCTTCCAGTCTTCCAGCGATGCAAGCTAAGTCCAGCCTTAGCCTAGATTGAGGTAGGCCACATGAAACTGCTGTTTCTGAAGAATGATTCAAAAGCAGAGAAAAAATATGTTTGCATGTTGCTTCATACTTGGCTTCAGACGCCAAAAGACTTTGCAAAATTTTGGTTTGTTCATGGAGTAAGCAGTCCTTTCAACAAATGGAACCTGCAGTACAGTTTGGAAGCACAATATTATACACCGTGTGGTTTTTATATGGAATTTTCTAATTTGTCAGGCTGCAAGCCGGACAGCTATTACAGTCCTCCATCAACCGACCATGAGAACCAAGGACAGCTCACCAGGTGTCTGGCCTAACTCAGAGACACTTTCTCATAACAATATTTTAGCACTTAATTGGACAACGTGACCTGAACAAAGAGTGGGAAGGGGAATCCTATACTTTTACTATACGTGGTGGGGTGGGTTTTTGCCAGAGCTGGTGTTGCTTGCAATGGTGCCAAAATGATGTACTCAGTATAAGTTTTGCATTAAGAGATCAGAACATGATCAGAACTCCATTCTCTGGATGTGGCCAAGTAGAGATCAGGTAGTTCTTTGAGATGCTTTAATTTGCTACTCCTTCTTGACGACCCTTTCCCACTCAATGGCCATGCTTTATCCCAGTCACAGGGCCATATATTCCCTCCATCCCTTCCCAAAAGTTTGCCCTGAACCTTGTCGCCCAAGATTAATGGTTAATTTGTCCAAAGGGAGAAATGATATGCTACGGTAGTTACGCTTAATCAACCTAATGCACGTTGATTTCAATTCCAATTATATCGAACTAAAGAACAATTAATTTTTAAAATGAAACTTTAATGACAGCAATGTTAACTCGGGCTGTAAAAGATTTGTGGAGCTTCTGGGGGATGACCTTGAAATCCAGTGGTTTAAGTTTGTTTGTACAAGTATTCCAGCTGTTAGTCTATGATTACATATCTCAGAATACACAATAATAGAGTCGGAAGGGACCTTGGAGGTCATCTAGTCAAACCCCCTGCTCAGGCAGGAAACCCTATCCCATTTCAGACAAATGGCTGTCCAGTCACTTCTTAAAAACTTCCAGTGTTGGAGCATTCACCGCTTCTGGAGGCAGGTCGTTCCACTGGTTAATTGTTCTCACTGTCAGGAAGTTTCTCCTTAGTTCCAGGTTGCTTCTCTCCTTGATTAGTTTCCATCTGTTGTTTCTTCTCCTGCGATCGGGTGCTTTGGAAAATAGGTTGATCCCCCCTTCTTTGGGGTGAATGATGAAATTAGTTAAAACAAAATTAAAAAAGAAAGATAAATATATCCTTTTTATTGTGTTTAAATTGATTTCATCATTGGCTTTGATCTTATCACTTGCCTTCAGATTGTGCCTCTCCTTCCATTTTGTTTCAGCTCTCCCACAAAATCTGCTAAGTGACCTATCTTGTTTGAAACTTTTCTCTTCCAAGAAAAGGGGTCCCCAAACCCCGGTTCCATGAACCTGCAAGGGTCTGCGGCATGCCAGAAACTGGGTCACACAAACAAGTGAAGCCCCATCCAAGGGATGCAGGAAGCATGCAAAACCACGCCTTCTCCGGTTCACAGAAAAACCTCTGTACATGCAACTGGTCCCTGGTGCCCAAAAGGTTTTGCCAGGACAATTTGGAGGTAGAGAGAAATAGAATTAGAATAACAAGAGTTGGAAAGGGACCTTGTAGGTCATCTAGTCCCACCCCCTACCCAGGGTGGGGGCCTCTGTCCTAGAAGATACTAATCTAATCGGCTAGCACAGATGATGTCATCTAGTTGCATCATGAAACTTTTTTTTAAAAAAATGTTTTGTTCATTTTCTTTACAATAACAATCCTTAGTGTTTGGTGTGTTGTCTCGGTTCTTATTTTTTTTTTAGAAAAAACGCACAATCGATAGTAGTTAATTAACAGTCAATAATCATTCATTTTTATACTTCCATCATTAGTGTATTGATTAATAGTATATTTCTTTGATCTTCTCTTAGTATTCTCCTTCTTCAAAGAAATATACTTTTTTAATATTTTCAATGTATAAATGATTAAATATAAACATTTTCTTCCATATGAAACTTCTGTAAGAAACCAACCAAGCTGAGGGACCACCCAGGACCCTCACAGTTCAACCCTGAGCTACAAATATTCTTTTCGATTGATATTCATTTTAATCCTCCAATTATACAAAATAGGCTATGAAAGAAAGTGGACATGATGGATCCGTTATATTAGAATTACTCCTGCTGGGGATTTTCCTCTATTTGATTAAGATAAGGCATGCTGAGGATAAATATTACAGTATTGATGAGTGAAACTTGTTCTCCATATGACCGACCTTCCTTCCTTCCTTCCTTCCTTCCTTCCTTCCTTCCTTCCTTCCTTCCTTCCTTTTTATAAATAACTCATAGTGGTATATACAATATTCCTTCTTCCTATTTTCCCCACAACAACCCTGTGAGGTGAGTTGGGCTGAAAGAGAAAGAGTGGCCCAAAGTCATCCAGCCTGCTTTCATGGCTAAGGTGGGACTAGAACTCACCGTCTCCTGGTGATTGGCCCAAAGTCACCCAGCTGGCTTTCATATCTAAAGCGGGACTAGAACTTCCAGTCTCCTGGTGATTGGCCCAAAGTCACCTAGCTGGCTTTCATGGCTAAGGCGGGACTAGAACTCAGAGTCTCCTGGTGATTGGCCCAAAGTCACCCAGCTGGCTTTCATATCTAAAGCGGGACTAGAACTTCCAGTCTCCTGGTGATTGGCCCAAAGTCACCTAGCTGGCTTTCATGGCTAAGGCAGGACTAGTACTCACAGTCTCCTGGTTTCCAGTCTGATTCCTTAAAGTCTAGAGCAGGGGTAGGCAACCTTGGCTCTTTTATGACTTGTAGACTTCAACTCCCAGAATTCCTGAGCCAGCCACGCTGAAGGAAAAGGGAGAGGTTTCCAAGCTGAGCCATGCTGGCTCAGGAATTCTGGGAGTTGAAGTCCACGAGTCATAAAAGAGCCAAGGTTGCCTCCCCCTGCTCTAGTCTAGACCAAACTGGCTCTTGTTTGACAGTAGAATGGTTTAGAGAGGAAGTGGGGCCCTCTTCATTAAATGTGGAAGCCGAAAAAACCACCTGTTTAATTAGAATGCCTGTTCTGAGCAAGGGCTGGACTCCCTGGCCTGTCTGTCCTTTGTGTCTCTATGGTCTATAATTTAATGGCTGTCCATTTTCATAGCCCATTCCAACATTGGAAGTCAAATAAATGAGTAGCAAGCAAAGTCTTTTTTTTTCCCTGTGGCTGGTTTAAACTTCTTTTTTTTTCCTTTCAGTTCCCTGGGCACCTTTTTCTAGTTTGTGACCTGTTGTAGGAATTGATTGATATTAAAGTTGCAGGAAGTAGCAGATTCTCTAAGGATTCTTCAAAGCTGTCCGGAAAAGTTACAGGCCGTGAATCCAGTGAGCGTCACTGGCAGGGGACATGAGGAAGTAAATCAAATTATATTTTCATAGAAAAGGGGAAAATAGAGAAAGAAGTAAAGAAAGCTGGGAGAAGGCCGTTCGGCTGTGGAGCAAGCCGTTTAATAACAAGCTTATATTTAGCTTATTTCTTTTCAGGGGTTGCTTAGCACAGAATCCCATTTTTGTTAGCAGATCTATGCGCCGATGGAACAACTTCAACAGAGGTTGCTGGTACCGCCAACAGCTTTATTTATTTAACATATTTCTAGGCTGCTGCAAACAAACAAAACAAAAAAAAACCTCTTGGTTGCTTTTGCAGAGGAAAATCGCAAGTGAAAAAGAGCTAGGATAACAGAGATACAAAACAACAAAAATGCAGTCTTCCGAAAATAAACGCCTACAAAAGTCACTAAAAATAAGAGGAGCAGACATTGCTTATTATAGGGTTGCATCGCATCCCATCATGTCGTTATCTTTGCACGGAAGGATGGCAAGCAAGCAGCTTTAGGAAAGGCTGCTTTCCACAGGAGATGGGTTCAAGAGGTACCTTTTTTTTTCTTTTTATGACCCTTTAACGCCCTTATTCAGGGTGGCGTCAGGGCGACTGCATGGAGATGAAAGGCTAGATGCCTTTCCTGATGCCTGAGCATATATGTGTCTGTATGTGTGTGCTTTTGATAGTCAGTAACAGTCCATAACTGGCTGAAAGTTTAAAGAGCAACGGATGGAAGCTCATCAAGGAGAAAAGCAACCTAGAACTAAGGAGAAATTTCCTGACAGTTAGAGCAATTAATCAGTGGAACAACCTGCCTTCAGAAGCTGTGAATTCTCCATCACTGGAGGCTTTCAAAAAGAGACTGGACAGCCATTTGGCTGAAATGGTATAGGGTTCCCTGCTTGAGCAGAGGGTGGGACTAGAAGACCTCCAAGGTCCCTTCCCTCTATTCTATTCTATTTTATTCTGTTCTGTTCTGTTCTATTCTATTCTATTCTATTCTTTTCTATTCTATTCTAATTCTTTCCTATTCTCTATTCTATTCTATTCTATTCTATTCTATTCTATTCTATTCTATTCTATTCTATTCTATTCTATTCTATTCTATTCTAATTCTTTCCTATTCTCTATTCTATTCTATTCTATTCTATTCTATTCTATTCTATTCTATTCTATTCTTATTTTTATTCTATTCTGTTTTGTTCTATTATTCCTATTCTATTCTATTCTATTCTATTCTATTCTATTCTATTCTATTCTATTCTATTCTATTCTATTCTATTCTATTCTATTCTATTCTATTCTATTCTATTCTATTCTATTCTATTCTATTCTAATTCTTTCCTATTCTATTCTATTCTATTCTATTCTATTCTATTCTATTCTATTCTATTCTATTCTATTCTATTCTATTCTATTCTATTCTACTCCCCTCCGCTCCGCTCCACTCCTTCTATTCTGTTCTGTTCTGTTCTATTCTATTCTATTCCTACTCTTTCTATTTCTCTTCTGTTCTAATATTGATTGCTACTTTGAAATCTATAAATAAAAGGCAATATTAATTGCTACTTTAAGACCTATAAACTGCCTAGAGTTTGCAAAGATTCTTTTCATAAATTTTTATTAAATTTTACATACATAAAAACTAACCAAAACCAACCAACCAACAAAAAACCAAAGTAAGAGCCTTGGTGGAGCAGTGGGCTAATGCCTCCTTAAGTAACACCAGCTGCCTGCAATTAGTGCAGGTTCGCATCCCACCAGGCTCAAGGTTGACTCAGCCTTCCATCCTTCCCAGGTAGGTAAAATGAGGACCCAGATTGTTGGGGGCAATTAAGCTGACTTTGTAATAATGCCACTGGGGGGGGCGGCGAAAGCCCTAATAAGCAGGCATATCCATAGAATGAAGGCTATTGCTAAGCACATTGATTTGTGCTTCTTAGATTGTAAGCCGAACTGAGTCTTCGGAGAAGGGCGGGATATAAATGGGATAAAAAAAACAATCAAGAAGAAAGATAAAGATGAAAAAAGAGATAGAAATAGAGGTGCAGAAAGATACAAAGAAAAAAAAGGAAAAGAAAAATATATAAAATGATGACTTCTGACTTTTTCTTCCAAGGACATAAGAAACATTTATATTTAGCTCTTACTTTAATACTACAATATCGTGTCTGTTTTCTCCTGGTTAAATTTAACAATCACCAAATTAATATGTCATAATTTCCTTTTTTTTCCCCCATCTCCTGCCAAAAGGAGTGAGAAACAGTCAGTGAAGAAATTCATGCACAATTGAAAGTTTGCAAGGATGCTTGAAGCAGATAAATTGCACAAGGAAACATTTAAATAAAGCTCAGAGAGCATTAAAGTGGTTAGTTTTATACGTCTGAATATAAATTCTTGTCAGACTGAAATCTTGAAGGAACAGAGAAATTATGTCACCAAAGGGTCAATTCTGTCCAAAATATAATGGGTTCCATAAGCTTATTTCTGTACCTCTCTAGGTTTCCTACTCTTTGAACCTTGGATATCAATGTCTTACATTCTCTTATATTTATAGAACTAAAACATTGTGAATGAATGAATGAATCAAGCAATCAGTCAATTATTTATTTATTTATTTATTATTTGGATTTATATACCGCCCCTCTCCCAAGGAACTCGGGGCGGTGTACAGGGCAATTAAAACACTATGAAGAACACATAATATACAAAAATTAAATTAAACCGAAATTAAACCAAATAGCCCTAAACCATAAAACACATTCTAAAATTTAAAATTTTTAAAATTTAAAATCTAAAATCCCAGTCCCTCAGTCCAGGCCGGCAAGTTCAAATAGCCAAGTCTTCAGGTCGCGGCGAAAAGAGCGAAGGTCAGGAGCCATCCGGAGCTCAACAGGAAGCTGATTCCAGAGGGCAGGCGCGCCCACAGAGAATGCTCTCCCCCTGACCAACGGCACCCTGAGGATGCCCTCTCTGTGGGAGCGCACAGGATGATGGGAAGTTAACACTGGCAAAAGGTACTCCCATAAATAACCCGGACCCATGCATTTAGGGCTTTATAGGTCATCACCAGCACCTTGCATCTCACCCGAAAGACAACTGGAAGCCAATGCAGCTCGCGGAGAAGAGGTGTTACATGGGAGTATCGGGAGACCCCCATCACAACTCGCACGGCCGCATTCTGCACCAGCTGGAGCCTCCAAGTGGTATTCAAGGGCAGCCCCATGTAGAGAGCGTTGCAGTAGTCTATCCGAGAGGTCACGAGCGCATGAGTGACTGTGCGTAGGGCATCTCGGTCCAGTAGGGCCACAACTGGCACACCAGGCGAACCTGGGCAAAAGCCCCCCTGGTCACAGCTCCTATATGATCTTCAAAACTGAGCTGTGAATCAAGGAGGACACCCAAGTTGCGAGCCCTATCTACGGGGGGTAACACCTCACCCCCTATAGATAAAGATGGAATAGAATGGACAACCCAAGATGCCGGTATGCACAGCCACTCGGTCTTGTCAGGATTTAGACGAAGCCTGTTCCTCCCCATCCAGACCCTCACCGCCAATCAGTCAATCAATGACACACTTCTGTGTCTGAGCCTGGTCCAAAATCTTCACCATAATACCACACCAGCTATTTATGGACAAATGCTGCACTCTTGAACAAGAGCATCACAAAATTTAAATACTGTGGATAGTTTGCAATGTGAACTGGAAAAAAAAATGTTCCACCAAGCTTAATTCTTAGTTCTTCCCTTTGATGGATAGGAAAAACAGCAACTTCCATTCAATCTGATATGATAGTCTTTATATCTTTTCTTTTTCTTCTTCTTTTTTTTTTTGCCTTACCTACCGGTGGAGCAGTGCGCTCGGAATTAGTACTCTGAGATTAAAAACAGACATGCACCCCTGAATTGTTTTCCAGAGTAATTGCCTCATTTCGTTTCAATTAGTTTCACCCCTGACTTGTGGCTACAAAGGGAGTAAGAAATAATTCCCTCTGAATATCTGCAGAAAAGATAACAAAGATGCAGTTTACAGCTGGGAGTTTCAACACTGGATTCAAGAGATAATTTGGGGAAGGCCACTGTTTTGGGAAAAGGAACAGTGGCGCACTTAAAATGCAGCGTTCACCAGGTTCGCTGGAGTTTGGGGAAATTCTTTCATTATTATCATCATCAGCGTTGATGCTTCACATTAAAGCAATTAAAGAAGAGAAAGCATATTATCAGAGCTTCAGGGAAGCTTCTGGTAGGTATTAAGAGCTGAATGATAGCCAAGCTCTTGGGACACTAATAAATGCTTATCGGGATAAGGACGACCCTGTCAGAAGTGGAGTGTGACACACTTTTTTGTAGAAGAAGAAGAATAACTTTATTGTCACTTTGAATGTACACTAATCAGCGTACGTTGAAATGAAATTTCATTGCATACAGCTCTCAAAGCGTCACCACCTCCGATACGCTGCATAAATACGACAAAAATAAATAAATACAGAATTATGCATATACCCACGTATATTATGTGACACAGACAAACAACAGTCTAGTTTGGGTTATGTATACATGGTGCGTGGCGAGAAAAAATGAATCTTGTGAGTTTACCAGACGGATGGCAGAGGGAACAAAGCTATTACAGAACTGGGTAGCCCTGCTATAAATACTTCAAAACCTCCTCCCAGAGGGGAGCAACAGATACAGATCGTAAAGTGGGTATGTGTGGGGTCTGTAACAATGCTTTGAGCTCTAAGCACAAATGAGCACTTGTAAGCAGCATCCTGAATACCAGGAAGTGAGCTTTTGTAGATCTTTCAAGCATGTGGGGATTAAAGAATTTAGCACTGGTTTCCCTTACTTCTTAAGTGATCACTTCAAACTAGATTGCGTGCCTATATGCCCCCTGGACACTGCAACCATCATAAATATGAGTCAGTTGCCAAGTGTTCTGAATTTTGATCAGGTGATCGTGGGGATGCTGCAATGGTTTAAGTGTGAAACCTTTTTTCAGTACTGTTGTGACTTCCAATGGTCACTGAATGAACTGCTGCATGTCAAGGAGTACCTGTGTTTTTCATTTTGTTTTGCCTAGCTTGTGCTGTTTGAATCCTGTATTCATGGTCCTAAATCAATGTTCTTGGTAAAATTGTACCAAACAGTCTCCTCCATCGTCCTTCTTACCTAGTCCAAAATGATGAGCGATGTCCATCTCCACTTGTTTGCCAACGTTTGCATTGAAGTCACCCGAAATGTAAACCATGTCTTTTTTTAGGGCACTTGTTTCAGAACTTCCTGGACCATGACATAAGAGCCTTCTATTTCAATCTCTGTTGCAACAGTCGTTGGAGCATAGAATTGGATGGTTGTGACGTTGAAGGGCTTGGCCATAATTTGGTCATTGCAGTGCAAGAACAGAAGATGTGGAGAGACCTGGCCCATAAAATTGCCAAGTGTCGGAGACACAACTGAATGAATAGCATCATCATAATTTGCCTGGCTGGGACAACCATTGTGAAAGATGGCTGAAGCACAAGCTGGGGGGAAGGGCTCATTGAAAGCCAGAGCCTTGGTGGAGCAGTGGGCTAATGCCTCCTTAAGTAACACCAGCTGCCTGCAATTAGTGCAGGTTTGAGTCCCACCAGGCTCAAGGTTGACTCAGCCTTCCATCCTTCCGAGGTAGGTAAAATGAGGACCCAGATTGTTGGGGGCAATTAAGCTGACTTTGTAATAATGCCGCTTGGGGGGGGTGTATGAAAGCCCTAATAAGCAGGCATATACATAGAATGAAGGCTACTGCTAAGCTTGTAAGCCGCCCTGAGTCTTCGGAGAAGGGCGGGATATAAATGGAATTAAAATAAAATAAAATAAAAAAATGTTTTGCTGTGTTGACTAGGACAAGCAGTCACTCAGTTAATTCTGGTGTCCATTCCTATGGGTTGACTCTTTGAATCAGTTCTGGATTCTTGCCGATTGCCTGGACTAATCCCTGCAGCGTCCTTGGCAAGGTTTTTAGGAAGAGGCTTGCCTTTGCCTCCATCCTAGGGCTGAGAGTGAAGGACTGGCCCAGAGTCATCTAGTGGGGTAGAATGTAGTCTGGATTCTCAGGAGGGAGGGGCTGCACTCCAGTGGCCCAAGATGCAGTGAAGCTTAGATCATTTGGATGGGAGAAAGTGAGTTACAATAGTTCCTTGCTCGCTATTCTCAGAGGATATCCTTAACGATGCAGATAGTTGCTTCAGTTTGACAAGATTTTTCTGTACAGGTTGTGTGAGAGAAAGGCGGTGAAGACAGCTGCTTTCCTAATTGTTTTTATAGTGCAAATAGTCTGCTTTAGTTTGGCAGGATTCCTGTCTATAGGTTAGGAACAATAAAGGAAGCTGCACAGAAATATTCTATGGATCTCTGGGTTCTTGGTGTCTGACACCAGAGGAGCAAGAGACAATGCAGCTTAAATAGTTTGTGTATGAGAAAGGGGGTGAAGATGGCTCCTCCCTAATAGTTCCCAGACTATATGTTTTATGGTGCAAATAGTCGGCTTTAGTTTGTCAGGATTTCTGTCTGTAGATTAGGAATGATAAAGGAAACTGCTCAAAAGCAATTATACATATCTTTCTTGGTACTTGGGGCCTAACAACTCCTGGACAGATGCAGAATTAATTTGTATAGACATCCCACTTCAAAAGATACAATGAGGTGTGTCAGAAATTATGCATACGGCAAAAATCTAGCCAATTTATTGCAGAACAGCCAGAGAATTAACACTAGACAGAAATCCAACTTTGACAGAGCCCTTGACATTTCTCAGGGATGAAATTCAATTTATTTTGACACTTTTCCGTCATTATTGCCGACTGAATTTAAACATTTGGGATGATACCCTTCCAAAAGCTTGGGGAAAACCTAAGGCAATCCATCTGTTCCTCCTTTAGTTATAAGTTAACCCAGCCAGGATTCCTCTTTGTGTGTTTTTGGAGCACCGAACACAATATCTTAAAAGACACACCAGCCAAGGTTGGAGATGACAGCTTTTTCATCGCATTTCTTATTTTAGAAATGTTCTAAGATCCATATTAAGCCCAGGAGATAGGATGCTGGGCTTGTCATCTGGAAAGCTGGCAGCCCAGGTTAGAGACCTGAGCACCGTGCAACAGAGTGAGCTCCCGTTTCTTGCCTCAGCTCCTGCCAACCTAGCAGTTTGAAAGCAGGCAAATGCGAGTAGATAAATAGGTACCACTTTGGTGGGAAGGTAACAGCACTCTGTGATCTCATACTGGCCACATATCTTCGGACAGCACTGGCTCAATGGCTTTGAAACGGAGATGAGCACCGTCCCCTAGAGTCGGCAACGACTAGCGGACTACAATTCTCCGGGACTCCTTTATCTTTACCTAGATCCAGGGCTTTTTTTGTCATAGAATGCTTAGAACGGAGTTCCGGCACCTTTTTTGGATGGAACTTTGTAGGGTAGGCAAGGCAGGTTGTATGACATGTGTGAGTTCCAGCACCTTTTTCTTTCACAAAAAAAGCACTGCCTAGATCTATATTTGGGATGGCCAAGTGTGCGCATAGGGTTGTGTATTTTTTCTTAATGAAATTCACAGTGTGTAATGAGTGCTTCACTGAGTTATGCACCTAGGAGAAAATCTATGCCTGAGCAATCCTGATTTATGAGTGTTTTTCCTTTGTGGTGTTCTTCATGGAATAATCTTGCTGTAGAGCTGAGTGGACTCAATAAATGTTTATGCGTTTCTGAAAGTCCCCCATGCCACCACACGTTCCCCTGACTGCTTTGGAATTCAACACACAAACACATGCCAACAAGTGCATGCAGATAAGAGATGATTTGGAATACACAGGAGTACAGATCTCTTTAAAGCAGCTACCTCTTTTTTGTGGCTTCTGCCTCCACCCGAAAAAAAAAGAGTGTCAGCAGTGACACGGGTGCTTTAACAAAGCTCATGGTGCTAACCAAATACCCCTTCTTCATACATTGAGATGGCCATATCTCTTGGAAATTTAGACCCAGTCGCTTCAAGGTCTTCACAGGTCATCACCACAAGCGAGAACAGTATCTATAAAAGGTCAATGTCTATGGAGATTCTCAGTCATCCGGGTCATGGTTGTCCCAAAGGCGCTTTGACAAAAGGGAATGAAAGGGGATTATTTGAGGGTCAGGGTTGAACTATGGGGTCTTTGCTGCTCTCCAAGCTTGGTTGTTTTCTTGCAGACATTTAATTACCCAACTAGGTAACATCATCAGTACTAGAAGGGAGAAGGTTTGCAAAGAGGAGGAGGAGGAGGAGGAGGAGGAGGAGGAGGAGGAGGAGGAGGAGGAGGAGGACTGTGGAGAGAGAGAGAGAGAGAGAGAGAGAGAGAGAGAGAGAGGTTGAGATGGAGATGGAGATGGAGATGGAGATGGAGATGGAGATGGAGATGAGCTAGGGATAGGGATAGGGATAGGGATAGGGATAGGGATAGGGATAGGGATAGGGATAGGGATAGGGATAGGGATAGGGATAGGGATAGATTTTGGGGAAGGGATAGATATAGGGATAGGCATAAAGGTAGAGAGAGAGGGAGAGGGAGAAGGAGAGAAAGAGAGAGAGAATTAAGACAAAAATGATGCATTTCAGCATAGCAAAGCAGAAAAGCAGGAACCAAGTCAGCTATGCAATTTTTCAGCTTTTAGATGCAGTTGGGTTGAAGATTCCAGTCTTTTTTTAAAAAAAAAATGTCTGCCTTTCTCTCTGGCATTATTGATCCGAGGTTACATAATGCAGCTAAGAGAAGAGCTGGCTCTTTTGTCTTCAACAATGTTACGTTCTGATGTTTTCAAATTGGTTTTCTTGTTCCATTAGGAAAGTAGAACTTGCGAAGACCGTCCGACCCCAGAAGGAAGAGTTAATGGACTCCAGCTTGTGGGCAGAAGGGACTGTCAAGAGGAAATTGCTGGATGGGTTGGGTCTCATCCTTTGCACCAGCAACAAGAGAATACTCTTGCTTTTCTCTGAGTAGGTAATTTGTCCACTCTGAGAAATACTTTGTCACTGACATCGTTTCCCTCTGATCAGAATAAATCCACCTGCTATCCTAGACAACATCTTTCTGGATTGAATATTAGAGTCATCGCGCAGTAGGATCATAAGCTAGACAGAGCTTCAAGGGAAGAGGTTGAAATAAACCTGGTTCTAGGGCACAACTTATAGCTTAAACATACCCAGATCCTTTAGTCCAGGGGTCCTCAAACGTGGCCCTTTTATGACTTGTGGACTTCAACTCCTAGAATTCCTCAGCCAGGCATGCTGGCTGAGGAATTCTGGGAGTTGAAGTCCACAAGTCATAAAAGGGCCAAGTTTGAAGACCCCCCCCATATAAACTTTAAGAGGAGTGGACTTCAGTTCCCAGAATTCCTCAGCCAGCGTGTCTGGCTGAGGAATTCTGGGAGTTGAAGTCCACAGGTCATAAAAGGGCCAAGTTTGAAGACCCCTGCTCTAGTCATTTCTTACAGGGCTTGATTTCCAAACCCCCTTACCATCTTGATAGCTTTCATTTGAACATTATCTCAAAAAAAAATGTTGTCCAGAACTGGACTTACTTCATCAAATGGCATCTGAACAATTACTTCTTATAATCTGCACTCTGTACCGCAATTAGTGTGACCCTAGGGGAGCATTTTTAGCAACTGCATCACACTGCAGCTGCTAAATTAATAACTAAATTAATTAGGTTTAATTTGGGATCAACAGAGACACTCAGACATCTTTTGCATGTACAACATCATGGATAACAACAGCGATAGCAATAGCACTTAGACTTAAATACTATCCCCTAGTGCTTTAGTTTACAGCACTGTCTGGGTGGTTTTCAGAGTCAGCCTGTTGCCCCCCAACAATCTGGGTCCTCATTTTACCGACTTTAGAAGGATGGAAGGCTAAGTCAACCTTGAGCTGGTCAGTATCGAACTCCTGGCAGTGAGCAGAGTCAGCCTGCAGTACTGCACTCGAACCACTGCACCACAAGGGCTCAATAATATGCAACTTGATCTCCCTGATTAAAAAAAGAGAAGACGTTTTGCCCATTACTTTATTCTACTGTTTTTCCAGTGCTACAAAAGTGAATGGAATCCGATGAAAACATCCACTTAAATCCCATCGTTCTTTTCTGTCATAGAGAATGGAGACAAAATGAGAAGAATGGAAAGGGAGCTGTATCTCATAACATTTATCTAATGACAGTTCTCACCCCTGATTTGCCATTAGCAACAACTGACAGTGTTTATTACTGACCTAATAGTACTTCTGGTATCCTCTCTGCACCCTCCCTTGGATTAGATGCAAGCAGTTCATCAATCAACCTGAGTGAGAAGGAAAGCTTTCCGGGGACACTACTAAGCCACCATCAGGAGAACGAACCATTGATATTTATTAGTTAATCAACAAATGCTTGCCCAAAATTCTATTGCATTTTGTCAAGGTCACTTGATAAGTCTCCACTTAAGTTACGTGCATTGTGATTACTTAATATGACAGGAGGAGGAGGAGGAGGAGGAAGAGGAGGAGGAGGAGGGGGAGGAGGAGAAAAAATAAGAATGGGAATGAGAATGAGAAGGAGAAGGAGAAGGAGAAAGAGAAGAAGGAGAAGGAGAAGAAGGAGAAGGAGAAGGAGGAGGAGAAGGAGAAGATCCTATGCCATTTCAGACAAGCAGCTGTCCAGTCTTTTCTTAGAAACCTCCAGTGTTGGAGCATTCAAAGCTTCTGGAGGCAGGTGGTTCCACTGGTTAATTGTTGTCACTGTCAGGAAATTTCTCCTTAGTTCTAGGTTGCTTCTCTCTTCGGTTAGTTTCCATCCATTGCTTCTTGTCCTCCCTTCAGCTGCTTTGAAGCAGAGGTCCTCAACCTTTTGGGCACCAGGGACCGGTTCCGTGGAGAAAGGTTTTTCCAAGGACCGGAGAGTGCGTGGTTTTGTGTGCTGCCTGCATCCCACGGATGGGGCTTTGCTGGCTTGTGCGGACCACTTGCTGGCATGCCGTGGCCCGGTACCGGTCCACAGACCAGGGGTTGGGGACCCCTGCTTTAGAGAATAGTTGACTCCCTCTTCTTTGGGGCAGCCCCTGAGATATTGGAACACTGCTATCCTGTCCCCCCTCATCCTTCTCTTTGTTAAACTACACATACCCAATTCCAGCAACCGTTCCTGATATGTTTTAGCCTCCAGTCCCCCTGATCATCTTTGTTGCTCTTCTCTGCTCTCTTACAAAATGGGCACCATAGTTTAAGAAAAACCTGCTTACTCTATTAAAAGTTGGAGCCAGTTATGTGAAAGAGTGTGTGTGTGTGTGTGTGTGTGTGTGTGTGTGTGTGTGTGTGTGTGTTTCTCCTGCCAAGAGGCTGGAACAGAAAATAAGAGCATCAGCGTAAGTCTCTGTTCATTAACGGTTGCAATCAAAAGTGCCGAAGCTGCAAGTATATAACTTAGTTTTTTTTACAGCTTTATTTTGTCTCGGGCATTAATTTAGGTTTTATTGCTATTTATTTTTTTCCCATTGTGTGATAAAGGGAATCTTATTTGTGAAGCAGTTTAATGCTATTTTCGTACTTTACATATTTCAACACTCAGACAAATATATATGCCGTACGCGCGCAGATACCCCCACACACACACACACACAACTCCCCACCCAAAAAAAACTCCCACTAGCATACATTTTCCTCCTTTTTTTTAATTCCCTTTGCAGCCAGCCTATATTTTATTTTCATGGGAAAGCAGATTTGCCTGCTTCGGCCCTCTTTCATATACTTTCTTTTTTCAAAGGCCAAAATTCATTCCTACATCAAATGTTTTTGTACAGTTAAGCCATCTGAATACCAGACAGTCCTCAACTTATTCTCGCTTCCTTAGGGACCGTTCACTATGTTGCAATGACATTGAAAACAGGGACTTCTTTTGGTCTCTCATATTATGATAGTTTCCAAGGACTTCTGTTCATTCTGTTGTCATGACCCTATATTTTATTTTTATTTTTATTTTAATTCCATTGATATCCCGCCCTTCTCCGAAGACTCAGGGCGGCTTACAAGCTTAGCAGTAGCCTTCATTCTATGTATATGCCTGCTTATTAGGGCTTTCACACACACACCCCAAGCGGCATTATTACAAAGTCGGCTTATTGCCCCCAACAATCTGGGTCCTCATTTTACCTACCTCGGAAGGATGGAAGGCTGAGTCAACCTTGAGCCTGGTGGGACTCGAACCTGCACTAATTGCAGGCAGCTGGTGTTACTTAAGGAGGCATTAGCCCACTGCTCTACCAAGGCTCTATATGACAGGTGTGTCAAACTGCCGGCCCGTGGGCCGGAGAAGTCATCCCGAAACCACGTCCATCCCATTGCCAGCAACAGAGAAAAAGCTCTGATATGTTGCGCGATGTCACGTGATGTCGTGAGTTTGACATGTCTGCTATATGAGAAGCTGGGCTGATCCAATCACCTATTATGAATGTTAACATGGATCTCCTAATTCAACACTTTAACCAAGTAATTCAGAATAACAGACTTAGAAGGGGTCTTGGAGGTCTTCTAACCCCTAGCTCAATCAGAAAACCCTATACCAGGGGGTCTTCAAACTTGGCCCTTTGATGACTTGCGGACTTCAACTCCCAGAATTCCGCAGTCAGGCACGCTGGCTGAGGAATGCTGGGAGTTGAAGTCCACAAGTCATCAAAGGGCCAAGTTTGAAGACCCCTGATTGTAGACTTTAAGAGGAATGGACTTCAACTCCCAGAATTCCTCAATCAGGCATGCCGGCTGAGGAATTCTGGGAGTTGAACTCCACAAATCATAAAAGGGCCAACGGCACACAGGTGCAATGCTGAAATTCCAATTAGATACTTTTCACGTGTCCATGATAATTGCTAATTAAAAGAATCAAGAAAAGGCCTTTCTTTCTTCGATGGCGTCCTTGGTGCTATCTGAGATTGGTGGCTTTCTGGCAGATGTTTCATTGCCATGCTAGGTAAGGTCATCTGTTAACTCTCTTCTCTTTTCAGATCTTAATTGCCACTGCTAAAATGAAGGCTAAACTTTAGGACAGAATAGAGCTGGAAGGGACCTTGGAGGTCTTCTAGTCCAGCCCCCTGCTCAAGCAGGAGAACCTATACTATTTCAGACAAGTGACTGCCTAGTCCAGGGGTAGGCAACCTCGGCTCTTTTATGA
>NC_139521.1:73039332-73111832 GCF_947247035.1 Vipera ursinii
GGAGGAGGAAAGAAGTGAAGGAGGAGGAAGAAGAGGAAAGAAGTGGAGGAGGAGGAGGAAAGGAGGAGGAGGAGGAGGAGGAGGAGGAAAGAAGTGAAGGAGGAGGAAGAAGAGGAAAGAAGTGGAGGAGGAGGAGGAAAGGAGGAGGAAGAGGAGGAAAGAAGTGAAGGAGGAGGAGGAAGAGGAAAGAAGTGGAGGAGGAGGAGGAGGAAAGAAGTAGAGGAGGAAAGAAGTGAAGGAAGAGGAGGAAAAGGAAAAGTGGAAGAGGAGGAGGAAAGAAGTGGAGGAGGAGGAGGAGGAGGAAAGAAGTAAAGGAGGAGGAGAAAGAGGAAAGAAGTGGAGGAGGAGGAGGAACAAAGTAAAGGAGGAAGAAGAGGAGGAGGAAAAAAGTGAAGGAAGAGGAGGAAGAGGAAAAGTGGAAGAGGAGGAGGAAAGAAGTGGAAGAGGAGGAGGAAAGAAGTAAAGGAGGAGGAAGAAAGAAGTAAAGGAGGAGGAAGAGGAGGAGGAGGAAAGAAGTGAAGGAGGAGGAGGAAAGGAGGAGGAGGAGGAGGAGGAGGAGGAGGAGGAAGAGGAAAGAAGTGGAGGAGGAGGAGGAAAGGAGGAGGAAGAGGAGGAGGAGGAAAGAAGTGAAGGAAGAGGAGGAAGAGGAAAGAAGTGGAGGAGGAGGAGGAGGAGGAGGAGGAGGAAAGGAGGAGGAAGAGGAGGAGGAGGAAAGAAGTGAAGGAAGAGGAGGAAAAGGAAAAGTGGAAGAGGAAGAGGAAAGAAGTGAAAGAGGAGGAGGAGGAGGAAAGAAGTAAAGGAGGAGGAGGAAGAGGAAAGAAGTGGAGGAGAAGGAGGAGGAAAGAAGCGAAAGTGAAGGAGGAGGAGGAGGAAGAGGAGGAGGAGGAAAGAAGTGAAGGAAGAGGAGGAAAAGGAAAAGTGGAAGAGGAAAGAAGTGAAAGAGGAGGAGGAGGAGGAAAGAAGTGAAGGAGGAGGAGGAGGAGGAAAGAAGTAAAGGAGGAGGAGGAAGAGGAAAGAAGTGGAGGAGAAGGAGGAGGAAAGAAGCGAAAGTGAAGGAGGAGGAGGAGGAGGAAGAGGAGGAGGAGGAAAGAAGTGAAGGAAGAGGAGGAAAAGGAAAAGTGGAAGAGGAAAGAAGTGAAAGAGGAGGAGGAGGAGGAAAGAAGTGAAGGAGGAGGAGGAGGAGGAAAGAAGTAGAGGAGGAAAGAAGTGAAGGAAGAGGAGGAAAAGGAAAAGTGGAAGAGGAGGAGGAAAGAAGTGGAGGAGGAGGAGGAGGAGGAAAGAAGTAAAGGAGGAAGAGAAAGAGGAAAGAAGTGGAGGAGGAGGAGGAACGAAGTAAAGGAGGAAGAAGAGGAGGAGGAAAAAAGTGAAGGAAGAGGAGGAAGAGGAAAAGTGGAAGAGGAGGAGGAAAGAAGTGGAAGAGGAGGAGGAAAGAAGTAAAGGAGGAGGAAGAAAGAAGTAAAGGAGGAGGAAGAGGAGGAGGAGGAAAGAAGTGAAGGAGGAGGAGGAAAGGAGGAGGAGGAGGAGGAGGAGGAGGAGGAGGAAGAGGAAAGAAGTGGAGGAGGAGGAGGAAAGGAGGAGGAAGAGGAGGAGGAGGAAAGAAGTGAAGGAAGAGGAGGAAGAGGAAAGAAGTGGAGGAGGAGGAGGAGGAGGAGGAGGAAAGAAGTGAAGGAAGAGGAGGAAAAGGAAAAGTGGAAGAGGAAGAGGAAAGAAGTGAAAGAGGAGGAGGAGGAGGAAAGAAGTAAAGGAGGAGGAGGAAGAGGAAAGAAGTGGAGGAGAAGGAGGAGGAAAGAAGCGAAAGTGAAGGAGGAGGAGGAGGAGGAAGAGGAGGAGGAGGAAAGAAGTGAAGGAAGAGGAGGAAAAGGAAAAGTGGAAGAGGAAAGAAGTGAAAGAGGAGGAGGAGGAGGAGGAAAGAAGTGAAGGAGGAGGAGGAGGAGGAAAGAAGTAGAGGAGGAAAGAAGTGAAGGAAGAGGAGGAAAAGGAAAAGTGAAGGAGGAGGAGGAAAGGAGGAGGAGGAGGAGGAGGAAAGAAGTGAAGGAGGAGGAGGAGGAGGAGGAGGAAAGAAGTAGAGGAGGAAAGAAGTGAAGGAAGAGGAGGAAAAGGAAAAGTGAAGGAGGAGGAGGAAAGGAGGAGGAGGAGGAGGAGGAAAGAAGTGGAGGAGGAGGAGGAAGAGGAGGAGGAGGAAAGAAGTGAAGGAGGAGGAGGAAGAGGAGGAGGAGGAAAGAAGTGAAGGAAGAGGAGGAAAAGGAAAAGTGGAAGAGGAAAGAAGTGAAAGAGGAGGAGGAGGAGGAGGAAAGAAGTGAAGGAGGAGGAGGAGGAGGAAAGAAGTAGAGGAGGAAAGAAGTGAAGGAAGAGGAGGAAAAGGAAAAGTGAAGGAGGAGGAGGAAAGGAGGAGGAGGAGGAGGAAAGAAGTGGAGGAGGAGGAGGAGGAGGAAAGAAGTAGAGGAGGAAAGAAGTGAAGGAAGAGGAGGAAAAGGAAAAGTGGAAGAGGAGGAGGAAAGAAGTGAAGGAGGAGGAAGAGGAGGAGGAGGAGGAAAGAAGTGAAGGAGGAGGAGGAGGAGGAGGAGGAGGAGGAGGAGGAGGAGGAGGAAAGAAGTGAAGGAGGAGGAGGAAGAGGAGGAGGAGGAAAGAAGTGAAGGAGGAGGAAGAGGAGGAAAGAAGTAGAGGAGGAAGAAGTGAAGGAAGAGGAGGAAAAGGAAAAGTGAAGGAGGAGGAGGAAAGGAGGAGGAGGAGGAGGAGGAAAGAAGTGGAGGAGGAGGAGGAGAGGAGGAGGAGGAAAGAAGTGAAGGAAGAGGAGGAGGAGGAAAGAAGTAGAGGAGGAAAGAAGTGAAGGAAGAGGAGGAAAAGGAAAAGTGAAGGAGGAGGAGGAAAGGAGGAGGAGGAGGAGGAGGAGGAGGAAAGAAGTGGAGGAGGAGGAGGAAGAGGAGGAGGAGGAAAGAAGTGAAGGAAGAGGAGGAAAAGGAAAAGTGGAAGAGGAGGAGGAAAGAAGTGAAGGAGGAAGAGGAGGAGGAGGAGGAAAGAAGTGAAGGAGGAGGAGGAGGAGGAGGAGGAGGAGGAGGAGGAAAGAAGTGAAGGAGGAGGAGGAAGAGGAAAGAAGTGGAGGAGGAGGAGGAGGAGGAGGAAAGAAGTAGAGGAGGAAAGAAGTGAAGGAAGAGGAGGAGGAGGAGGAGGAGGAGGAGGAGGAGGAAAGAAGTGGAGGAGGAGGAGGAGGAGGAGGAAAGAAGTAGAGGAGGAAAGAAGTGAAGGAGGAGGAGGAGGAGGAGGAGGAGGAGGAGGAGGAGGAAAGAAGTGAAGGAGGAGGAGGAAGAGGAGGAGGAGGAAAGAAGTGAAGGAGGAGGAAGAGGAGGAAAGAAGTAGAGGAGGAAAGAAGTGAAGGAAGAGGAGGAAAGGAAAAGTGAAGGAGGAGGAGGAAGGAGGAGGAGGAGGAGGAAAGAAGTGGAGGAGGAGGAGGAAGAGGAGGAGGAGGAAAGAAGTGAAGGAAGAGGAGGAGGAGGAAAGAAGTAGAGGAGGAAAGAAGTGAAGGAAGAGGAGGAAAAGGAAAAGTGAAGGAGGAGGAGGAAAGGAGGAGGAGGAGGAGGAGGAGGAAAGAAGTGGAGGAGGAGGAGGAAGAGGAGGAGGAGGAAAGAAGTGAAGGAAGAGGAGGAAAAGGAAAAGTGGAAGAGGAGGAGGAAAGAAGTGAAGGAGGAGGAAGAGGAGGAGGAGGAGGAAAGAAGTGAAGGAGGAGGAGGAGGAGGAGGAGGAGGAGGAGGAGGAGGAGGAGGAGGAGGAAAGAGTGAAGGAGGAGGAGGAAGAGGAGGAGGAGGAAAGAAGTGAAGGAGGAGGAAGAGGAGGAAAGAAGTAGAGGAGGAAAGAAGTGAAGGAAGAGGAGGAAAAGGAAAAGTGAAGGAGGAGGAGGAAAGGAGGAGGAGGAGGAGGAGGAAAGAAGTGGAGGAGGAGGAGGAAGAGGAGGAGGAGGAAAGAAGTGAAGGAAGGAACGGAGAGGAAGGAGGAGGAAAGAAGTAGAGGAGGAAAGAAGTGAAGGAAGAGGAGGAAAAGGAAAAGTGAAGGAGGAGGAGGAAAGGAGGAGGAGGAGGAGGAGGAGGAGGAGGAGGAAAGAAGTGGAGGAGGAGGAGGAAGAGGGAGGAGGAGGAAAGAAGTGAAGGAAGAGGAGGAAAAGGAAAAGTGGAAGAGGAGGAGGAAAGAAGTGAAGGAGGAGGAAGAGGAGGAGGAGGAGGAAAGAAGTGAAGGAGGAGGAGGAGGAGGAGGAGGAGGAGGAGGAGGAGGAAAGAAGTGAAGGAGGAGGAGGAAGAGGAAAGAAGTGGAGGAGGAGGAGGAGGAGGAGGAAAGAAGTAGAGGAGGAAAGAAGTGAAGGAAGAGGAGGAGGAGGAGGAGGAGGAGGAAGAGGAGGAGGTGGTGGTGGTATCTGATGCTTGATCAAAGGGGTCCTTGATGGTTTTTGAGCTTGGCTGTTTTCTTGGAGATGTTTTATTACCCAACTATTAACCTCATCAGTGTTAGAAGGGAGTGGGATTTGTTTATATCCAAGTGTAAGTACAGTAAGTAAGTACAATATACACCCCTAACCAAGAACACTCCCACCAACACAGACAGGGCAAGTCACTTGTACCTAAACAGGGAGCAAAGCCCGCTCCCTTCTAGCACCGATGATGAAATGCATCATGATATTGTCGTTACACAGGGCATCCTTGGCTTACAGCACTTCACTGAGTGACGCTTTGAAGTTACAACAGCAGGGAAAAAAGTGACCCTTTTTCACACTGCCCCTCCACTGCTTCTTGTCCTGCCTTCAGGTGTTTTGACACACACACACCCCCGCCTCCTTTCTGTGGCAGCCCCTCAAATGTTGGAAGACGCTATCATACCACCTCCTACTCCAGGGGTAAGCAACCTCGGCTCTTTTATGACTCGTGGACTTCAACTCCCAGAATTCCTGAGCCAGCATGGCTCAGCTTGGAAACCTCTCCCTTTCCCCTCAGCATGGCTGGCTCAGGAATTCTGGGAGTTGAAGTCCACGAGTCATAAAGTGGCCTAGGCCACGGTTAGGCAACCTTGGCTCTTTTATGACTCGTGGACTTCAACTCCCAGAATTCCTGAGCCAGCATGGCTCAGCTTGGAAACCTCTCCCTTTCCCCTCAGCATGGCTGGCTCAGGAATTCTGGGAGTTGAAGTCCACGAGTCATAAAGTGGCCTAGGCCACGGTTAGGCAACCTTGGCTCTTTTATGACTCGTGGACTTCAACTCCCAGAATTCCTGAGCCAGCATGGCTCAGCTTGGAAACCTCCCCCTTTCCCCTCAGCATGGCTGGCTCAGGAATTCTGGGAGTTGAAGTCCATGAGTCATAAAAGAGCCGAGGTTGCCTACCCCTGCCCTACTCCTTCTTTTCACTCCACTAGACATGCCCAATCCCTGCAACCGTTCTTCGTATTTTTTACGCCATCTCACATTGGGATCCTGAGGTTATAAACGTTAACGTCCTTTTGGGGGAAAAAAGGGAAGAAATGAGCTTAAGTTTGAAGATATAGGGGTGGGAAGTGTTTTTTGTCTGGCAGAAGCTGTTTTTCCAAAAACAGAACCGACATCGGAACCTCAGCTTCCTTCTTGCTTCGTCACACTTGCTTGTCTCCAGAGACAAAAAAAAACAAACAAGCAAACCACAATTCTTTTATTAAACCCAATCTAATACGCTCCATTGTCCCTGCTAGATACGTTCGCCGGAGGGGACGGAGGAAAGAGAATCCTTACCTAGTTTATAGCCTAATAGATTTGCAGTACAATTTCCAGAATCCTGGGATGAATTCTATCCGGGGTTTGTTTGTTTTTTCTTTTCAAATATTCGCCAACCTAGAAATGATACTTGTTCCCTTTTTTGCAGATCGGGAAGCCAATTGCCAACATCCGTGTCATTTAACCGAGTGAATATAGTTTGAACAGGAAGCAAAATAAATAAATAAATAAAAATCCCCCCACAGTGATAGCGCAGCAGCTTATTAGTTCTCCTGCAGCTTCGCCATATGTTTGCACGCTGCAAAACGACTTCTCTTTTGGCCTCTGAAATCCATACTGGTATCTCCTATTTTTCGATTTTAAAGCCTTGCTTCCTTGAACAGGCCTTTAACCCTCTCCGCGGTTCTCGAATCGATAAATGACAGTCGCCCCCTTGGCTAAAAGGGGGGTGGCATCCAAGCTTAATAAATACAGGTAGTTCTCAACTTGCAAACAGTCCATTCGCTGACGGTTTGAAGTTACAACAGCACTGGGAAAAAAGCGACTTAGGACTCAGACACTTGGCAACTGACTCATGTTTGCAATGATTGCAATGTGTCCGGGGTCAGCTGATCCCCCTTTTGCGACCTGCTGACAGGCAAAGTCAGTGGGAAAGCTGGCTTCACTTAACAGCCATGTGTCACGGTTCTAAAGCTTTCATACGGACAATACACAGTGTTCTGTACCAGCCTGCTACCGGCCTTGCAGAAAAGGCAACCCCTTTACAGACGGCAAGAGGCTGGAATACGTCTGCCAAATTTATTACAAAAACAAACAAGACACCAAGATACCGGAGCTTTGAAACACTATCTGAGCGGTTGCTTTCAGCAAACCAGCCCTCCCCAAACATTCCCTTTATAAAGAGTTCAGGGCGTGGCCTCTCTCTGCCTCCTTCCGAGAAGCCCCACAGCCTTCCTCTGTTTACTCCTACTTGACTGCCTCCTGCGTCGGGCGTCCTTGAACAGGGCCAGCTGTGGGTCATCTTAATCCACGCTGTCAGGCTCACACAGCTGGGTCTCCGTGGTGACCAAGTGGGAGGGGCCTGGCTGAGGGCTCTCTTCAGGAAGATCTTCAACCCCCTCAGCAAGGTCTTCAACACCCCCCTCCTCCTCTGAGTCATCCGACCCAACTGCCGAACCCACAGGCTGACCCTGAATCACAACACACAGATGACCTTCATGCAGTGATTGTAAGACCCTGTCTCTTAGTGAGGTGGGGACTATGACCCTGTTCCCCCATAGGATGCAACCCTTGTGAGCTGATAGCTCGTGTCTTCTAGTAAAATAACTCTGAAATTCAGGGCCTGGGCTTTTATCCAGCCACCCTGTGTGCACCCAAAAAAGAACTCTACTTAGTGTCTTATCAGCTGATGTTTCTGCAGCTATGTCCCCAGCATAGAGGGGAAACTCTGGCAAGTCCTGAATGGACAATATACGGGCCGCTGGGGCTGAATCTGGTTCGATTTGTGGCAGTGGAAACCTACTCAGGCCATCTCCATGGCCCATTTCTTTGCCGGGTTTGTGAATCAGCTTAAATGTGTACGCTGATAAAAAAAAATAGACCATCATTCTAGGGGATAATATATGGGGTGTTTGTCTGTGGTGAATAACCCCAGTAGCAGTTTGTGGTCTGTGAAGACTGTGAAGTCCCTGCCATACAAGTAGTCGTGGAATTTTTTAACTCCAGCTACCATGGCCAATGCCTCTTTGTCAATTTGAGCGTAGTTACGCTCAGCAGAGGACAGTGTCCTTGAATAAAATGCAATGCGAACTTGGGTTCCATCTTTCTCTAAGTGACTCAAGACTGCACCCACCCCGTATGGGGATGCGTCACATGCTAAACAGACTGGTTTAGACTCCCTGAAATGAGTGATAGTGGAACTGACCGATAGAAGTGCCTTCAGGTCCTGAAAACCTTTTTCGTGAATGCTGGTCCACTTCCAAGAAGCTTTTTTTATCTAAGAGCCTGTGAAGCGGCTCTGCCACTGCGGCCTTGTTAGGAAGGAACGCGTGGTAGAAGTTGAGGAGGCCCAAGAATGCTTACAGCTCTCCTTTTGTTTTAGGGCTAGGTGCCATCTGAATGGCCTTCACTTTGGACTCAGCTGGGTGGATGCCATTAGCATCAATGCGAAACCCCAAAAGTTCAGTTGAGGGAACCCCAATACGCATTTGCTCTTTTTCAGTTGGAGGCCTGCTTCACGCAGCCTCTGCAGGACGGCTCTGAGCCTCCTTGCTAGCACCTCTGTGGATTCTCCAACAATAAGCACGTCATCAAAATAGCGGCAAACCCCTGGAATGCCCTTGAATGTGCATTCCATGATTCCCTGAAAAATGCCCGAGGCTACATTGACTCCAAATTGCAAGCGCTTTACTCTGAAAGCCCCCCCTGTGGGTCACTATTGTTTGTGCTGCGGCCGTGGCCTCATTTCACAAAAATGGAGCTACCCTGCAAAGATGCCAGGATGTGGCTCACCACGGGGACTGGGTATGCATGCTGTTTAAGGGCCTGGTTAAGTGTGCATTTATAATATGCACATATTCTGACTTCCCCATTGGCTTTAAGTGGTGCTACAATAGGAGTTTCCCACTCCCCACCATCTACTGGTTGTAACACGTCCTGTTCCACAAGCTTGTCTAGTTCCATGTCTATTTTGTGCTTGAGGGCAAAGGGGACCTTGCGAGGCTTTATCCTGACAGGAACCACGTTTGGGTCTAGTTTGAATGCTATTGGCGGGCCCGTGTAAATTCCTAGGGCTGAATCAAATACGTCTGTGCTCGCAAACTGATGCTAGACTCGCAACTTGTGTCCAGTTTATACCGGTTACTTGGATGCCTAGTGCATCAAACCAAACGAGCCCAATGAGGCTCATTCTCTGGCCCCCTACTATGACAACATCCAAGTGCCCTGAAAACCCCTTAAATTTAACGGCCAAGGTGGCTTCACCCTTGACTGTGACTTTTGCATTCTCAAAATCTGTTAAAAGTATGTCAGAGGGCCTCAGCTTGGCCCATCTTCTACTGCGACTGCACACAAAATTAAATGTGTCCAGAGAAATAATGGAAATGGCGGAGCCTGTGTCCAGCTCCATCTTACAGGGGACCCCTTGCAGCTCCACCTGAAGTCTATACTTGGGTTTAAGGGGGCGTCAGGCCCCAGTATGGCAGACACTTCTACGGATTGAGCAAAACCCCATGCTGAACAGCCCCGGGGCCCCGGTACCTCTCCTGGTCAGATCTTCCGACTGGCGATTCGATGGCTGGTCCCTCTCTGGCGACCTCTGCAAACTGATGCGATGTGGCCGGTTTTTCTGCAGGCATGGCACATGGCTGCAGTCCAAGCATTGGTGGTGGCTGCCACAACCTGGACATCTAGGCAAGAGATCTGCCTTGTAAATGGTCTTTTGCTGCTTGCTGCTGCGGAGCTGCTGGTCGGGTTGTTTGTGCAACTTGCTGACTTTGGTGTCTTCTTCTGAGTCCTCGGTGAGTTCTGCGTCCTTGTGGTGGATGGCATCTTCACGTTGCGTTGTTTTGGCGGGCTGGATCATTCGAACGGCTCCACCAGCAGCTTCGTCCACCGTGACTTCATTCTGGGCATCTGCGAACAACAGGACCTCTCTGGCAAAAAGTCTGCTGCAGCTCTCGGTTGCGGAGGCCGCAAATGAGCTGGTCTCAAAGTCACTCTTTGACATCTGAAAATCGACAGAGGCATGCGGCCTGCCTCAAGGCCACAATGTACTCGGATGCAGTCTCTCCCGGCTGCTGTATTCATTGTTCGAAGGTGTAGCACCATGCAATCACTGACATCTTTGGTTGGAAATGTTCTCCGAGCTTCTTCTTCAGTTCAGCATAGGAGACGGATTCCAACGGTGTGGGTGCAAACAGCTTTTCTGCCAGATCGAACATCGCTGGGCCGCAGACAGAGAGCAGCGTGGCGGCCTTCAGTCTGTCCTCTGCGACCTGGTTCACCCAAAGGTAGTTCTCGACCTGGGACAGGTACGATGGCCATCCTTCTGGTTTCTTGATGTCGAATTCTCACATCCTTCCGACCTTGGGCATTCTGCTGGTCTTCACAGCTGGATCTCAGCGTCTTCAAATCCTGCCTCTCCGTTGCCCAGGGACTGGTCCTCTAAGTGCATGGTCGCTAGTGTGGCTTAGCTAGCTGACCGTAGGGGCGGATTTGCTTTTCCTGCCAGGCGAACACTGCATCTCCCCTAGTGATTTTCAGCTTCGATGGAGAAGCAGGATCCCACCTTTGTCGCTAGTGTTGTGTACTGGGTTCGTTGCGCAGGAATGAAGATGAGGCGAGTGAATTCAGCAAAGATCATGGTTTATTGCTTGCAGGATCTGAACTAGAGAACAGGGCTGCAGATGCAGCAATTTATACCCTGGCCCCTAGGCAGCGGCCAATAGGTTTGAAGCAACCTATTGCCACCTAGGGGCAACCAATGGCAGCACTGGAGACAGGTTGTCTGAGATGCTGAGAGCCATTAGCTAGCTCCCTGCTCTAGCAGCCTACCAGTCGTTACCACGTGATGTTAACAAGCAAACCCAATACATTTCAGTTCTGACAGGTGAAACTCTTCAAAAGAACTTTGAGGGATTGTTTACCTTAAAGAATCTTTATTTGAGTAGCATAACATCGGCACTAACATAATCAAAGCCAAAAACTGAGTTCCCCTCCCCTGAGCACATAGTATCAAAGCACAATTCCCTCCTCCAATTAACAGTCATAAATCGCATTCTCCAATTAGTTTGAAATGCAGGCTTCCCCTCCAGCTCTCCAGCCCGCCAATTCTTTATCATCTCTTATTTCAACAACCTTGGTTCTCACACTAAGTTCAGTGTTATTATGTCTAGCTAGTCTCTCGTGCACATTCCCCCCCCCCGGCATCATCTAACTCTAAAAGCAAAAAGAACATGGCTGCATCTCCATCTGTTGTCAATGCAAAAACATTCAATGTTAGCAGCGTTGACACCATGTTCCTAACTTAACAACAATAGTGATTCACTTAACAACTGTGGCAAAGGAAGGTCTTAAAATGGAGCCAAGCTCACTTAACGAATTTCTCACTTAGTAACAGAAATGTTCGGCTCAGTTGTGAACATAAGTTGAGGACTGGCTGTAAACAAACAAACAAGCAAACAAACATTGTTGCATACATTTTAAGGAAGGCTTAGAGATGGGCTACCGGTGCAAAAGGGACGCAGTGGCTCGGTGGGTTAGGACGCTGAGCTTGTCAATCAGATGGTCGGCAGTTTGGCAGGTCGAATCCCGAGTGCCGCGTAGCAGAGTGAGCGCCTGTTACTCATCCCAGCTTCTGCCAACCTAGCAGTTCGAAAGCACGTAAAAATGCAAGTAGAAAAATAGGGACCACTCCGGTGGGAAGGTAACAGCGTTCCGTGCGCCTTTGGCGTCTAGTCATGCCGGCCACATGACCACGGAGACGTCCTTGGACAAGCGCTGGCTCTTCGGCTTTGAAACGTAGATGAGCACCGGCCCCTAGAGTTGGAAACGACTAGCACACATGTGCAGGGGAACCTTTACCTTTACCTTACCGGTGCAAAGAGAGCAAAACGTGACTCAGTTTCTCCTTAGTTTTTTTTCCCCCAAGCCGTTGAGAGTCGGGTAGCACACAAATTCAATAAATTATGGTCGGTCACACGGTCAGCCAGATGTTTAGACTGGGTTTGGGCCCTTTTTTAGCCACCGATCAAGTCCTTCCTAAGAACCGGGGATAGGCAAATATGCCTTGAGTGATTTGTAAAAATAACAAAGGCCGGATATAAATATTCAAAAAATAAATAAATAAATGTAGGATTAAATAAATAAATAAATAAATAAATAACAAACCTTCTGAAGAGCGTAGGAGAGGTGAAGAAGCCTAGATATTAGAAGAATTGGTTAGTATCGTAATTCGTAAATGGAAACTTAACGGGGTCGCCAAAAAAAATGGGAAGATTTAAAATATTCAATTGAACTCAGTTAATTAACTCAACTCAACTGGACTCAGTTGAGAGCTGGAGGAAAAAAAAAGTCCAGTGTTGTTTGTTTTTTACCCCTTGTCCTTGCATTAAAATGCAATATTGAAGTGGATGGTAACATTAATGGAACTGTCAAAGAAGAAGAAAAAAAACGTACTATTTTGATGAAGGATAAAAGCATTTTTTTTTAGCTTCGTTTCTACCTGAAGACCACGTTTTGGACTGCCTGCTTGAGAAAGATAAAAACGAAAAACTGATTTTAGGAGGCGACGGTTCAATCTGTTACGATTGTAGAACTGCAGTGTAATGTTGTTGTTATTGTTGGATGTGTACACTTTATGTTTTTTATGTTTAGGCTTAAAATTTAGAATAAGGGGTTATTTTGTTATCTATTTAGGTATGCAAGCTGTCCCGCTGATTAATTGTTCTACTGCAGGGGTCTTCAAACTTGGTCAGTTTAAGACTTGTGGACTTCAACTCCCCAAATTCCTCAGCCAGACACCCTGGCTGAGGATTTCTGGGAGTTGAAGTCCACAAGTCATCAAAGGGTCAAGTTTGAAGACCCCCTGATATAGACTTTAAGAGGAGTGGACTTCAATTCCCAGAATTCCTCAGCCAGCGTGTCTGGCTGAGGAATTCTGGGAGTTGGAGTCCACAAGTCATCAAAGGGCCAAGTTTGAAGACCCCTGCTATAGACTTTAAGAGGAGTGGACCTCAACTCCCAGAATTCCTCAGCCAGGCACGTTGGCTGAGGAATTCTGGGAGTTGAAGTCCACAAGTCATCAAAGGGCCAGGTTTGAAGATCCCTGCTATAGACTTTAAGAGGAGTGGACCTCAACTCCCAGAATTCCTCAGCCAGGCACGTTGGCTGAGGAATTCTGGGAGTTGAAGTCCACAAGTCATCAAAGGGCCAGGTTTGAAGATCCCTGCTATAGACTTTAAGAGGAGTGGACCTCAACTCCCAGAATTCCTCAGCCAGGCACGTTGGCTGAGGAATTCTGGGAGTTGGAGTCCACAAGTCATCAAAGGGCCAGGTTTGAAGATCCCTGGTATAGACTTTAAGAGGAGTGGACTTCAACTCCCAGAATTCCTCAGCCAGGCATGTTGGCTGAGGAATTCTGGGAGTTGAAGTCCACAAGTCATCAAAGGGCCAAGTTTGAAGACCCCTGATCTACTCTCAGGAAATTCCTCCTTAGTTCTAGGTTTGATCTCCCTCTGATAAGCTTCCATCCATTGCTTCTTGTCCCGCCCTTGGATGCTATGGACAGTAAATAGACACCCTTTTCCTTGAGGCAGCCCTTCAAATATGGGAAGACTGCTATCGTGTCAGTTTTTCTTTTCATTAGGCTAGGGTAGACAAACTTAATTCCCTTAAGCATTCTTGTATGATTTATGCTGCAGACCCCTGATTAAAAAGAGTGCTCTTCTCTACACTCTTTTTAAGGTTTAAGCATCTTTTTTTTTGTATCATGGTGACCGGAGCTGGATGTAGTATTGCAAATGTGGCCTCAACCGTGAGGTATAAAACAGTATCATTTCCCCTAAATAATGCATCCAGTTTTGGTCGCCACAATATAAAAAAGATGTTAAGACTCTGGAAAGCGTGCAAAGAAGAGGAACAAGGATGATTAGGGCAGGGGTCTCCAACCTCGGCAACTTTAAGACTTGTGGACTTCAACTCCCATAATTCTGGGAGTTGACGACTACAGGTCTTAAAGTTGCCAAGGTTGGGGAACTCTGGATTAGGGGATTGTCTGAAATGGCATAGGGTTTCCTGCCTGAGCAGGAGGTTGGGCTAGAAGACCTCCAGGGTCCCTTCCAACTCTATTATTATTATTATTATTATTATTATTATTATTATTATTATTATTATTATTATTATTATTATTATTAAAAACTTTTATTCATAAAACATGAAACTCAGTCAACTGAACACTCAAATTGACTGGCAATAATGGTCGACACAGGTTGCTGCCAGCGTCCTAGGTATCCACCAGGTATCTCCTTAAAATGTAAGATGTTCCGAGTAGCGCAGGTTTTTTTGTAGCTTTGCTGGAGTTATTGCAGGAAGCTGCAGATTCTTGATGTGTTTTGCAAAGTTTTTGGACATCGTTCCCAGTGGCCTAACAATGGGCGTCACTGTTACACGTTTCATCCATAATCACGCCGTTTCGATGGCCAGGTCGCGGTATTTCGTAATTTTTTCCAGTTCTTTTTCTTCGACTCTGGCATCTCCTGGTACAGCGATATCAATCAACTGCATGCTTTGATTCTCTACGACTGCGATATCTGGCGTGTTGTGTTCCAAATGGCGATCTGTCTGTATTTGGAAGTCCCACAAGATCTTCACCCTCTCATTCTCGACAACTTTTTCCACCCTATCTTCCCACGACTTTACGGACACAGGCAAGTCGTATTTTTTTACATAATGCCCAGTGGATTAGTTTAGCAACTCGGTCATGTCTATTATTATTATTATTATTATTATTATTATTATTATTATTATTATTATTATTATTATTATTATTATTATTATTATTAGCTAAAACATATGAAGAACGGTTGCAGGAATTGGGTATGTCTAAAAGAAGGATTGGGGAGATGTGACAGCAGTCTTCCAGTATCTCAGGGGCTGCCCCAAAGAAGAGGGAGTCAAGCTCTTCTCCAAAGCCCCTGAAGGCAGGACAAGAAGCAACGGATGGAAACTAATCAAGGAGAGAAGCAACCTAGAACTAAGGAGAAATTTCCTGACATTGAGAACAATTAACCAGTGGAACAACCTGCCTCCAGAAGCTGTGAATGCTCCATCACTGGAGGTTTTTAAGAAGAGACTGGACAGCCATTTGTCTGAAATGGTATAGGGTTTCCTGCCTGAGCAGGGGGTTGGACTAGATGACCTCCAAGGTTCCTTCCAACTGTGTTCCTCTGTTATTCTGATCTCATTGCTATCCCTCAGTTGATGCAACCTAGGATTGCATCGGCTTTTTGAGCAGTTTCAGCCTTCCCACCTTTTTCATTCAAGAGAGAAAGGTAATTCTTCCCCCGAGCATTATTTTTCAGTAGGAAAAAAAATATATATCCTTACTGCATCAATAACAGTATATCACTACTACAAAGAGGGGCTGGGGAGCCCTGGCCTTGCAAAATCGGTGCAGCCTTTCTCTTTACCCTGGAGAAATCGAGAGGATCTTTCTGTGCTGAAATGTGTTCGTCCCATTTCTTGGAAGGGAATTCGCGAGGGTCATTTGTGAGCGCTTCAGATGAAGAGTTAAGAAAAAGAAAAAAAAAGAAAAAAGAGATGAAAAAATGAGAGCCGTTTTTTTTTCCCCCCGCCAGATTCTGCCTGGTTGGTCTTTGAAATGTATTTATTTGTTCCCTTGTCAGTCCTTGCCGACTGTGAATGAGAAGTGAGTGCAAGTAGTCTGAAATGGTATAGGGCAGGGGTAGGCAACCTCGGCTCTTTTATGACTCATGGACTTCAACTCCCAGAATTCCTGAGCCAGCATGGCTGGCTCAGGAATTCTGGGAGTTGAAGTCCATGAGTCATAAAAGAGCTGAGGTTGCCTACCCCTGGTATAGGGTTTCCTTCCTGAGCAGGGGGTTGGACTAGATGACCTCCAAGGTCCCTTCCAACTTTATTATTAGTAATATTGGTCCTCAACTTACAACAGGTTGTTTTTTTCCATGGCCGTTCAAAGTTATAACGGCATCGAAAAAAAGTGACTGTTTTTTTCGCACTTACGGCTGTTGCAGCCTCCCCACGGTCACGTGTTCATAATCCATGTGATCAAAATTCAGGCACTAACTCATATCTATGACGGTTGCAGAGTCCCCGGGGTCATGTGTTCCCCTTTTGTAACCTTCTGATGAGCAAAGTCAACGGGAAAGCCAGATTTACTTAACAACCGTATTAACAACTGCAGTGATTCACTTAGCGACGGTGGCGAGAAAAGTCACAAAATAGGGCAAAAGCCACCAGTGACAAAAATGTTGCCTAGTGACAAAAATGCTGGGCTCCATTCCGCTGGCTCAGTCACGGGCTACCTGTACGGCACTAGAAAAAGTGAATTCCTGAAATTTCCCTCTTCGACTCACAAATAAGGTCAGATACCTAACTATAGTAGGTAGTCAATGCAAAAGAGGCATTGTGGTTCTAGTGTGTTCCAGAAATTGTGCTTCCTATTTCAGTAAATTTTGGTGAGCACAGGCAACATATTCCCTTAGAGTGGTTTAATGCCCCAGAAAATAGCTCTCTTTCAACACAATTAGAATACACCCATTCACTTAGTATCATGCTGGGTGTGCAGATTGCTGTGCAACCTTTAAAAGGGCTGGGAATTCTCTTCTGGAGGCCACAGGCTTTGGGATGACTTTAAGCAGAATGGTTGTCTCAGGTGACCTAAAACCTTTCATCTACTCCCAGATCTGTTGGACGTTCTCCCTCCTCTGACCAACATAAAACCAGCATTGTTCTATCCTACAAGAGCCGGTGTAGAAGGTACTTTAGAAGCTACCTATTTTCACATGTGGTGGACTTGTAGAAATATAAAAGCTTTTTGGATTAAAATTTGGTGGAACATTCAAAAGATTTTTAAGAGAAAGTTTTCCGCGCAATTGTTTTTATTGGGCATTGTTGTAGATTGTGATGTTAAAGAAACTAACTTGATGTTGAACATGATAACGGCAGCACGGTTACTGGTGGGACAATATTGGAAGAAGGATAGTTTGCCCACTGTAGAAGAATGGGTGTTTAAAGTTTCGAATCTTGCAGAAATGTCTAAGATTTCTGTTTATCTGAAGGATCATTCACAGGAAAGATATATTTCAGTTTGGAGGAGATGGATAAATTATATTCAAAACAAATATGGGACTAAAAAGTACCATTTAGCTTATGAGTAGATTTTAGTGGGATATTCTTATTAGCACGTTGTTTGTAGTTATATTAAAGGGGAGTTAAAGCACATTATGAATTTTGTTAATTGTATATTATGCATAATTTTTTATTTAGAATATGATTATTGTAACTATAATCCTGTATTTAGCTCTGGGAAGTGGGGGGGGGAAGTGGGTGGGTTTGGGGTGGGAGGGATTTGGGGATATATTGTAAAATTTTGTTTTTGTAAAACTCTTTAATAATAAAAAAAAGAGCCGGTGTAGAAGGGAGGGGAGCTATGCAGTACTTCAAGTTGAATCTTCCAAAGATGCTTGGGAGGGTGCAGCAGCACAAAAGCAGCACTTGTCTGCATCCTCGTAAAGCAGCTGTGTCTCTTCCCGGGATTTCGCAATGTTCCCAACAAAGTGCGGAGTAATGCAACATCAGTGATCATTGCACACTCCAAGGATCAATGAGATGATGGAATTCTAGACCAGGGGTAGGCAACCTTGGCTGTGTTGTGACTTGTGGACTTCAACTCCCAGAATTCCTGAGCCACCTATGCTGAGGGGAAAGGGTGTGGTTTCCAAGCTGAGCCATGCTGGCTCAGGAATTCTGGGAGTTGAAGTCCACAAGTCATGAAGGGGCCACAGTTCCCCCACGCTGGCTCAAGAATTCTGGAAGTTGATGTCTACAAGTCATAAGGGGGCCACAGGTCCCTTTGCTAGCAAAGGAATTCTGGGAGTTGAAGTCCACAGGTCATAAAGGGGCCATAGTTCCCCATGCTGGCTCAGGAATTCTGGGAGTTGAAGTCCATGAGTCATAAAAGAATCAAAGTTGCCTACCCCTGTACTAGACCCTGATCAATGGTAGACCAGCCTTACTCCTCCACAAGTATATTGTTTTGTCCCACTTATCAACAGAAATTTTGGATTCAGTTGTGGTTATAAACTGAGGACTCTCTCATACAATATTTTCTAGCCTCACCTCATGAAAATGAATTGCAACTGGCACGTTCTCCCTTAAGGATTATCTCAGAAGCATCACAGCCTTCTCCTGACAGCTGGGTCTCTGCATAAGGTGTCCAAAGAAGTATAAGTTCAGCCTTGAGTAAGTAATTTATGCCTTGAGTAAGAACTCTGTGCTGATGATGATGATGACGACAACAACAACAACAAGAAGAAGACCTGGCAATGGCTAAGAGCAGGAAAGTTGAAGAAAGAGACCGAGGGACTAATTCTGGCTGCACAAGACCAAGCCTTAAGGACAAATGCATACAAAGTCAAAATTGAGAAGGCAGCAACAGACAGTAAGTGCCACCTATGCAAAGAAGCTGAAGAAACAGTGGACCACCCGGTAAGCTGCTGCAAGAAGATCGCACAGACTGACTACAAGTAGTGGCATGACAAAGTGGCAACAATGGAAGAGCTGCAAGAAATATCATTTGCCTGTAAGCAAGAACTGGTGGGATCATAAAATAGAGAAAGTCATAGAAAATGATAAACTTAAACTTGCTCTGGGGCTTCAGAATTCAAACAGAGAATCACCTGCAACATAACACCCCAGACTTAACAATTGTTGATAAGAAAGACAAAAAAGTCTGGATAGTGGATGTGGCAGTGCCTGGAGACAGCAGAATAGATGAGAAAGAACTAGAGAAGATAGCAAAATACAAAAACCTACAAATAGAAATAGAAAGACTGTGGCAAAAGCAAGCAAGGGTAGTACCAATAGTATACTGCTCAAAAAAATAAAGGGAACACAAGGTAAGACATCCTACTATTAAATACAGTACATCGTGTTGTTTAAGTGTTCCCTTTATTTTTTTGAGCAGTATAATAGGCACCTTGGGTGCAATCCCAAAACAACTGGAGCACCACTTGGACACCATTGGCATTGACAAATTTGCCATTTAGTCAATTGCAAAAGGCGGCCTTATTAGGAACTGCTTCCATCCTGAGATGATATCTGTAACACCATCCAACATCCACATCTGCCTACCCCAGGTCCTTGGTAAGGACTCAATAGGTAGACAAAAATGCCAAATCCAGTCTGAACATCTGGCTGACTGTGCGATGAATATTATTATTATTATTATTATTATTATTATTATTATTATTATTATTATTATTATTATTATTATTAATAATAATAATAATAATAATAATATAAAGTTGGAAGGCACTTTGGAGGTCATCTAGTCCAACCCCTGCTCAGGCAGGAAACCCTATACCATTTCAGACAAATGGCTGTCCAGTCTCTTCTTAAAAACTTCAATTGTTGGAGCATTCACAGCTTCTGGAGGCAGGTTGTTCCACTGATTAATTGTTCTAACTGTCAAGAAATTTCTCCTTAGTTCTAGGTTGCTTCTCTCCTTGGTTAGTTTCCATCCGTTGCTTTTTGTCTTGCCTTCAGGTGCTTTGGAGAATAGTTTGATTTGTCCAATGATCCATGTGTTTGTTTTCTTTATGGTCCATGGTATTTTCAAAGGCCTTCTCCAATACCAGAGTTCAAAGGCATCAACATTGTTACCTTCCCACCGAAGTGGTGCCTATTTATCTACTCGCATCTGCATGCTTTCAAACTGCTAGGCGGGCAGGAGCTGAAGCAAGGAGCAGGACCTCGCCCCATTGCATGGTGCTCAGATCTCAAACCCGGGCTGTCAGCTTTCCAGCTGACAAGCTCTGCGTCTTTAACCGCTAAGCCACTCTGCCGCTTTCCATAGGATATCAGAAGGAATGCCACCACTTGCCTGATTCTAACCTTTAGCCATTTCGTATTTGATGGAATTCATCCTAATGTTTCTTAGTGCTAAGCTGAATTTAAACAAGTGATGTAAAAGGAAAATTGCTTAGGAGAGGCATTTATTAAGGACACTTAAGGGGGAAAAAATCAGAATAGAATTCTCTGAAGTGAAAATGAGAGTGAATATTTGTAAAACACTGCAGGTTAAAAACAGATGGACACTTCATTTATTCGTACCTCCCAAATGGTTAGCCATCTCTTCTTTAAATCACAGAGGTAGAAAAAGGATCAACTCTATCAAGGATGATAGATGATAGATGGCTAACAAAAAGATGTTTCAAATATACCTGCATTTACTTCCAAAGATTCTGTAATCTAATCCCATTTTTTCCTTTCAGTAAGTTTAACTAATAAGACTATAAGAATTTAACTTTCATGGGTACTGCTAGCAGGCTTGTTAAGTGCACTTGTTAAGAATTGGGGTGGGGGGTTTGCATATATCCTAAAACCAAATCCAAAATCTGTACAATGGCCCTTTTATATTTTGGATGTTTACGCTTGATAAGTGACAACATTGAAGCAGAACTTTGCCACCAATGTAAAATATATTCTCGATTTAAGAAACCCAAAACAAGAAAAAAGTGATGCCTCTAAGAATTTGAATGATGGCATTTGGGGTGAAACCATATGCTGCTCCTCCTTCGCTCACTCTGTTATTTTTATGCTGAATGAATCTATTCATTTACTAATAGATCATTCAGCTTGAAATCTGGAATGGGTTTGCCCGAGACATATGCTTGGTTCATTTGACCAATGGAAGTGACAAACTCAAGGAAAACCTCAAATACTTCAGCGGTCCAGTCTGTTGAGTTATTCTGAGTTATTTTGGCTCATGCATTTAACTGCTATTAATAAAATGCTTAGCTGTGGACATGCAGATATGTTCTTCCCATTCGGGGCTATGTTTAACTCCTGGTTTCGTTTCGTTTTGGTTTTTTTTAAAAAAAAAATAAGTCCATCTCTTTGGACTTTTATAGGAATGTGGAATTAACTTACATATATATAACTTACATATATGCTAAGCTTGTAAAGCCGCCCTGAGTCTTTGGAGAAGGGCGGGATATAAATGGAATTAAAATAATAAAAAAAATAATAAAAAAATATATGAACCCATTTATTAAAGAATGAAAGCAGACGGGGACTTATAAAAAAGAAAGAAAGAAAGAAAATGAAGAAGAGAACAGAAATGTAATAATAATAATAATAATAATAATAATAATAATAATAATAATAATAATAATAATAATAATAATAATAATAATAATAATAATAATTTTTGAATGACAAATGTTTTAATTAATTCGTAATGCTCCAAAGCTGCACGCGTCAAAGAAATGAGGAAAAAGGAACAAGACTTTTCTTTGGGATTAAAATATTGTCCAGTTGGAATGGAGGCCAACTTTTTTGGGAGAAGGGAGGGGGGGCGGGTTGTGAGGACAATGGTAGAAAAAGTTAATTCTTTGGAATCTTGGCTGAATGGATGAAAAAATGTGGTCTCCCTTACATTGTTTTGCAGGATTCTTTCCATGAGCAATGGTGAACCTTTGTACGCAGTGGGCTAATGCCTCCTTAAGTAACACCAGCTGCCTGCAATTAGTGCAGGTTCGAGTCCCACCAGGCTCAAGGTTGACTCAGCCTTCCATCCTTCCGAGGTAGGTAAAATGAGGACCCAGATTGTTGGGGGCAATTAAGCTGACTTTGTAATAATGCCGCTTGGGGGCGGGGCAAAAGCCCTAATAAGCAGGCATATACATAGAATGAAGGCTATTGCTAAGCACATTAATTTGTGCTTTAGATTGTAAGCCGCCCTGAGTCTTCGGAGAAGGGCGGGATATAAATGGGATTAAAATAAAAATAAAAAATAAAAAAAATTCAGAAAAAGAGGGGTGGGTGGGCTGACTTGTGCCAAATCATGCATCATTTCTCCACTAGTGATCATGGACAAATTCTAGAGTCATTAAACCACAATGGTGCCAAAAACTGTGACGAGAATGAATGAATGAATGAATGAATGAATGAATGAATGAATGACATTCCAGTTGTCTTTTGAAAGAAAGAAAAAAAGCAACTTTGAGACAAGTATGACCTGGATTACTTAGAATCTCCACAGATATGTGATGAGAACAGATTTTAACAGGAGCAGATTAACAGAGGGATAAAATCAAGATCACATGAAGTGTTAGTACCACTTTGCAACGCCTTGGTAAGACCGCACTTGAAATATTGCATCCAGTTTTGGTCACCATGATATAAAAAAGATGTCGAGACTCTAGAAAGAGTACAGAGAAGAGCAACAAAGATGATTGGGGGACTGGAGGCTAAAACGTATAGGGAATGGTTGCTGGAATTGGGTATGTGTAGTTTAACGAAGAGAAGGGTGAGGGGGGACATGACAGCAGTCTTCCAGTATCTCAGGGGCTGCCCCCAAAGAAGAGGGAGTCAAGCTATTCTCCAAAATACCAGAAGGCAGGACAAAAATCAACGGATGGAAACTATTCAAGGAGAGAAACAAACTAGGACTAGGGAGAAATTTGACAGCGAGAACAATTAATCAAAATACGATGCGTACCAAATTTGATGTGTTTCAAAGCAATTGAGTACCAAGGTGCCCCTTAACGATTCTCTGCCCTAAGACTCTCAGAGTGGACTCTAATCCATAAAAACAACATGATAAACAAAAATAAAAACGAGCATTTAAGGTGGGCTGAACTTAGATCTCTTGTGGGCACGCAGGGACTCGTGACTGGTGATGCGTTTGATCCCTCCCTCAGACTCAGCCTGGTCATCTCCTACATCAGACATGTCAAATTCGCAACGTCACGTGACATTGCACAACGTACCGGAGACTTTTCTCCATTGCAGGCAGTTTGGCATCCCTGTCCTACATCGTCTTTGACTTACGACCACAATGGAGCCTTGAATTTCAGTTGTAGGTCATTGTGGTTGTTAAGCCAGGGCACCACAGATGTCAAATGACTCGTGTTATCGTCTCTGCCACCCCACCAGGAGATTCCCCCTTCTTAAAAAAAAAAATGAGACAAGCAGCCAAGTTGTCTCCTCCAGTTTTGTCTATCGTTCATTTTAAGTTGGTGCTCCCAGATCCTCTTCTGCAGAAATGTGTGGTTGAATTCTTAAACATGCTTAGTATGGATGCAGTTCAAACTGCCGGCATTGCCAAGCTCTAATAACAATTTTGGATCCCATCCTAAAAAAGCCGAATTGAATCTCTTTTAGTCCTTTCATTACACCAAGTGAATGGGGTCAGCGCAGGACAGCGAAGGAGGGAGATTAAAACTTAATGTTTATCAAACTGAGCGGAATATTTAAGTTTTGTTTTGGAAGAGACCCCTTTGATGTAGCTGAAAAAATTTACTCCTTTATCCCTAAATAAAATAAGACATGCTGCAGAATAAATAAGATAAAGCCCGCCAAGGAATAAACAGCATAACGCATGCATCAGAATATTCATGACTCTTATCATCAGCACTACCAATAGGATTAAAATGAAATTGTAGGAAAATAAGAATCTGAGGACAAATACAAAGGTTGGCACAGAAAAATACATGCGTGACGATTAGCAGCAACAATAACATACATTCCAGATTCGTAGTAGTTTTTGACCCTTGCAAAAGTAACTATGAAGCTAGCTAACCATGTACTCTCTGAAAATATTTCTCTGGATCTGGAAAAAGCCTTAGGACAGGAGTCTTCAAACGTGGCCCTTTCCTGACTTGTAGACTTCAACTCCCAGAATTCCTCAGCCAGGCACGCTGCCTGAGAAATTCTGGGAGTTGAAGTCCACAAGTCAGAAAAGGGCCAAGTTTGAAGACCCCTGTTTTAGATCTTGGCAAATGTTTAGCAATCGATTAAGTTGTTTAACTAGTCACAGGCATGGAGACCGTGTGCCTCAAAATGGCGCAGGTAAGAGTTTACAGGTGTGGAGAACAGGTACAGAGGGAAGCATCACCTCTAAATAACTGTAGTTAAATTTTAATGGAGGATTTTGATTCTACAGCTAGTTTACCTCAATGTTTCTCAACTTTAAGATGGGTAGTCGTCAACTCCCAGAATTCCCCAGCCAGCCAATTCTGGGAGTTGAAGTCCACCCGTTTTAAAATGCCAAGGTTGAAAAACACGGGTTTACCTCATTACCACTTATGACTGCGTCCTACTTTGGTGTGCTGAAGAAACGTCTCTTTTCACCAGTCATTTTTTTTAATGTAATTGACTGTATTTCTTATTAATCAAATGCATATATGGCTGCCCATCTCACAGAAAGTGACCCTCTTCAACAATCCAAGGCGTGTCGACTCGCCTGGCGTCAGAAATGCAGGAACTTGAAATGGGGAAATCATGAATTTAATATTTTTAAAAAATTGAAAAGCTTTAAGGAAATATAGATTTATATAGCTCTAGCCCAGTATCGGGCCACGTTAATGGCAGAGATGTTTCCGACCAGCCAATCTTTCTGTGTGTAAGTTGGTCCCAGAGGGCACTGTAAAAGAAGGATAGTTGTCTGAATAGTGCCACATCGGCAGTAAATATCCTTGTCCTCAAGAAGAAACCTCTGTTTTCCCATGTAATCTTTGATTATAGCTAGGCCAGTACTCAGCCTGTTTAAACATCTCCAGACCGTTCACTTCTCCTCCGCACCTCTGGGAAGCTCTATCTAATTCTGAAGTTGTTTTACTTGAGATTTTCATCCTTTTAATCATTCCGTTTGAAGTGTAGTACCAATCTCCTCAGTGCAGTCTAAAAAAACACACACACCTTTTTTCGCTTTTTTTGTAGGGGGTATTTGGCCAAATAACAGGCATGCCATATCACGCAACAGATTAACTGAATAAGAGAATTGGAAGGGACCTTGGAGGTCTTCTAGTCCAACCCCCTGATCAAGCAGGAGACCCTGTGTCATTTCAGACAAATGGCTGTCCAGTCTCTTCTTAAAAACCTCCAGTGTTGGAGCATCTACAACTTCTAGAGGCGAGTTGTTCCACTGATTAATTGTTCTCACTGTCAGGAAATTTCTCCTTAATTCTAGGTTGCTTCTCTCCTTGATTAGTTTCCATCCGTTGTTTTTTGTCCTGCCTTCTGGTGCTTTGGAAAATAGACTGGCCCCTCTTTTTATGGCAGCCTCTCAAATATTGAAACACCGCTGTCATGTCACCCCTAGTCCTTCTTTTCACTAGAGTAGACATACCCAATTCCTGCACATGTTCTACATATGTTTTAGCCTCCAGCCCCCTAATCATCTTTTGTTGCTCTTTTCGGCACTCTTTCCAGAGTCTCTACATCTTTTTTATAAATATGGTGTCCAAATCTGGATGTGATATTCTGAGTGTGGTCTTACTTATAAAGTAGTGGTAACATTTCACGTGGTCTTGATTCTATCCCTTTGTTGATGCAGCTTAGGATTGCATTGGGGGTTTTTTGGTTGCTGCGTGACATAACACCTTTCCATATTCCATGTATTGTGCCACACTCCTTCTGGCAAGGCTATTCCTGTTGAATAGATCCAAGGCTATTCCTGTTGAATGCCATACTGTAGCCCTTCTACCTTTCTTCCCAGATATGAAATTGCTCCCTTCTACATTGCGCTCTATAATTACAACAACGTTTCCTCCAATCAGAGATTCATTGAAAGAGAACACAATTTCTCTATTCGCTTAGGTTGATCGACCAATTCAAATAATCTGGAAGGCACCCTTGGATTTGGCCCATGCAGGATCAATGGGGGGGGGGAAAAATCTGCCAATTTTAGATGGAGAATGAAGACGCAAAGATGAAGGAAGGATAAGAGCAAAAAGGTTGTAATAGATGAAAATGTTATGCATCTCCTTATCTGCACCCAGACGGGTGAGTCTGCAGATCTATAGTAGCTTGGCATTTTATCTTGAATAGATCTTGTTAACCTTAAACATGTTATAGCTTTTTTTTTTTAGCTTTAGCTCCCCCCTCCCCTTCAGTTCCTAGCAAGGATTGCCTGCATAATGTCAGAATAAACTTCCTTGTTTAATCATTGGATTACAGCTGAGGAAAATAAAGAGACTAATGCTGTTAAAGAAATTTGCCATCCGTAAAATCAGAGGCTAGTCACACCAATCAACCCTAGAATTTGATTGGATTTTGAAAGTGCAGATTTAATTCAGTTTTCTTCTTTGAATCCAGTTACTTCATAATTTAGGACTGATCACTCAGAGGAAACGTCTATATATACTAGTGTTGTGTGAGAGGCCATTTAGAAAGTTGTGTTTGAACTGCTGTTGAAAGAAAAATCATCAGGTCCAGTTCCAAGCTGGGAGTAAAATGGAGCCTGCTTTTGAAAGAAGGTTTCTGTTTATTGATGAGCAGAACCTGCAACAGCCTGCAGTTCTGGGACAGCTGACCAATTCGTTTGATGAGTACATGGATTTTTATACAGTTTTCACAGCAAAACTACAGGCTTGCTTTGTGTGTTTTGTCATTTGATTTTACTTATTTTGCAAAGGCTTGCGATGGGTCTTAATTGTTGGCTTCCTTGGTCCCAATGCTGTCAAACAAATGTAATTAATTTTATCCCTTTATCTTTAGTCTATTAAGGGACGCGGTGGCTCAGTGGATTAGGATGCTGAGCTTGTCGATCGTAAGGTCGGCAGTTTGGCGGGTCGAATCCTGAGTGCCACATAACAGACTGAGCGCCTGTTACTCGTCCCAGCTTCTGCCAACCTAGCAGTTTGAAAACACGTAAAAATGCAAGTAGAAAAATAGGGACCACTCCGGTGGGAAGGTAACAGCGTTCCGTGCGCCTTTGGCGTCTAGTCATGCCGGCCACATGACCACAGAGACGTCCTCGGACAAGCGCTGGCTCTTGGGCTTTGAAACGGAGATGAGCACCGGCCCCTAGAGTCAGAAACGACTAGCATGAACCTTTACCTTTACCTTAGTCTATTACCTTTAGCAAGCTCTCTTTATAAATCTACAGGCTCGTTTCAATGTTTCTGCTTTTCGCTATAGCCAGGGTCTTCATGAGTGAAAGATTGTTTCTGTATTTCTTTTCTTGAGCTTTTTTCTTGTAATTTGGGGGGGGCGGAGGGGCTAGTAAAAAGGATTTGTGGGGGTGCATTCTTACCACACTGCCTTATTTGCTTGGGACATGGACACTGAGCAAGATTGGTGAGGAGACACTTTTAAGATATACCTGTGCAAAGGTTTAGGCAGCTAAAGCAATTGGTATATGATGTAGGAGTACGTTTTTGGTCTTTTTGTTTGCAAAACACCTCCACACCAGAAACATCCAGATTAACTCCAAGATTAACATCAGACCAACAATCAAGAAGTAAACAATGCCCCAATCAAGGAACTGCCAAACAAGCCAACAGTAAACAGCTCAGCCAAAGAACCTCTAAAACAGAGTTCCCCAATCTTTCTGGGTTGGTGGCCCGGAGGGAAAGGGGGAAGCAGAGAAATGTGTGTGTGCACACATGCACACATGTGCAAACAGGCGCACACACGATGGCGGCGCCAGCACCCTTGCACATGCACAAACGGACTGTACACACCCTCGGCGGTGCTGGCAGCAGCATTGGTGCCTGTGTGCACGTGCAAGTGCGATGCTAGCACCCGCAAACAGGCCGCTAGCAACCATGCGCATGTGCAAACGGACTGCTAGCAGCCGCGTGAGATTGGCGGCACTAGCACTCCCGCACATGCGCAAATGGGGCCACTAGTGCGAGTGCCATTCCCGTGGCCTGCTGGCCCACAGGTTGCAGAGCCCTGCTCTAAGACCACTCCCACCAACACTGTCAGGGCAAGCTACTAGAATAGAGGTCCCCAAACCTTTGGGCACCAGGGACCGATTACATGGAGAGAGGTTTTCCCATGGACCGGAGGGTGTGTGGTTTTGTGTGCTACCAGCATCCCATGGATGGGGCTTTCTTTGTTTGGGCGGACCAGTTGCTGGCATGCTGCAGCCCGGTACTGGTCCACGGACTAGGGGTTGGGGACCCCTGCCCTAGAATATAAATTGAGAGCAAAACCCATTCCCTTCCAGCCACTGATCTTGTTACCTAGTCTGGATAATGAAACATTTGCAAGAAAACAAAGCAAGGAGAGAGAACGCCAAGGATCCCCCCCCCCATTTCAAACCTGAGCTACAAATATTTTCCTTTATCGGTAAAAGTATCAGCGTAATATATGTGCATTCCAAGCTGTGTGGCCTTTTGCAATTCACAGATGGGAACTTTGTCAATGTGCAGATTTTCTAAGTGCCAACCAAGATTGTTTAGTATGACCTCCATTGTGTGGATAATCACGGGACCACCCTTTCTGGCTTATACCGTAATCTTGCAGTTTCAATTTTTAGATTTTAATGCTTTCTGATCTTCCCCCCACTTCTTTTTTCTTCTATTATCCCCTGGTATTGCACATCAGTTTTCCACACTCTTTACTTTTCAACAAGACTTATATCTGGTGTGCTATGAGCTAAAATCTTATCAGTCTTTATTCAGAAATTCCGCAGTAGTTTAACCTGCGCATTCTCAACCACTTTTTCAACGTTTCATTACTGGTACACGATAATTTTTACAGATGTTCCAATAATCATTTTGGTGACTAAGTTATATCATTGTTTAGAATCAGACTGTGTGCTCTTCTTGCAGAACTGAATGTGTGATTTATTGTTTCTTCTGCTTCTTTGCACAAATACACTTTGAATCATTTGCTGATTTCTCCATTCTGGCCTTGATTGCATTAGTTATTATAATTTAAAAAAAACAAATTATGAATATAGGTCATCAGACAATTCCCCAAGTGTTGCCTGCTAGCAATCTTGCCTTATTTAAAATATCTGTGGCAGAGAGTCAAGTACCTGGGTTTCAGTGATAAGATGCGCTGCCAAAGCATTTCCAGGTATTATTGTTTACATGCTCAATTATGACATGATAATGAAGCTCCAGACCAAAATATTTTTAAAAAGGTATGCAATTATCCCATAGCTTTAAGAATTTCTTGTGATGCCTTTTCTGATTTCTGGAAAGTTGGTTGGACCTGGATTGGCATAGACTTCTTTCTTTATAATTCTCTTAATATTTATTCAATATAATCCTTTCTTGTATTTCAGCCTAGCATGAGCCTATATCTAAATCTTAAAGAATCTAATGATCTTTGGCTCAGTGTGTCAAAAATTCCAAAAATGCTTAATTGGACTCTGATGCCATGTGACACACACACGCACACACATACACCCCAACAACAACAACAACAACAACAACAACAACAAAAGAGAAACCATGCTTTACATATTCATTGAGCTCTTTGAGCTCTCCGGCCCAGGCTGAGAATTTTTAACTGGGGTTTTTATTTTTAGGGATAATTAAATCTTTTTTAATTGTTTTTTTTTTAACTTTTGTATTTTGTATTGGTTTGGTTTTTAAATACCCTGTAAACCGCCCTGAGTCCTTCAGGAAAGGGCGGTATATAAATCTAATAAAATAAAATAAATAATGAATAAAATGTATCTTTTAAAAAAAATACAGTCCAGTGTTGAAGGAAAAATCTTCATCAGGGTCTAGTCCAAGCCAGGAATAAACAACATGGCGACTGCTTTAGAAAGAAGGTTGCAGTTTATTGAAGAGGAGAGCCAGACAGGAAGATGGCTCTGGAAGAAAAGAGAGAGAGAGCACATGTGGGGAGTGGGTTTTTATACCCTCTGGGGCTCTTGAGGTTGTTTCCTGTTCCTGTTTGAGGCTTTGTATTTCCTGTATCATGTACTTTGACCTGAGTCTCATTGTGCCTTTCTGCCATTCTGGCGATGGTGGGTTAATCCTATTATGTTTCCTGTCCTTAGAATTTGGGTGGAGTATGTAGATTTTAAGAGTCTTTGTCTTCCTAAGCTTCTAGCTGGAGGGCTTCCAACCTTCCTGAATGGATGATCACATCTGCATTTCTACAGAGCTGGTTTCTGCTTGGGGGAGGGAGACTCGGGGCTATTAAGAAAAACTGGGCATGCTTTTTTCTGCCTCTTCAAGATCCTTTGAGGAAATATAATATTTTTCCCTTTTAATATTTCCTTCTCTGGAGGGCGGGGGGGGGGGGCGGGGCTGACTTCCCACAACAGTCTTGTGTGGTGCTGTGAAAGAAATATCAAATAATTATAAAAATGAGCTTGGAGTCAAACACATTCATTTTGAGCATCACGCTCCCAGGAATAGTTATTGAGTGTTGGTCAACATTGATGTGTCGCGCGAAACGACTGAATGAATTTCCCAGTAGCATTTTTTCCCTATTCCTGGGTCAATCATACAGCCCAGAAACTTGAGTTAATGGAAAAAGAAGGATAGCATCTTGATGATACAAAACTAATCAGATCATTTTTCTGTGATGGCATCAGTTGAGGTTGAATAAAATCAACAGCACTTATAAAAGAGAATATTTGTAGCTCAAGGTTGAACTCTGGGATTCTGGAGGAGGAGGAGGAGGAGGACTGTGAGGACCTTGGTGCTCTCTGAGTTTGGTTGTTTTGTTACAGACATTTCATTACCTGACTAGGTAACATCATCAGTGCTAAATGGAGTAAGGTCTGTAGAGAGGAGGAGGAAGAGGAGCAAGAGGAAGAAGAAGAAGAAGAAGAAGAAGAAGAAGAAGAAGAAGAAGAAGAAGAAGAAGAAGAAGAAGAAGGAGGAGGAGGAGGAGGAGGAGGAGGAGGAGGAGGAGGAGGAGGAGGAGGAGGAGGAGGAGGAGAGAAGAAGAAGAAGAAGAAGAAGAAGAAGAAGAAGAAGAAGAAGAAGAAGAAGAAGAGGAGGAGGAGGAGGAGGAGGAGGAGGAGGAGGAGGAGGAGGAGGAGGAGGAGGAGGAGGAGGAGGAGAACGGTGGGGTACTTAAAGCTGCCTGACCTTGGCTGTTTTCTTGCAGACATTTCATTACCCAACTAGGTAACATCATCAGGGCTAGAAGGGAAGGGAATTTGCAGAGAAGAGGAGGAGGAGGAGGAGGAGGAGGAGGAGGAGGAGGAGGAGGAGGAGGAGGAGGAGGAGGAGGAGGAGGAGAACGGTGGGGTACTTAAAGCTGCCTGACCTTGGCTGTTTTCTTGCAGACATTTCATCACCCAACTAGGTAACATCATTAGTGCCACATGAGAGTTGGGTTTGTTGTCTGTTTATATCCCGCTCCCTTCTAGCCCTGAAGATGTTACAGTACCTATTCAGGTAATGAAACATTTGCAAGAAAACAACCAAGTTCAGAGAACACCAAGGACCCAAAGTCAACAATGCTAGAGTGGGGGGAAAAAAGAACATGACAGTGTAAATAAACTGGTATGACATTCTTCAAGGAGCAAAGGAAGAGGTTGTTCTGACACTGAGTAGTTTTCCTTGAAACTCAGAATTAAATTTCTCAATTGAATCTTCTTTTGGATTATTGAGTTTTAATACAGGGAGGAAAATGGTGGCCACCCACATATTTTGGAGTTCCCTTCCCATAATCTCAGTAGGAAAAGATGGAGAAGCTGTAGATCATATATCTGGATTGTCCTAGGCTACTTACTATATTGATATATGGTCATTCTACTTTGACACAGAACACGTTACTCTTGGCAAGAACTTTCTCGTCACATTATTTATTTAATTTAATTTGTATACCGACCTTCTCCCGAAGGACTCAGGGCGGTGAACAGGGCCATAAATACCAAAATACAAAAATTAAAAACAGATTAAACAAATAGTGCCCAAATACAATAAATAAATTACTTAAAAACCATAATTAAAACCCAAACCCATCAGACCAGGCCGGCTTGTTCAAACAAATAGGTTTTTAGATCACATCGGAAGGAGCGAAGGTCGGGAGCCATCCGGAGCTCAACCGGTAAACGGTTCCACAGGTCAGGCGTTATGTCCCCATTATCAAATTCCCACATTGTTGTTAAATTATGCTTTGTATCTACTGGAGCCTAAAGCTAAAAATCTTGAAATTAGTGCCACATTAAACATTTTGAACTTTCCCCCCCCCCCATTTGTTCTCCTTTAATATTCAATTTAATGGCAAATAAATTGATTTTTGCCCTCAAGAACGAAGGAAAAAACACTTGAGCGGCATTTTCAAAAAGAGAGTAATGGGTTCCTTACCCTTTTCTTACTTATGAGGAGGAAACATCTTGATCATGGCATCCTTTTTTCTCAGCAGCCTGTTTCCTGGATTTCAAATAAACCACAAACAAAAGGCATCAAGAAAGAACTTCTCCCACTGTGCTCTTTTCAGAGTAGGAAGTATGGATAGCCAGGGGAACCATAGAATAATGGACATGTGTGTGTGTGATAGAAATTCAAGCATCACAGCTGTACCTTCCATGAGCTTGCTACCATAAAGGAAGCTCATGAAATCATCAAAGATTTTTGACCTTGAATAAGAGAAAGAGAAGACAGTTTGGTCTAATGGTTAAGGCACCTGTTAGAAACTGACTTCTAGTCCCACTTTAGGCATGGGAGCCAGGTGGGTGACTTTGAGCCAATCAAAGTAGTCCAGCCTTAGGCATGAAAGCCAGCTGGGTGTCTTTGGGCCAGTCACCAGGAGACAGTGAGTTGTAGTCCAGCCTTAGGCATGAAAGCCAGCTGGGTGACCTTGGGCCAGTCACCAGGAGACAGTGAGTTCTAGTCCAGCCTTAGGCATGAAAGCCAGCTGGGTGTCTTTGGGCCAGTCACCAGGAGACAGTGAGTTCTAGTCCAGCCTTAGGCATGAAAGCCAGCTGGTTGGGTGTCTTTGGGCCAATCACCAGGAGACAGTGAGTTCTAGTCCAGCCTTAGGCATGAAAGCCAGCTGGCTGGGTGTCTTTGGGCCAGTCACCAGGAGACAGTGAGTTCTAGTCCAGCCTTAGGCATGAAAGCCAGCTGGGTGTCTTTGGGCCAGTCACCAGGAGACAGTGAGTTCTAGTCCAGCCTTAGGCATGAAAGCCAGCTGGGTGTCTTTGGGCCAGTCACCAGGAGACAGTGAGTTTTAGTCCAGCCTTAGGCATGAAAGCCAGCTGGGTGTCTTTGGGCCAATCACCAGGAGACAGTGAGTTCTAGTCCAGCCTTAGGCATGAAAGCCAGCTGGGTGTCTTTGGGCCAGTCACCAGGAGACAGTGAGTTCTAGTCCTGCCTTAGGCATGAAAGCCAACTGGGTGACTTTGGGCCAGTCACCAGGAGACAGTGAGTTCTAGTCCAGCCTTAGGCATGAAAGCCAGCTGGGTGACTTTGGGCCAGTCACCAGGAGACAGTGAGTTCTAGTCCAGCCTTAGGCGTGAAAGCCAACTTGGGTGACTTTGGGCCAATCACCAGGAGACAGTGAGTTCTAGTCCCACCTTACCCATGAAGGCCAGCTGGGTAACTTTGGGCGAATCACCAGGAGCTGGCGAGTTCTAGTCCAGTGGTATCAAACTCGCAACGTCACGTGATGCGCCACGACATATCATGACTTTTTTTCCCATTGCCGGCAATGGGGTAGGCACAGTTTCGGCATGACACATCCAGTCCGTGGGCTGGCAGTTTGACACCCCTGTTCTAGTCCCTCCATTCATTCATTCTCTCTCTCTCTCAGCCAATCCCACCTCACAGTTTGGAGACATTGCAATAAAGGAATGACTACAGAACAAATTATCTCAAGGTTAATCAAAGTTTTGTCTGAGCTTTTGATCTCGCAGCTCAAATTCATGCTGAGATCTATTCGGCTGATTCATATAACTAGGTAATGTGATGGTATCAATCAATTATTGTCAGTCTCCAAGATTTTCAACAGCCAGAGGTGTTTATGCACATAAGCTTTGGTATGATAATGCTTACATCTAGGGCTAAAAAGGCTTTCTTGAATGCAATAACTTCCTTTCATCGGGAAAATTCTTAGAGTGCTTCTCAATTACTTAAGGTTCGGGGGGGGGGAAATTAAAGATCTTTTGAAGATAGAGATAAGGCAGGCTATAAGAGAGAATTGAAATAATTTAATTTCAACAGCAAAACCTAAGAACTCCACTTGTTGTTGTTTTTTTAGCACTTAATCAATAGGTCTTTTACTGACAGACATTTTAACTCTATCACAAAAATGCCTGTAGATAAATGGGACGATCACTTCTACATTTTCTTCGAAAGGGTATCTGCTGTGACCCTAGATGTGATTCCCTCTTATATTCCCTCACAAATTGACCACCAACATCCATAGCTGAGGTTGAAGATCTTGTTGCCCAATTAAAGTCAAAATAAAGCATCTGAATTTCATCCCGCCAGAATTAATATGAAAAAAAAAAATGCTGAGATCGGCTGGAAAAAAAAAGATGCTGAGACTTCGGAAAAAGTGCAGAGAAGAACAGCTAAATTGATTGAGACCATGGACTCCAAAACATATGAAGAATGGTTAGAGGAATTGAATATGGTTGGTCTAAACTAAGAAAAGAAGGACTAAGGGTGACATGATAGCAATATTCCAATATCTGAGGGGCTGCCACAAAGAAGAGGTGGTCACCTTATTTTCCAAAGCACCAGAAGGCAAGACAAGAAACAATGGATGGAAACTAATCCAGGAGAGAAGCAACCTAGAATTAAGGAGAAACTTCTAACAGTGAGAACAATTCACCAGTGGAACTGCTTGCCTCCAGAAGTTGTGGGTGCTTTTATCACTGGGGGTTTTTAAGAAGAGACTGGACAGCCATTTGTCTGAAATGGTCCTGCTTGACCAGGGGGCTGGACTAGAAGACCTCCAAGGACCCTTCTAGCTCTATTCTGTAATAACAGAGATTCTAATGACGGACAATATTGTAGCTCAGGGTTGAAATGGGTGGTCCTTGGTGCTCTCTGAGCTTGTTTGTATTTGTTCTGTACCAGCCTGCTATCGGCCCTGCAGAAAAGGCAGGGACAACCCCTTTACAAACGGCAAGAGGCTGGAATTAAGCCTGCCAAATTTATTAAGATAAAACAGACCAAAACAAGACACCAACCATGAAACAGGAGCTATGAAACAGGAACTAATCAAGCGGTTGCCTTCAGCAAACCAGCCCTCCCACGCATTCCCCTTTTATATAGTTCAGGGCATGGCTTCTCTCTACCTCCTTCCGAGGTGCCCCATTGCCTTCCTCTGTTTACTCCTGATTGACTGCCTCCTGCGTCGGGCGCCCTTGAACAGGGCCAGCTGTGGGTCATCTTCATCCACGCTGTCAGGCTCACACAGCTGGGTCTCCGTCGTGACCAGGTGGGAGGGGCCTGGCTGAGGGCTCTCATCAACAAGATCTTCAACCCCCTCAGCAAGGTCTTCAACACCCCCCTCCTCCTCCTCTGAGTCATCCGACCCAACTGCCGAACCCACAGGCTGACCCTGAATCACAACAGTATTCCTGCAGACATTTCATTACCCAAATAAGGTAGATTGCATTTTGTTGGATGCAAAAATAAAAGAAATAGCCTGATCCTACAAATTGCCCTATTAGTTTAATAAACACAATAACTAAATTTTATGCCAGATTTTTATATCTAAAATTAGTGGACTGGGTACACATGATGAAAATACCATTACTGAAGAACAGGCTCGCTTTAGATTTGATCATTGGCTGGTTCTCCATAAATTGGCCTATAAATATTCTGCGTCCTTCCAAGGTTCCCTTTGTGCAACTTCTGTTGATTTGAAGTCTGCTTTTGACTGAATACCAAGGGAAAGACTCTAGGACAGTCTGAGACAGTCTATTATTAATAAAAGCCTGTTCCTAATTATTCAGTCAAGGGATGCGGTGGCTCAGTGGGTTAGGACGCTGATCTTGTCGATCAGAAGGTCAGCAGTTTGGCGGGTCGAATCCCAAGTGCCGCATAACAGAGTGAGTGTCTGTTACTCGTCCCAGCTTCTGCCAACCTAGCAGTTCGAAAGTACGTAAAAATGCAAGTAGAAAAATAGGGACCACTACGGTGGGAAGCTAACAGCGTTCCGTGCACCTTTGGCATCTAGTCATGCCGGCCACATGACCACGGAGACGTCCTCGGACAAATGCTGGCTCTTCGGCTTTGAAACGGAGATGAGCACCGGCCCCTAGAGTTGGAAACAACTAGCACGCATGTGCAGGGGAACTTTTACCTTTACCTTTAATTATTCAGTCACTGAACTCAAATACTTCCTTTAGAATTAAAGGTAGTCCTTGGGGTCATTTATCTAAAGCAGTCCCAATTTATGGAGGTGTAAGACAAGGTTGCCCATTAGCTCCACATATTTAATATTTAATTCCAATAATCCAACTTATCACCCACCTACTTTAGATGATTGAGCAATTCTAGCAATTCTGGTGTGCCAACAATGTAGCTATGTGTCTACTTTATAAGTGGGAATGATAAAAGCACTTAGCAATAGCTGTAGCACTAACAAAAGCACTTAGTCTTGTATACCAATTCATAGTGCTTTACAGCAGGCGTCCCCAACCCATGGGCCACAGCCCACAACCCGGCCATGGCCTCTTGGCCAGTGGGCCGTGGAAATGGTTGGCCGCACGCATGTGTGAACAGGACCGCTAGTGCCAGGCAGGGGTGCAAGGCCATTTTCTCATGTACACGGTGCCAGGGCATGCTACTTGCCCAAATGGGGGGGGGTGCTAGCTCTGCGGCAGCGTGCACAATCACATTTGCGTGCATGCGTGCGCACCAATTTGGAAGCTGCTTTCCTTCCCTCTGTACCATGAGCCCGGAAAAGTTGGAGACCTCCACTTTACAGCCCTCCCTCTAAGCAGTTTACAGAGTCAGCATATTCCTCTCCACAATCTGGGTCCTCAGTTTATCGACCTTGGAAGGATGGAAGGCTGAGTCAACCCTGAGCTGGTCAGGATCGAACTGCTGGCAGTCGGCAGAATTAGCCTGCAATACTTGATTCTAACAACTGCACTACCACCATGGCTCTCTAGAGCACTAGTTTTATTCTGTACAGAACAAAAGCTATCAAAACACTATCTAGTTTTACTATTTGCCTGACGTTATCATAAAATTCATAAATGGCAAATAAATGGAACTCCAACCAGGTACGCACCTATAAATGTAGCCTTGGTGGAGCAGTGGGCTAATGCCTCCTTAAGTAACACCAGCTGCCTGCAATTAGTGCAGGTTCGCATCCCACGAGGCTCAAGGTTGACTCAGCCTTCCATCCTTCCGAGGTAGGTAAAATGAGGACCCAGATTGTTGGGGGCAATTAAGCTGACTTTGTAAAAATGCCGCTTGGGTGTGTGTGTGTGAAAGCCCTAATAAGCAGGCATATACATAGAATGAAGGCTACTGCTAAGCTTGTAAGCCGCCCTGAGTCTTCGGAGAAGGGTGGGATATAAATGGGACTAAAATTAAAAAAAAATATCCTGGAGTGCAGCTCCATTCTTCTCTGTTCTGGAATCCTGTTTTTTTCTCCTTTCTGATATAAAAATCAGGCAAGTGTTGCACAGCATACCACAACAGGTATCCTAAGACTTGACCACTCCAAAGGTGCCCATCACACCTCTGCAGCTTGCAAGGTTTTCTAAATTAAGATAGCCCCTCAGTTTTTCTTTTTATGGCTCCCAAATTTGCTCCTCTGCAAAACATTAAAAAAACACCAAATTAAATCCAATTTTCTATTCTGTCCCAATTCTGAAACAGAAGCACTTGGTGCAGGTAAGTGGAGAGGCAGGTAGGTAGAGAGGGAGGGAGGAAGGAAGGATGGAGGGAGGGAGATAAGGAGAGAGGGAGGGGAGTTGGTAACAAGTAGAGGGGTAGATAGGTAAACAGGTAGGTAGGTAAGTAGGTATAGAGGTGGGGAGGGAGGGAGGGAAGGAGGGAAGGAGGGAAGGAGGTAGAAAAGTAGGTTGGTGATTGATAGATCTAGATATTGATATTGATATAGATATAGATATAGATTAGATAGAGATGATAGATAGATAGATAGATAGATAGATAGATAGATAGATAGATAGATAGATAGATAGACAGATGGATGGACAGATGGACAGATATAGATAGATAGGTAGATGATAGATAAACTGATAGACACAGATAGATAGATAGATAGATAGATAGATAGATAGATAGATAGATAGATAGATAGATAGACAGATGATAGAGTAGACAGACAAACGAGAGAGAGGATATGTATAGAGCAGATGTGTCAAACTCGTAACATCACATGACGTGCTGTGACATGTCGCAATTTTTTTGCCATTGCCAGCAATGGGATGAGCACAGTTTCGCCATGACGCATCCGGCCTGCAGACCGGCAGTTTGGCACTGCTCATGTAGAGGGTTTGTTTCTGAAGGTTGAATGCAAAGGATGTACCACTGAGAATTTTCCAAAGATATACAGTATATATATATATTGGAAGTAGATTTTAAAAAGCTGTTTGGCGCTCACTCTGTTACGCGGCACTCGGGATTCGACCCGCCAAACTGCCGACCTTCTGATCGACAAGCTCAGCGTCCTAACCCACTGAGCCACCGCGTCCCTTTTAGCAAAGGCTTGCGAGGAACCAAAATAGGCACGGTTTCTTCTTAGCGCTGCCAGCACTCGCTTTACGCTCATCTTAGGCTGTCAGAGCAAAGACAAAATCCTGTTGCTTTTGCTTCCATGGCAAGCCAGCATAAATCACTACCAATTTAGGCTGGCTGGTCAAAGGAGGGTCCCATCCATGGGTGCTGTTTGATATGCAGATAGTCCTCAACTGGTAACCACAATTAAGCTGAAGAAAGAAAGAAAGAAAGAAAGAAAGAAAGAAAGAAAGAAAGAAAGAAAGAAAGAAAGAAAGAAAGAAAGAAAGAAAGAAAGGAAGGAAGGAAGGAAGGAAGGAAGGAAGGAAGGAAGGAAGGAAGGAAGGAAGGAAGGAAGGAAGGAAGGAAGGAAGAAAGAGAAAGGGAGGGATGGACAGAAGGAAGGAAGGAAGGAAGGAAGGAAGGAAGGAAGGAAGGAAGGAAGGAAGGAAGGAAGGAAAGAAAGCTCTTTTACCATGTAAGAAAATGTTTCAGAACAATTTAAAGAAAGCATGCACATACACACAAGCAAACACACACACTCATTTCCAATAACCATAATTAAGATATGCAAAATGAAACATATGTGTCCCTCCCTCTCTCTTTTTCTATTTTAAAAAGCCGAGAGAAAGTGAACATTTCACGTTCTGACCCTTCCCTGCTTTGCATAGATGGGCGAGTGATTTTGTGGCTTGAAAATGGAGATCCAACATCATCTTCCCACATCGAGAATTTTTCCCCAATTACTCCCACAGCTCTGAAACGATCGTGCAAAAATAGCCCCCACTTTTTAATTCGTTGAAAATTGCCAGTGATTCATTATTTTTTTTGCCGGTGAATATACTGTATGCCTTTATCAACCTGGGAATGTTTCCGAATAGTGAATGGGCTTGTACGGAACAAAATAACAGAATAACAGAGTTGGAAGGGGACCTTGGAGGTCATCTAGTCCAACCCCCTGCTCAGGTAGGAAAGCCGATACCATTTCAGACAAATGGTTGTCCTCTCTCTTCTTAAAAACCTCCAATGATGGAGCACCCAACAACTTCTAGAGATTTTTCCATGAAAAAAACACTGGAAGTTTTAAAGAAGAGATTGGACAACCATTTGTCTGTAATGGCCTAGGGTTTCCTGCCTGAGCAGGGGGGTTGGACTAGATGACCACCAAGGTCCCGTCCAACTCTGTTATTCTATTTGTCTGATTTTGCTCGTATTACAATGACTACTAAAGTGCCAAACATAGTATGGATTTTAGAGCATTTGGGGGCACCTTGTTCGGAAATAAACACCGACTCTATAAGTGAAATAGTAAACATGGCAATGAATGGCTGGGCCCTGTCAGTTCATTCTTGTTGTAACCAAAGCAGAAAAACAGTAGTTAAGGTTAAGCAATTGCTTCTTGTATTTAGTCAATAAATCAGAGATTAATGTAGTCATATCTTAAAAGAGTTCAGTCACGTGAAAAATATTCCTTTTCTAGCCCCGTGGAGTCTGAGGCAGAAAAAAGAACAGAGTGACAGTCTCCGGGATCTTTATTAAAGTTATGAGCACCGCACATCATTACCTTTAATGAACTGATTAATAACAATTACAGACTGCTCCCCATTATAATTCTGGAAAGCACTGTATTCCTAATAAACTAAAAAAAAAATGTTGGTCCTGATAACTGCTGTTATCCCCTTTTTACATAACGAGCGACATTTAATTAGCATCCTGGATTAATTAAATGTCTCTTGGGGGAAAGGGGCCAAGAATTGTTTATTTGGAGTTTGGTTTCCCAAAGGTTTACGCATTGTCGAAGAAGACATTTAGTTTCTTGAGCCAATTATTTATTTCTGAGCTTCATCGATGTTCTTTCCTGGGTCTCCTTCTATGGAAAGGATAGGTAGGGAAGCAGGTGATGTTACGAGTCCCCCTCCCTTGAGGAGGCCCATTTGGTGGGACCAAGAAGAAAGGTCTTCTCCATGATGGCTCCCTCTCTGTGGAACATCATCACTGTGGAGATAAGATGGGCCTCCAGTTTGACACTCTTCTGAAAGGCCCTGGAGATCTGGTTTTGCCAGAAGGCCTGGAGACCCCAGGGTGATATTGAGCCCGTGGAATAGAATAACAAAGTTGGAAGGGGCCTTGGGGATCTTCGAGTCCCACACCCGACCCCCCTGCTCAGCCAGGAAACCCTACACCTGTGGTGGCGAACCTATGGCACGGGTGCCACAGGTGGCACGCAGAGCCCTCTCTGTGGGCACGCACGCCATCGCCCCAGTCCTAGGCCTTCAGCCGGGTTTTATAAAACCTTTTCGCTTTAGGCCTCCGCCGCCGTGTGCAAAAAAAAAAAAGTTTGATCAATCAATCAATTTCAACTTCTCGCGGGAAAAAAAAGTTCTCGCAAAGTTGGAATTGATTGATTGAACTATTTAGTCCCACCCAGTCTGCCATTACCACTGCAGCCACGCCCACCCAATGGGCCACACCCACCCAATGGGCCACACCCACCCAATGGGCCACGCCCACCGGGCACCCGACGGTACACGAGTGGGTTTTGGGTTGCAGTTTGGGCACTCGGTCTCTAAAAGGTTCGCCATCACTGCCCTACGCCATTTCAGACAAATGGTTGTCCAGTCTCTTTTTGAAAACTTCCACTGTTTTAGAGCATTCACAACTTCTGGAGGTAGGTTGTTCCATTGATTAATTGTTCTCACTGTCAGGAAGTTTCTCCTTAGTTCAAGGTTGCTTCTCTCCTTGCTTGGTTTCCATCCGTTGCTTCTTGTCCTGCCTTCAGGCGCTTTGGAGAATAGCTTGATTCCCTCTTCTTTGGGGCAGCCCCTGAGATATTGGAACACGGCTATCATGTCACCCCTCGTCTTTCTTTTCATTAAACAAGATATACCCAATTCTAGCAACCGTTCTTTTTGGCCTCCAGTCCCCTGATCAAGTGGCCAGTTTGACTGTTGTCACCCGGCTGAGGGGGGTTTATTGATTCTTCTCTTGGGGTTTTCTGTAAGCTACCCAGAGTCACCAAGAGTGAGTTGGGCATTTACTCTTTAAAAAATAAATAAAATGTTATACCTAATACATTTTCTTATCTTACCTACTTTTAATCTCAAATGCCTCAAAAGATGAAACTGTCCCTTGAAAAGAAGCTGGTGCAGTATTTTAAGCATCTTATCTAGTATCACTAGAGCATCACTGATGCAAACATTAATGCCGAATCAGGGTCATTGAGTTTCTCCCAGTAGCCATGAATTCTGCTTACAGGCCCCTAATAAGATTACTTTTTAACAACTAGGCATGATAGATAGATAGATAGATAGATAGATAGATAGATAGATAGATAGATAGATAGATAGATAGATAGATAGATAGATAGGTAGGTAGGTAGGTAGGTAGGTAGGTAGGTAGGTAGGTAGGTAGGTAGGTAGGCAGGCAGGCAGGCAGGCAGGCAGGCAGGCAGGCAGGCAGACAGATAGATACCGCAGACCAGGGGTAGGCAACCTTGGCTCTTTTATGACTCATGGACTTCAACTCCCAGAATTCCTGAGCCAGCCATGCTGAGGGGAAAGGGAGAGGTTTCCAAGCTGAGCCATGCTGGCTCAGAAATTCTGGGAGTTGAAGTCCACGAGTCATAAAAGAGCCAAGGTTGCCTACCCCTGCCATAGACAGACAGATACAGAAAGAAAGGATAGAGATAGATAGATAGATAGATAGATAGATAGATAGATAGATAGATAATAGGTTATGTATCTAATTCCTATAGCCACCCATCTGTCAATGACTTTGGACAGCTTACAATTCAATATATATATTACAATTCAAATATTAAAAACATTTTAAAACAATAACAACAATTTTAGGAAATAGGCAGCTGAAGGTGAAGGAACAGGAAAATGCATAGTCCAGTAATTCTCAACTTCAACAACTTTAAGAAGTCTGGACTTCAACTCCCAGAATTCCCCTTTGCTGGCTAGGAAACTCTGGGAGCTGAAGTCTACTCCTCTTGCTGAGATTGAGAAACACCAGAATTAGTCTGTTGTATGCTTTAGAGAAATGACATGACATTTATAAAGGTAAAGGTTCCCCCGCACATGCGTGCTAGTTGTTTCCAACTCTAGGGGCCGGTGCTCATCTCCGTTTCGAAGCCGAAGAGCCAGCGCTTGTCCGAGGACGTCTCTGTGGTCATGTGGCCGGCATGACTAGACGCCAAAGGCGCACGGAACGCTGTTCCCTTCCCACCGGAGTGGTCCCTATTTTTCTACTTGCATTTTTACATGCTTTCGAACTGCTAGGTTGGCAGAAGCTGGGACAAGTAACAGGCGCTCACTCTGTTACGCGGCACTCGGGATTCGACCCGCCAAACTGCCGACCTTCTGATCGACAAGCTCAGCGTCCTAACCCACTGAGCCACTGCATCCCTTTTATAATATTTATACATCTCCCCAAAAATTCAGATGAAAAAAAATTGGTGGAAAAAAATCTTTGGGACACAATTCGGTTTTGTAATGGAATGCCTAGCAACTAAAACACCTTTGTTCTGAGATGGCTTTTGTAATATCCTTAAGGATGCTAGAAATTGGTCTGAATGGCTGGTTGCCTAGTTGGAAAAAAAAATTGGAAATGAGGAACAATATCCATTAACAAGGACAAACAAGATCACCTGCCATTCAAAAGGTTTTAAACAAAAATCTATAAATGTTGAGGCGGGCCCAGCCTTCCCCTCTCCGTTTTTTTTTTCTTCCTCTGTCACCATCCGTTTCATCTCGCTTTTCAAAACGAGCCAACCTTTTTTCTTTTATGTTCAGTAACCTTCCAAAGAAGGAATATTGCACAGGATTCATATTTATTTGCTCATATCATTTTGAATCATTCAAAGGTCCTTCATTTTCCCTACGTAGATTAGATTCTGGAACTCTACCATCATCTCAATAGGATCGTTGGCTCATGTTCCGAAGCTGCTTTCAAAATAAAATGGCAATTAGAAAATTGGTTCAAACTGACAATAAGCTCTGGAGTGTAATTTTAAAATTATACAGTAGATTTGATGGGTATTATTCTCACTTTGCAGATGCATCTGGAAAAGGACCGTAGGTAGGTATAACCAGTTTCTTGTTGAGTTGGCTAAAACCAACCGATGATTAGTGGATTATCTGCAGAACCAGCAATTGTTCTCAAGTGGAGTCCAAAAATCAATTCAGAATAACAGAGTTAAAACCTGAAACCTTCCTTCTGGAGGCAGGTTGTTCCACTGGTTAGTTGTTCTATCTGTCAGGAAATTTCTCCTTAGTTCTAGGTTGCTTCTCTCCTTGATTAGTTTCCATGCATTGTTTCTTTATTTATTTATTTATTTTAATTCCATTTATATCCCGCCCTTCTCCGAAGACTCAGGGCGGCTTACAAGCTTAGCAGTAGCCTTCATTCTATGTATATGCCTGCTTATTAGGGCTTTCACACACACACCAAGCGGCATTATTACAAAGTCAGCTTAATTGCCCCCAACAATCTGGGTCCTGCCTTGTCCTGCCTTCAGGTGCTTTGGAGAATAGCTTGACTCCCTCTTCTTTGTGGTAATTCCTGAGATATTGGAGCACTGCTATCATGTCACCCCTAGTTCTTCTTTTCATTAAACTAGGCACACCTAATTTCTGCAACCATTCTTCATATGTTTTAGCCTCCAGTCCCCTAACTATGTTGCTCTTCACTACTCACAACTTGATTATCTAGGTCAGCAACCAGCCCAACATCTGTTTTTATCCAACTAACCAACATAAAGCATGGTTCATTTTAATTTTTAATCATGCCTCCTGCTATTTTTCCACCTGGGTGAGATAAATGGACATAATGATTTATATGTTTATATTATCATTGAATCCTGAAAACTAGCACTGTACTTTGGTCAAAGAGCTCTGAGGTTACTCCTGGGAACTGTTGGAGCCACTCATGTTTCTTGAAACGAAAGAATATCAAAGGAAGAAATATATTCCATAAATGTAACATCTGACATCTTAACTTTCCAGTCTGCAACATTCCAGGAAGGAATAGAGATGACCTATTATTTAGGACAGACTCATTCAATCTCTAGGACAGGCGTCTTCAAACGTGGCCCTTTTATGACTTGTGGACTTCAACTCCCAAAGACACCCAGTCGGCTTTCATGCCTGAGACGGGACTAGAACTCACTGTCTCCTGGTTCCATAACCATTATATCAAACTGGTTCAAACATGGTTTGCATCTGGCCTTAGGACTACAATAAATTTTTAAAATGAGTCTGTTAATTATTTTCCCCGTATGGAAATTGCTGTTGGTCCGTGGTAGCAGCTTTATCTGAGTTTGAATCTGTGTATGGAGTGATCCTTATTTTACTTACTTATTTTAATATAGCAGAAGACAGCTCTGCGTTGTCTCCCAGAGGGTGTATCTAAAACTTAGTTAATCTTTTTTTAAAAAAAAATGCCATGCTTATTCGGTACTCCTTGTAAGATCCATCTTAAAACTGCCATCTAAATTGGCTTCGGGTAGGGTAGAGCAGAATCAGACCGCAGGAAAACATTTCTGCACAAGGGCAAACACAGCATTAACAATGGGGTGTAAACCTTTATCTACATACCTATTCAATTTATAGACTACCGGATTCCCCCAGGACATTCAGCGGCTAACAATAACATTGCAAGGACTTCCTAGTTTAATCTCTGACTAATTAGTAAATAAATCTAGCAAATAACTCTAATAAAGGGAAACATAAAGGTTTCTTCTGTCCGGTCATTTCCAAGGATGGTGCTAATCTCTGTTTCTTAGCCGAGGGAGCCAGCATTGTTCTAAAGACACTTTTCATGGTCATATGGCCAGCCTGACTATATGCTGAGGTGCACGGAATGACTCTGTGTATAAACAGAGGCATAGAATCAAGATCACACGAAGTATTAGTACCACTTTATAAAGCCCTAGTGAAACCACACCTGGAATACTGCAGCCAATTTTTGGTCACCGTATCACAAAAAAGATGTTGAGAGTTTGGGGGAAAATCAGAAGAAGAGCAACTAAGATGATCCAAGGCCTGGAGACCAAAACATATGAAGAACTCGGGTGCGGGACTTGGGTCTGGCTAGTCTGAAGAAAAGAAGAAATAGGGGAGACATGATAGCAGTCTTCCAGTATCTGAGGGGCTGCCACAAGGAAGAGGGGGCCAGGTTGTTCACCAGAGCACCAGAGGGAAGGACGAGAAACAATGGTTGGAAACTGATCAAACAGAGAAGTCACCTGGATTTAAGGAGAAACTTCCTGACAGTGAGGACAATTAACCAGTGGAACAGCTTGCCACCAGAAGTTGTGGGCACTCCATCACTGGAAGTTTTTAAGAAGAGACTGGACAGTCACTTGTCTGAGATGGTATAGGTTCTCCTGCTTGAGCAGGGGGCTGGACTAGAAGACCTCCAAAGTCCCTTCCAGCTCTATTCTATTCTATTCTATTCTATTCTATTCTATTCTATTCTATTCTATTCTATTCTATTCTATTCTATTCTATTCTATTCTATATCCAATTTCTATTCTATTCTATATCCAATTTCTATTCTATATCCAATTTCTATTCTATTCTATTCTATTCTATTCTATTCTATTCTATTCTATTCTATTCTATTCTATTCTATTCTATTCTATTCTATTCTATATTCTATTCTATATCCAATTTCTATTCTATTCTATTCTATTCTATTCTATTCTATATCCAATTTCTATTCTATTCTATTCTATTCTATTCTATTCTATTCTATTCTATTCTATTCTATTCTATATCCAATTTCTATTCTATTCTATTCTATTCTATTCTATTCTATTCTATTCTATTCTATTCTATTCTATATCCAATTTCTATTCTATTCTATTCTATTTTATTCTATTCTATTCTATTCTATATCCAATTTCTATTCTATTCTATTCTATTCTATTCTATTCTATTCTATTCTATTCTATTCTATTCTATTCTATTCTATTCTATTCTATTCTATTCTATTCTATTCTATCCTGTTCTATTCTATTCCCACCCAGGTGGTACCTATTAATCTACTCACATTTGAATGCTTTTGAACTGCTGGTTGGCAAGGAGCTGGGGCAAGGAATGGGAGCACATCCTATTGCGTGGTGCTCTGGTGTTGAAGTTGTGCTGTCAGTTTTTCAGCTGACAAGCTCAGGGTCTATAACCTCTAGTAGATAGATAGATGACTAAAGGCCAATCACCAGGAGATATTGAGCTCTAATCCCGCCTCAGACATGAAAGCTGACTGGGTCACTTTGGACCAGTCACTTCCTCCTAGCCCAACCCACCTGACAGGGTTGTTGTTGTTGTTGTGAAGAAAATAGGAGGAGGAAGGAGTATTAGGTATGTTTGCAACTTTGAGTTATTTCTAAAAGTAATGAAGGTAGGACGAAAATAAATAAATATCTAAAAATAATACTAGAACTCTTACCTCCTTCGACAGATATGCAGAAGAGAAAAACGGGTACAGCAGTATTTAAAAATAATGAAGAACAAAGATACTTAAATAAATCATAATAAAATACTATTATAAGAAATTCCAAATCTAATGGTGCTGTGTATCGTACAAACGGTAGCGCAAACCTGGGCAACATGAGAGGTTATTTTCAAGTCCTTGTTCAAAAGAAGTAACATTAAATAGAAATTACACTCCCTAGCTGGACATTTCTTCAAGACAGGATAGATAGGAGTCTGTCTAGAGCAGGGGTGTCAAACTCAATTTCATTGAGGGCCGCATCAGCATTGCAGTTGCCATCAGGGGGCCGCGTGGGTGTGGCCAGGGTGGGCGTGGCCTACTGGGTGGGAGTGGCTAGAGTGCATATGGCCTAATGGGTGGGCGTGGCCAGCTCTACATCGTTCTCATCAAGGGTGCCTATGGGGGCCTGGGCAGGAGTGGGACAGATCTGGGGGTCTCTGGCAGAAGGAGGGTCTCTGGGCCCGGGCCAAGGCAGTGGGGGCCGTTCCCTCACTGTTTCCAGGATGGCTTCGCGGGCCACATGAAACCACTTTGTGGGCCGAATCTGGCCCCCGGGCCTTGTGTTTAACATGTCTGGTCTAGAATCTTTATAAAGGGAACACTATATAGTACCATATAGCTCAGAGCAGGGATGTCAAACTCACCACGTCTCATGACGTGTTGTGACGTATGGTGACTTTTTTCCCATTTGCCGGTGCTGGGTGAGCATGGTTTCAGCATGACACATCCAGCCCGCAGGCCAGCAGTTTGACACCCCTGGCTTACAGTTTCTAATGCCATTTATTTATTTATTTATTTATTTATTTATTTATTTATTTATTTATTTATTTATTTATTTATTTATTTATTTATTTATTTATTTATTTATTATTGGGACTTATATGCCGCCCTATCTCCCGAAGGACTCAGGGCGGCTAACAACAATAACATACAATAATACAGAAGTTAAAAAGAAAATTAAATTAATGGCCCCTGTAGAATAAATAATTAAAATTAAAATAAGTTAAAAATTAAAGTTAACAATTAAAAACATAATTTAAAATCCCTGTCAGTCCAGGTCAGCCTGATGGGAAAGGAGTGTTTTGAGGCCGCGGCGAAAGGACCGGAGATCCGGGGCCATCCGAAGCTCAAGGGGGAGTTGGTTCCATAGGGCTGGCGCTCCCACAGAGAAGGCCCTCCCCTGGGGGCCGCCAGCCGACATTGTCTAGCCGACGGTACCCTGAGGAAGCCTCAGCAACCAAATGGAATGGGCACAGACTTCAACAGAGATAGTTAGGACTGCAGAAAAAACCACTGCAACCAGCCTGCCTTCCATTGAGGATCTGTATATTGCACGGTCCAGAAAGAGGGCTGAGAAAATACCTGTTCTGTCCCAGCCTACGTGAGTCCTTGTTATGCTCACAAGGAGAAACCCCTCTTCCAAGAAACAGGCAGGAACCGCAAGAAAAAAGCCAACCCCTTTTATTATCCACAGACCTGAGTCAGGGTCCAAGGCAAACAAACACAGTCCGCAGAAACTCGATCCTCAACACAAACAGCTGCCTTCGGCAACCAGCACCTCCCACACCTTCCCTTTTATAATTCAGCCCAGGCGTGGGTTCCTAATGCCTTCTCCTTTGCCTTTGGAGCCGCCCCATTGCATTCCTCTGCCCTACTCGCTTCTCTTGCCTGCGCTTTCGTGCATCCTGGATTTGTCCCAACTGTTCTTCATCACTGTCCAACTCAGGCTCCCAGCACAGCTGTGTCTCAGCCTGAGCGTGAGTAGAGGGGCCAGGCTCCTTGTCCGACTGTAAGTCTTGGAGCTCTTCAGAGCCTTCCTCTGACTGTAACGTCATGCCAGGCCCCTCCTCCTCATCTGATTCCTCAGACTCAGCTGCCGGATCCACTGGCTGGTGAGGAATCACAGCAATCTCTACAGACCCCTCACAACCTGGACATAAACAGTTTCAACTCTTCTCCTCTGGACACAAGTATAGAATATTGCTTGCCAAAACAGCTAGATGCATGGACAGTTATTTTCCCCCGTGCCAGCTCTCTGCTGAACACCTAATCCTCACAGTATTGTTATATGTCTAAGTATATTTACCCATACAGTATGGCTGTATTACTATTACCCTTCTCCATTTCTTTGGGCCAATCACCAGGAGACTGGGAGTTCTAGTCCTGCCTTAACCATGAAAGCTGGCTGGGTGAGTTTGGGCCGATCACCAGGAGACTGGGAGTTCTGGTCTCACCATCGACATGAAAGCTGGCTGGGTGACTTTGGTTCACTCTTTCTCTCTCAAGCTAATCCACCTCACAGGGCTGTTGTTGTAGGGAAAATAGGAGAAGGAAGGAACATTAGATAGATTTGCTGCCTTGAGTTATTTATAAAATAGTAAAGGGGAGATGAAATTTAATAATAATAAAGGGGAGAAAGTTGACAGAGGGTTAAGAAGTAATCAAAAAGGAAACATCAAGAATAACAAAATTTAAGTGGCGCAGAAATTAGCCGGTGTGTTTTTATTGTTGTTTAAAATAAAGCAAGATAATGCCTCTGCGTGGCACACATATCTGTATACAGTTTCCATGCCATAAATTTTATGACATCTTCAGTGAATTATGTTTTCTGCATTTATTGAAGTTGCCTCTGCTGCAGAATTGGCATCTACTAAATGTGGGAGGCCTTGGAAGAGAACATTTTGTAAATAAGTCGCTGAGTTCTCTCCAGAAGCTTTTAAAAGTCAGGACTGGGGTGGAAAAATAATTGTCTAGCTTGGAACTGGATCCGCCCTTATTTGTTTTATTTCGGTTTGTTATTCTGATGGGATCCAATTGCCTCTTCCTCCTTCTACTTTAATCAGCGGCCCTGATTTGGCTCTGCAAATAATCTGAATTATTTTTGAGTTGGGATGGGAAATCAGCTGATTATTTACAAGGTTATTTACAAGCCTAGTTTAAAGAGGGGTGGAAGTACCTCGTTGCTAAATTAATGCAGCTACGATTGGCTTCAATAGACTGTCATTTAAATAAATCTGACTTGATAGGTTGCCAGTCTGGAAGCTTCCAGCCTGGAAGTATTACCAAATTCATAGAGGCACCGATTTCAATTTACATTAGGAGTTGGGTTAATTGTGCTTCGCCAACAGTTGGGGCCTGTCATGGGAATACAGTATCATATCACAAAGTTTAATGAAAGCCTTCAGCTACATAGACGTTTATAGTACATGCAGAAAGTATGCAGACTGTCGAAGGAAAAGTCTTCATTGGGGTCCAGTCCAAGCTGGGAATAAAGAACATGGTGACTGCTTTAGAAAGAAGGTTGCAGTTTATTGAAGAGGAGAGCCAGACTAAAAGATGGCACTGAAAGAAAAAAGAGAGAGAGCATATGTAGGCAGTGGGTTTTTATACCCTCTGGAGCCTTTTGTTTGGAGTTGTTTCCTGTTCCTGTTTGAAGCTTTGTATTTCCTGTGGCATGAACTTTGACCTGAGTCTGAGTGTGCCCCTTTGACATCTGTGGGTTAATCATGTGATGTCCTGTCTTAGAGTTTGGGTGGGGTATGTAGATTTTAGGTCTCTTTGTCCTCCTAAGCTTCTAGCTCAGGGGTGTCAAACTGCCGGCCCGTGGGCCAGATGCATCATGAAGAAACCATGCCCACCCCATTGCTGGCAACGGCGAAAAAGCTCCGATACATTGTGCGACATCACGTGATGTCACAAGTTTGACATACAGTATCTGTTCTAGCTGGAGGGCTCCAACCTTCCTGAATGGATTATCACATCTGCATTTCTACAGAGCTGGTTTCTGCTTGGGGGAGGGAGACTTGGGGCTATTAAGAAAAACTGGGCATGCTTTTCTGCCTCTAAGATCCTTTGAGGAAATATAATATTCTGCCCTTTTAATATTTCCTTCTCTGGAAGAAAGGGGGCTGACTTCCCACAAGACATTTACAGTAATTTCTAAAATTCTGCTTTCACTTTGTCATTATGGGGTACTGAGTGTAGATCAATGAGGGAAAATGAATTTTAACAATGATAGAATCAGACTGCAGCATAAGAAAATGGAGAAAAGTGAAGGGAGTCTTAATACTTTCTGAATGCACTGTGTTTCTTCAGCCTGCAGGATATTTGATAACTCTTACCCTTGTAGGGTCCTGTAACTGGCACTAGAAAAAAAAAGCAAATTGTGTAGCCTAGCCTAACTATTGCTACCTCGCTTGTGTAATCAGCGTCTACGTCAGGGACCAATTTCATGCAAGTGTGGGAAACGGATGGGATGTACTGAAGGAGGGAATATGGGAGTGTACATGAATGATTGATGCCTTCCTTATATTGTAATAACTCTGTTGTTTGATTTTCATTGGCTTAGAAAGTTTATAAAGCAATGCTACTAACTTTCTAAGGCACTTCTGAATGCAACTGCTGCCAGTGTTCAGATTGTGTTCCCACCCAGGACTTATTTCGATCGAAAATAAAGTTCTGTCTCTTTAAGAACACTCTACTTGAGTTTTCATGATTGTATTTTTATGATTTCTCAAGTTTTGCCAAGGGCCAGTGACCTTACACCTACATTAAACAGGACGCTGAGCTTGTTGATCAGAAGATCGGAAGTTTGGCGGGTCGAATCCCGAGTGCCACGTAACAGAGTGAGCGCCTGTTACTCGTCCCAGCTTCTGCCAACCTAGCAGTTCAAAAGCATGTAAAAACGCAAGTAGAAAAATAGGGGCCACTACGGTGGGAAAGTAACAGCGTTCCGTGAGCCTTTGGCGTCTAGTCATGCCGACCACATGACCATGGAGACGTCCTCGGACAAGCGCTGGCTCTTCGGCTTTGAAACGGAAATGAGCACTGGCCCCTAGAGTCGGAAACAACTAGTATGCATGTGTGGGGGAACCTTTACCTTAACCTTTTACCTTAATCCACTTACAACCATTCATTTTGCTACTGTGCGAAATTACAATTTATTTATATACAGCATATCCCATCTTGGGGATTGATTTTGGGAGCTCTTTCCAGAATCAGTATTTTCATTTGTAGAGAGGAAAGTAGTCTCACTCAGATCAACTGTTTTGCTTTCTGCTTATTTGTGTTTGTTGTCTCCGACGATCAGCAGCTTCTGGCTGAAGCATGGGTGTGGTCAGCCTTCTTCCTGCCAGTCCTGAGAGCTTCTTTGGATCAAGCGGATCAGCTACTGCTGACCCGTCATCTACAAAAAATCACCCTTTGGCCAGTTGCCACAATGGGGCGACTTTCAGTCTTTTTGGACACCCCCCCCCGTGGGTAGAAATCGGGTGTGGGGAACGGAGCCTCATTCCCCTGCGTCCATGTCACCACAACATTTTGGTACACCTTTCTCTTTCTATTTTCCCCACAACAGCAACCCTGTGAAGTGAGTTGGACTGAGAGAGAGGAATTGGCCGAAAGTTACCCAGCTGGTTTTCATGCCTAAGGTGGTACTAGAACTCACAGTCTCCTGGTATTTGGCACAAAGTCACCCAGTCAGCATTCACGCCTAAGGCGGGACTAGAACTCACCATCACCTGATGTATTGGGTCAAAGTCACCCACGGTCAAGAGATCAAAATTTGGACATTTGGCAACTGACTCGTATTTGTGAGGTCTTGAGGTCATGTGATCCCTTTTTGAGACCTTCTGACAAGCAAAGTCAATGGGGGAAGCCAGATTCACTTAACAACCTTGCTACTAACTTAACTGCAGTGATTCCCTTAACCACTGTGGCAAGAAAGGTCGTAAAATGGGGCAAAACTCATTTAACAAATGTTTCCCTTGGCAACAGAAAATTTGGGCTCAATTGTGGTCGTACATTTATTTTTTTTATTTTATTTATTTTTAATCCCATTTATATCCCGCCCTTCTCCGAAGACTCAGGGAGGCTTACAATCTAAGAAGCACAAATCAATGTGCTTAGCAATAGCCTTCATTCTATGTATATGCCTGCTTATTAGGGCTTTCACACACACACCCCAAGCGGCATTATTACAAAGTCAGCTTAATTGCCCCCAACAATCTGGGTCCTCATTTTACCTACCTCGGAAGGATGGAAGGCTGAGTCAACCTTGAGCCTGGTGGGACTCGAACCTGCACTAATTGCAGGCAGCTGGTGTCACTTAAAGAGGCATTAGCCCACTGCTCCACCAAGGCTCCTACATCAAGGGCTACCTATATATCGACAGAGGGACAGAAGCTACAGTGGTTTGCAAAGATAGAAGGATATCGTGAATCATGTTGATGTAAACTAGAATGTGTTCCAGCTTCTTTAATAATAATAATGACTTAATTTGGTTTGTTTTTTTCCAGCTTTTAATATCTTACTCTTTTTTTCTGCACTATGTTACTGATCGCAAAAGGAAATCGTGTAAGGCAGTTGCACATAAGTATTCCGGCTAAAAATTTAATTTTAGCTGTCCACAGCTTGCCATTTGCCTTCCTCTCTGCTTCATGCTGTTATTTCTGTCAAGTCTTTTTTTTCAACGTGTTTTGATGTTCTATTAATGGTAAACAAATAACTACAGGTGTTCTAATTGAGAGGAAATAAATCCCTAATAAACTCGGCGAACCTTGTTTTTCGCCCCTTCGTGTCAATCTGACAGAATGACAGGACAAAAAAAAAGAAGAAGTCTAAAGATTTCAAATATCTAATTTAATTACCAGTCAATTCCTCAACAGGGGGTGCTGTAAATATTGCTAGTGTCATGTGCCAGTTAAACTGGTTTTAATACTAGGCTTGGCTCGTATTTTCTTTTCTGGGGGTGGGGGAGGGAAGAGTAATGTGATATTTGCTAATTTAATGACACCATAAAGTTCCTGTTTTGCAGATGGTAGCATTCCTTCCTGTTAGTGGGGATATTTTTTTTAACCAAAATGGGCATCCATTTTAGGTATTTGCAATCACAACAGAGTATGAGTCCATCACCAGCCCAATTCTCTCAAAAGAAAGGAAGGAAGGAAGGAAGGAAGGAAGGAAGGAAGGAAGGAAGGAAGGAAGGAAGGAAGGAAAGAAAGAAAGAAAGAAAGAAAGAAAGAAAGAAAGAAAGAAAGAAAGAAAGAAAGAAAGAAAGAAAGAATCCAAGTCAAAATGTTATTTTAAGAACCTTGAAAGGTTCAGATCATGAGGTTCTTTGGGCTGCACCAAAAAGGACCTTTATTCCTGTTCTAGTAATTGGTTTAACTTCTTTGATATATTTGATGTAGGATAGGATATGAGAAACAGCTATTGCAGAGCTGAACAGTCAACAAAATATATTTTGTTCAGAGTATCTGATGGATGTAATCAGAGCTTTCTTTGTCATAAAACTCCCAGAATGGAGTTCCGGCACCTTTTTTGGATGGAACCTTGTAGGGTTGGCAAGGAGGGTTGTATGATGTGTGTGAGTTCTGCACTGGATGTAATGAACAAATAAGGTTGAAAAGATGCAAGCTTCTGGCCCTCATTTTATTTTGGTTTGCTGGTGTTTTTTTTTTCAATTGATGTAGGAGAAGCAGGGAGAGGCTGGCGGGAGGAGTCAAGAGAGCAATCAGCCTGGAATTGTTACCTTCTCATGAATAGTCCAGCCCCTCTTGAATGCCATTAATCTTTCTAGCATCAGTTAGTACTGATCATTAGTTGATTCTTGTGTCTAGGCATTAGCAATATTTTTTCCCCACATATCATATAGAACATATAGAATAACAGAGTTGGAAGGGACCATGGAGGTCTTCTAGTCCAACCCCTGCTCAAGTAGGAGATCCTATACCATTCCAGACAAACGGCTGTCCAGTCTCTTCTTAAAAGCCTCCAGCAGTGGGGCACCCATAACTTCTAAAGGAATTCTGAAAGCAAAGCAAGGTTAATTGGGACTTGGGAGTCCTCCTAGATTCACAGCTTTCCCTAGAAGACCATATAGTAGCTGTGACTAGGGGGGCCTTCGCCCAGGTTCGCCTGGTGCGCCAGTTGCGGCCCTATCTAGACCGGGATGCCCTACGTACAGTCACTCATGCGCTCGTGACCTCTCGTCTTGACTACTGCAACGCTCTCTACATGGGGCTACCCTTGAAGACCACTCGGAGGCTCCAACTGGTACAGAATGCAGCCGCGAGAGTTGTGTTGGGAGTTTCCCGACACTCCCATGTAACACCTCTGCTCCACGAGCTGCATTGGCTTCCAGTTGTCTTCCGGGTGAGATTCAAGGTGTTAGTAATGACCTACAAAGCCCTACATGGCATGGGTCCGGAATACCTTGGGGAGCACCTGCGGCCGGCGTCAACTTCCCTCCGCCCAGTACGCTCCCACAGAGAGGGCCTACTCAGGGTGCCACCGGTCAAAGAATGCCGACTGGTGGCCCCCAGGGGGAGGGCCTTCTCTGTGGGCGCACCGGATCTTTGGAACCATCTTCCGGTTGAGCTCCGGATGGCGCCCGATCTCCGCTCCTTACGGCGCGATCTTAAAACCCATCTCTTTGAACAAGCTGGCCTGGCCTGATGGGACGGGGTTGGATTTTATAAATGGATTTTAACTGTTAATCTGTATTAATTTATTATGGGCACTGTTTAATTACTTTTTAATGATGTTTAATTTTTGTATCTTGTTTTTATGTATTGCCCTGTTCACTGCCCTGAGTCCTTCGGGAGAAGGGCGGTATAGAAATTAAAATAATAATAATAATAATAATAATAATAATAATAATAATAATAATAATAATAATAATAATAATAATAATAATAATTGTTCTCACCATTAGAAAATTTATCCTTAATTCACGTTTGCTTCTCTCCTTGATGACTTTCCATCCCTTGTTTCTTATCTTGCCTTCTAGTGCTTTGGAAAAGAGGTTGATTCCCTTTCTTTGTGGCAGCCCCTCAAATAATGGAACACTACTGTCCTTCTTTTCACTTGACTGGACATACCCAATATCAAAGGATGTCACAAAAAAAGTACTTAATGTAGGAACGAAACTTTTAAAAAAAATCAAATAGAGGAGAATATTTTTAGTTCAGGGTTGAACTGTGGCATCATTGTTGCTCTCTGAGCTTAGTTGTTTTCTTGAAGATGTTTTATTATCCTACTAGGTGACATCATCCGGGCACTGATGATGTTACCTTGTTGAGTAATGAAACTTCTGCAAGCAAATAACCAAGCTCAGAAAGCAGCGAGGGCTTCGCCAAATAAAATGTTAAAATTATGCAAATCCTCCAGCTGAAACAGTTTGAACGTCGGTCCCAAAACGAAATTTCTGCCTTGAATGCAAATGTATTGAGAGATAATAGATATTGTTGGCATCCATTGCTTTCCTACTAATTGCTAGGGAGATTCTGAGTTATCCAGGTCATGGTTGTCCCAAAGATATCCCAAAGACGCTTTTTCACAAGGCAACTGGACTTTCTTGTTTTTCTCTGAAGATGTTTTTCTTCTCATCCAAGAAGCTTCTTCAGCTCTGACTGGATGGTGGGGAAGGGAAGGATTTATACTCCTTGCAGACAGCTGGTCATTTGCCTTCTTTTAGACAGTCGTTGAGGGCACCTGGAAGTTTGCCTGTGTCCTCAGGGTCAGCAGAGTGGTGCAAATGGGCGTGGAGCCTTCTTGCAACTGTTGAAAGGACCGTGTTGTAGACTGACTGTATAAAACCTTCCCTTCCCCACCATCCAGTCAGAGCTGAAAGATCTTCTTGGAATGACAAACAAAACATCTTCAAAGAGAAACAAGAAAGTCCCATCAGTATGAATGCAGTTTAAGAACCTATGCTGAATTGAAGTGTTGCTAGAGATTTAACTCCCTTGGGGCTGCTAGCGTAGGAAGTTTTTGACCTTAGATGATCTGATTTAAACGTCTCCTGAAATAACCTGCTATTGACACACACCCAAAGTCCTAAGCACTGTGCACTCTGCTTCCCAGGGATCCTGGAACTTACATTAGGATGTGTAGATCCGAAAAGGTTTGCCTTGGTCAATAGGTCAACATAGTTATGGAGGAATAAACCCCTGGGATTGCTGGATTGCTGAAGGTTTATGTCTAAGCCGCGAGCTTTAACTGCCAGAAAGAGTTATTCGAAAAAAAGAAGGGTTGTGTTCACATAACATATCTGGTTGAGTCAATTGGTACCCTGTGGGGAAACTGCTAGGTGTGCTGGTGGCTGGGATATACAATGTTTTTAAAAAAATAATTTATAATATAAAATACAAAAATGCAAAAGAAAATAGTAGGAAAGTAAGGGAGGGGGAAGGAAAGGGGGGAAGAGAAAGACTTCCAACTCCCTTTGGTGCAAAAGAACAAGATAATAGCATCAAACCTCAACATTTTACTATTACGTGGTAAATACTGCTAAGCTTGTAAGCCGCCCTGAGTCTTCGGAGAAGGGCGGGATATAAATGGAATTAAAATAAATAAATAAATATAATCTAGCCATTGTTATAACCACAAACCCATCTAATCAGTAAAGCCTAAAATCAAAGTTTCATTATTTTTTTCACCTCAAGCACAAAGTCCAGAAGTGGTTTCCAAGTAGAAACAAAAGTAATTGTGTTTTTTTTCTTTAATCAAAAAGCAGTCAATTTAGGCATCTCTGTTAACTCCATCAAGTTTTGCAACCATCCATCCATTGTGGGAATCAAAATGTCCTACGGGGGTGATGTTTCTCAACTTTGACATCTTTCAGAAGCGTGGTGTCCAAATATCTGAAAGCTGCCGAGATTGAGAAACACTGACTTGGGAGCAGAAAAGGGAGAGCAAAATAGTTAAGGAAGGCAACAGGGGAGGAATAGAATAGAATAGAATAGAATAGAATAGAATAGAATAGAATAGAATAGAATAGAATAGAATAGAATAGAATAGAATAGAATAGAATAGAATAGAATAGAATAGAATAGAATAAATATTGGACAATAGAATAGAATAGAATAGAATAGAATAGAATAGAATAGAATAGAATAGAATAGAATAGAATAGAATAGAATAGAATAGAATAGAGTACAGTAGAATAGAGTAGAGTAGAGTAGAGTAGAGTAGAGTAGAGTAGAGTAGAGTAGAGTAGAGTAGAGTAGAGTAGAAGCTGGAAGGGACCATGGGGGTCTTCTAGTCCAGCCCCCTTCTCAAGCAGGAGAACCTAAACTGTCTCAGACAGGTGGATGTATAGTCTCTTTTTAAAAATCTCCAGTGATGGAGCACCCACAATTTCTAGTGGCAAGTTGTTCCACTGGTTGATTGTCCTCACTGTCAGGAAGTTTCTCCTTAATTGCAGGTTGCTTCTCTCTTTGACAAATTTCCAACCATTGTTTCTCGTCCTTTCCTCTGGTGCTCTGGTGAACAACCTGGCCCCCTCTGCCTTGTGGCAGCCCCTCAGATACTGGAAGACTGCTATCATGTCTCCCCTATTTCTTCTTTTCTTCAGACTAGCCAAACCGAAGTCCTACAGCCATTCTTTGTATGTTTTAGCCTCCAGGCCTTTGATCATCTTAGTTGTTCTTCTCTGATTTTTTTTTCCAAACTCTCAACATCATTTTTGTGACATGGTGACCAAAATTGGCTGCAGTATTCCAGGTGTGGTCTTACTAGGGCTTTGTAAAGCGGTACTAGTACTTCGTGTGATCTTGATTCTATGCCTCTGTTTATACAACTCAGGTTTGTATTAGCTTTTTTGGCTGCTGCTGCATACGGCTGGCTCATAGTCAAGTGATCGTCCACTAGGACGCCAAGGTCCCTCTCACAGTTACTCTTTTTAAGCCAGGTTTTCAAAATTCTGTTATGTTACCTTATTAGCAATAACAAGATTAGCAATGATCAGATAGCATTCCAGAACTGCTAGTGGCTGTCATTTTCTCAAGCTTGCCAAGAATTTTGAGCTTATCTTGAAAACCTCTCAAAGCTATTGTCCACCACTTATACCTGGCATAGTTAAGGCAGATTTACTGTGTCTCTTTCTGCGCTGCCCTGCTCCCATCCCACGTACACAGACGTACAGCAAGAATCCTACAGGTTTATTCAATCCCCGCCCCCCCAAAAAATGGTCCTTGGGAAGCACCCCTGTTGTGCAGATCCAGATTCCAAGTCACTGGGTAACTGAGTCCATTGGTCAAACACAGAGTCCAGGAAAGCAGTCCACAAGTCAAACAGGCCAGGATACACAACACAAGGTGCTCCAGCAACGTTCAACTCCTCAGGGCAGGATTAAGTAGGCGATGCCAGTGCAGCCCTTCGTGAGAGCTGAGGTTGCCTCCTCATGAATAGTCTAGCTGACCAACATTGTGGACTGTCTCCTCTCTGCTCTACATGCCCTTGGATCAGGAGGAAGTGTGGACTCCACCTCCTTCAGCTGCTCCCAGTCCTTGCCTCATGGCCAACTTGCTACAGCTGTGGCTTGCCTGTCTCAGCCTTAGATTAGAATGAATAACAGAGTTCAAAGGGACCTAGTCCTACTCCCTGCTCAGGCAGGAAACCCTGTAGCATTCCAGACAAACGGTTGTCCAGTCTCTTCCTAAAAACGTCCAGTGTTGGAACACCCACAACTTCTGGAGGCAAGTTTTTCCACTGGTTAATTGTTCTGTCAGGAAATTTCTCCTTAGTTCTGGGTTGATTAGTTTACATCTGTTGCTTCTTGTCCTGCCTTCAGGTGCTTTGGAGAATAGCTTGACACCCCCTTCTTTGTGGCAGCCCCTGAGATGTTGGAGGACTGCTATCATGTCCTTCTTTTCATTAAACTACTAGACATACCCAATTCCTGCAACTGTTCTTTGTATCTTTCATCCCCCCTAATCATCATAGAGCCTTGGTGGAGCAGTGGAGAGCCTTGGTGGAGCAGTGGGCTAATGCCTCCTTAAGTAACACCAGCTGCCTGCAATTAGTGCAGGTTCGCATCCCACCAGGCTCAAGGTTGACTCAGCCTTCCGTCCTTCCCAGGTAGGTAAAATGAGGAGCCAGATTGTTGGGGGCAATTAAGCTGACTTTGTAATAATGCCGCTTGGGTGTGTGTGTGTGAAAGCCCTAATAAGCAGGCATATACATAGAATGAAGGCTACTGCTAAGCTTGTAAGCCGCCCTGAGTCTTCGGAGAAGGGTGGGATATGAATGGAATTAAAATAAAATAAATAAAAATAAATCTTTGTTGCTCTTTTCTGCACTCTTCTCAACATTTTTTTTATATTGTGGCGATAGTAGATAACATTAGTTATGCTACAGCCTAAATATCTGGAATGTTTCTTGTTCTTTAGATGAGAGTGAAGATAACTAAGATGAATTTAATGTCTAAAGAGCTTAGGTATATTTACCAAATGTATATTTTCTCCGAGAGGTTTCCAAGTCTACAGTCTATCTTCTGGAGATGTTTTCCTAGTCACCACTTGAGTGACAGCTACTAATGCCCAAGAGATCTCCCCCTGTGCTTCATTTCTGAAAGAAAAGTTTTGTGTCCTGAGCTGTCAACTGGAAGGTAGAGGAAATACAAGACTCAAATAATAATAATAATTTGGTTTCTATTCTGCACTCCTTCCTTTGAGAAAGCACAAACGGGTTGCTACAGGGGCACCTAAGCTGGAGGGGCCAAAACAAAATTAATATAACAAACACAACATTCAGTGAAACCCCCTCACCCCCCCTTTTTTAACATGTATCTCATGAATAACAGATGTAAAAAAAAAGCGAGATTTGAATAATAATAATAATAATAATAATAATAATAATAATAATAATAATAATAATAATAATAATAATAATAATAATAATAATAATAATAATAATACATTTCAGACAAATATCTGTCCTTTCTCTTCTTAAAAACTTCCAGTGTTGGAGCATTCACAGCTTATGGAGGCAAGTTGGTCCACTGGTGAATTGGTCTCACTGTCAGGAAATTTCTCCTTAGTTCTAGGTTGCTTCTCTCTTTGGTTGGTTTCCAAAGAGGTGCTTTGGAGAATAGCTTGACTCTCTCTTCTATGTGGCTGTCCCTGAGATACTGGAAGACTGCTATCATGTCAGCCCTCGTCCTTCTCTTCATTAAACTAGACATTCCCAATTCTAGCAACCGTTCTTTATATATTTTAGCCTCCAGTCCCCTGATCGTCTTTGTTGCTCTTCTCTGCACTCTTTCTAGAGTCTCAACATCTTTTTTTACATCGTGTTGATCAAAACTGGATCCAGTATTCCAAGTGTGGCCTTGTAAAGTGGTATTAACACTTCACGTGATCTTGATTCTATCCCTCGATGAATGTAAAGGTTTCATAGCATACATTAACAGCAGCTGTGTAAATCCACAACTCCGACATCAGCTTACACAAATTAATTCTATCTCTACCAACATACGCTAATCACAAAGCCAGTGTATGCTTCCATTATGGGCAGTCTGGGCCACTCAGTTTCAAACCCCATATTGAAATGCATACAACTTATTGAGCGGAAACATACAGTAATAAATGTAAAACAAATAAATATTTACTTCATTAAGAAATAACATCCCTGCAGATTTTACTCGACTAGTCATAGCCAGCTCTAGGGGACGGTGCTCATCTCCATTTCAAGGCCTTTCAGCCAGCACTGACTGAAGACATTTCCGTGGCCAGCATGACGTCACAGAGTGCTGTTACCTTCCCCCAAAGTGGTACCTATTTATCTACTTGCATTTGCATGCTTTCAAACTGTTAGGCTGGCAGGAGCTGAGGCAAGAAACAGGAGCTCACCCAGTTGCACAAATATGGGTTTCAAACCTGGGCTGTTGGCTTTCCAGTTGACAAACCAAGCATCTTAACCACTGATCCATCACTCTGAATATGATATATGATATATGATGATATGATATGATATGATATGATATGATATGATATGATATGATATGATATGACATGACATGACATGATATGATATGATGCATAATATAATATAATATAATATAATATAATATAATAATAATATAATATAATATAATATAATATAATATAATATAATAATATAATATAATATAATATAATATAATATAATATAATATAATAATATAATATAATATAATATAATATAATATAATATAATATAATATAATATAATAATATAATATAATATAATATAATATAATATAATATAATATAATATAACATAATATAATATAATATTATAATATAATATAATATAATGTAATGTAATGTAATGTAATGTAATGTAATGTAATGTAATGTAATATAATATAATATAATATAATATAATATAATATAATATAATATAATATAATATAATATAATAATATAATATAATATAATATAATATAATAATATAATATAATATAATATAATATAATATAATATAATATAATATAATATAATATAATATAATATAATATAATATAATATAATATAATATAATATAAATACCCAAAATGATAATTTGTTCTGCTTCTGCAGGTTAATAGGCTAATGAGTTGAAGGTAATTAATTATATATTATTTAATCAAATTAACCATGCTAAATAACTATATATTTTTGTCTAGCATGAATAAAATATAATTAGTGAGAACTGTATATTTTGCCATAATATAATTATAGTTATTATCTTATTTTAATCATGAGCTTTGTTCTAGGTATGTTATGCCATCATGATACAGGTACTTTGGAAAAAGATCTTCCTAGCTCAAAGTTATTACAGTCTGAAAGGATTAAATGAGATTAAAAGGAGCGGCATTAATTGCAGTAATAAAGAGTTATGTGCACTATTATATTTTTCTGGTCTGCTTAATACATTTAGCAATAACCGAACGGGCAAGGTCCATGGAACACATTACCACAGAAAATATCTAGCCAGGGCTAACTCTAAGCCAGTTGTCTATGGCGATTCTCAAATCATGGTTATCCCCATAGTGCTTTTTCTAAAAGACATCTGGGTTTTTATTTTCCTTGAAAACATTTCGCTTCTCATCCAAGAAGCAATCCAAGTGCTAACAATCAAATAACTGCAAAGAATATAATTCCTTCCATTCTCCTTCAGTCAGTTGGAACCGAAGAAGCCTCTTGGATGAGAAGTGAAATGTTTTCAAAGAAAAAACAAACAAATGAGAAAGTCCAGTTACCTTTTGGAAAAAAAAGCACCCTTAGGACAAGTCTAAGCCACCTTACTATGTTATGCTAGGTCTTCAGCAAACCAAGTCTGGGTCAAACTGTTACCTTGACTTGTACGGAAATCGCTAAATAGACTGAATGCCGGGGTAAGGAAGATCAAAGAACAATCTAAGAAAATGGGGCTTCCTACAGAAGATACTTTGTGTGAATGTGTAGAAGAACAATCTATCTCATGTATGAAGATACTTAAAATAATAATAATAATAATAATAATAATAATAATAATAATAATAATAAGAAGAAGAAGAAGAAGAAGAAGAAGAAGAAGAAGAAGAGGAGGAGGAGGAGGAGGAGGAGGAGGAGGAGGAGGAGGAGGAGGAGGAGGAGGAGGAGACCTTGGAAATAATAATAATAATAATAATAATAATAATAATAATAATAATAATAATAATAATAATATAAAGTTGGAAGGGACCTTGGAGGTCATCTAGTCCAACCCCCTGCTCAGGCAGGAAACCCTATACCATTTCAGACAAATGGCTGTCCAGTCTCTTCTTAAAAACATCCAGTGTTGGAGCATTCACAGTTTCTGGAGGCAGGTTGTTCCACCGGTTATTTGTTCTAACTGTCAGGAAGTTTCTCCTTAGTTCCAGGTTGCTTCTCTCCTTGGTTAGTTTCCATCCGTTGCTTCTTCTCCTGCCTTCAGGTGCTTTGGAGAAGAGCTTGACTCCCTCTTCTTTGGGGCAGCCCCTGAGATATTGGAACACTGCTATCATGTCACCCCTCACGGTTCTCTTCATTAAACTAGACATACCCAATTCCAGCAACCGTTCCTTAGATGTTTTAGCCTCCAGTCCCCCAATCATCTTTGTTGCTCTTCTCTGTACCCTTTATAGAGTCTTGACATCTTTTTTACATCGTGGTATATAACCTGGGTTTGGGGTGCAGAGGGGGGGTTTATATCATTTTGGGGTCCTGGAAACATGGGTTTTACGGTTCCATCTGAAGATGGCTGAAGAATAGAGAAATTGTGGACAAACACATTTCAAGGGGACAAGATTAGTGAAGTGGAGATTATGGAGGTTCTCAGTCATCCAGGTCATGGTTCTCCCAAAGGGGCTTTTTCAAAAGGCAACTGGACTTTCTTTGTTTTTAACAGAATAATAGGGTTAGAAGGGACCTTGGGGGTCTTCTAGTCCAAGCTCCTGCTCAAGCAGGAAATCCTATATCATTTCAGACAAATGGTTGTCCTGTCTCTTCTTTAAAACCTCCAGTGATGGATCACCCACAACGTCTGGAGGCAAGCCATTCCAATGATTAATTGTTCTCACTGTCAGAAAATTTCTTCTTAGTTCCAGGTTGCTTCTCTCATTGATTAGTTTCCATCCATTGCTTCTTGTCCTGCCTTCAGGTGCTTTGGAGAAGAGCTTGACTCTATCTTCTTTGTGGCAAACCCTGAGATATTGGAACACGGCTATCTTGTCCCCAGCAACCATTATTTCTACATTTTAGCCTCCATCCCTGATCGTCTTTGTTGTTCTTCTCTGCACTCTTTCTAGAGTCTCAACATCTTGAGAAGTTTCTTGGATGAGAAGCAAAATGTCTTCAAGGAACAAACAAAGCAAGGCCAGTGGCCTTACTCTGGTAAGTGAAACAGCTAAACCACAATTAATGGTAACCATCTTCTCTTACAGTATTGTCAAAAGTCAGTTTGACACAACCAAGGTGTCAGCGTGCTAGTGCACAATCTACTTGTTTATTTAAGAGCCTTTAACAGCCAAGAGCATCTGTAGGGTGTGTGCGCGTTTTCGAAAAAAGTCAAAATGGCAGCTGCTAAGGCCTAAAATGGAGTTGGTGTTTTAACCATAAGGTCCTAAGCCACTATTGTGGCTTCTTTGACTCCCTTCCCAGCAGATATACCTGTTAAATGTTCTGCCTACAAGGGCTGCACTGGGATAACACTAATCTTATAAATGCACGTGTCTTTTTACAGCAGTCTCTCAGTGAGTTATCCTTTTAACCACATTCAACATGTCAGCTTATCTTCACATCCCGTTTCCAGCTGTCGCTTAATCTCTTCTCCCTCCCCAAATGAAATGTTTCCCTCAGGATAGTTCTCTCTTTCATTCTGTATTTATTTTTATTTTTTCTGAGTTTGCATTTTTCATTGACTACAATAAATATCTCTTAATGTACTTCAGCGCTAATCTCACACAGCTGCCCCCAATCGCGATGATATTTCACATGCTGCCCAGCAATTTGGAATTCCTTCACTATAGATTGGATCTGTTATATGGTATATTTGGGAAATTTATTAGTGGCTGACAATGCAGATCTTCCAATAATTTCTTGCCATGACTCATATATTAAAGATTTCGCTGGAAACATAGTGATTTTATTTAGGGCAATTTCTTTTCAGTTTAACATAGCCGCAGCATAATTTTGAGTTAAATGTTACGGGAGAGAGAGAGAGAGAGAGAGAGAGAGAGAGAGAGAGAATATATATATAAAACTTCATTTAGGCAAACTTAGAACACATTTAAAGAGCCCTTTATGGACATTTTGTGGGGGAAAAAGTGAACTCGTGTTTTATGGACTTGATGATTAGAAAATATAGATTATGTAAAGAAGGAAAACCGGGTATAACCTTAGAGAGAGTGAGAACAATATAAGTACTTATAACTTGTGTTAAGATTGGAATCCATTTCTTAATATTTATTTTTCCCTTCTTTTTCTTTATTTCTTTTCCACCTTTCTAATACTTTTCTCTACTATTCTTATTTTTAACTTAAAATGTGCATTACTCTGTGGGGGAAAAAACTTATTTAATAAAAATGAGAAAAAGAGGGAGATTAAAGAAAGCTTAAACGTATGAAGAAGAGATAGCTAAGCTTTACTTAGCCTGGTTCAGACAATAAATTAGAAAATAAATGTATTTACAATTAGTTCTGATTTTGCAGTTGGCCCTACGGGGACTTGACTAGAAACCTGAATTTGAAGATCTTATCATTTCTCCAAGTTTCCACATGTTCTAAGTAGCAAGAACAGTTGTACTACTTAGTCTCTCACGTACCTACACATAAGAGAAAAGGGCTTCTAAGTAAATCAGATGGTTCATAAAATGTGAGGTCCTTGGTGCACTCGTGAGCTTGCTTCTTTTCTTGCAGACGTTTCATTACCCATCTAGGTAACATCATCAGTGCTAGAAGGGAGTGGGGTTTGCTGAGAGGAGGAGGAGGAGGAGGAGGAGGAGGAGGAGGAGGAGGAGGAGGAGGAGGAGGAGGAGGAGGAGGAGGACGACGACGACGACAACTGTGGAGTCCTTGATGCTCTCTGAGCTTGCTCGTTTTCTTTCAGACATTTCATTACCCAACTTGGTAACATCATCAGTGCTAGTATGGAATGGGGTTTATTCTCATTTTATATTCTAGTGGCTTGCCCTCTCCGTGTTCTTGGTGGTTTCTTGACTTAGCTTGTTTGGCAGTTCATCAATTGGGTTATTGTTTGCTTCTTCATTGCTGGTCTAATGCTCACCTTGGTGTTAAATTTATATACTTTATAGCCTTACTTTCTTATCTTGTTCTTCAAAAGCCAAGATTAAGGGATCCTGGCTCTGCAAAATATCTTCATTCATCAAGATTTCATTAGGCCTTTGAAATCTTTCCAGGATTTTGGCTGAATTTCCATCCAGCCACCATCCAGAGAAGAACTGGTATTAACAACTGAAGGGAAAGGAATGAACCTCAACAATAAAAGAGGCACCCCTAGCATTTAGCCCAAAGTCACCCAACTGGCTTTCATGCCTAAGGCAAAACTAGAACTCTCAGTGTCTTGGTTTCTAGCCTGGTGCCATGACCACTAGACTAAACTGTCTCTCTATATATTTGATTTTCAATTATTTCATCCCTGTAGTAACCTCTACACTCAAAATAAAAATTAAAAAAAATTCTCCATATCTGGATGGGTAGTAGAAATGGATTTTATCAATCCTCTCACTCATTAGTTAATATAAGTATGGTCGTGTAGAGTTTCTGATCCATCCATACAAGGCAAGAAGTAATTGAATAAGTGACTGAGTCTAAGTTTCAGCTCTTGTGTTTTATAGCTGTGTGTGCTGTCTTTGAGAGACCTTTCCACTAGAAGTTAATTAAAAGTCTGAATTAAGATCTAGAAGATGCCACGGGTGTGAAAAAAAATGAGACACAGTTGCAAAATAATGATTCACTGGGTAGACTTACTCTTCTCTCCTTTCTTTTAAAAAAGCTGCAGAGATCTTTTTTCTTCCTGCTTGCCTACCCCTGGCCTAGGCCTAGGCCGCTTTATGACTCATGGACTTCAACTCCCAGAATTCCTGAACCAGCCATGCTGAGGGGAAAGGGAGAGGTTTCCATGCTGAGCCATCCCGGCTCAGGAATTCTGGGAGTAGAAGTCCACGAGTCCTAAAAGAGCCAAGGTTGCCTACCCCTGGCCTAGGCCTAGGCCACTTTATGACTCGTGGACTTCAACTCCCAGAATTCCTGAACCAGCCATGCTGAGGGGAAAGGGAGAGGTTTCCATGCTGAGCCATCCCGGCTCAGGAATTCTGGGAGTAGAAGTCCACGAGTCCTAAAAGAGCCAAGGTGGCCTACCCCTGGCCTAGGCCTAGGCCACTTTATGACTCGTGGACTTCAACTCCCAGAATTCCTGAACCAGCCATGCTGAGGGGAAAGGGAGAGGTTTCCATGCTGAGCCATACCAGCTCAGGAATTCTGGGAGTAGAAGTCCACGAGTCATAAAAGAGCCAAGGTTGCCTACCCCTGGCCTAGGCCTAGGCCGCTTTATGACTCGTGGACTTCAACTCCCAGAATTCCTGAACCAGCCATGCTGAGGGGAAAGGGAGAGGTTTCCATGCTGAGCCATACCAGCTCAGGAATTCTGGGAGTAGAAGTCCACGAGTCATAAAAGAGCCAAGGTTGCCTACCCCTGGCCTAGGCCTAGGCCGCTTTATGACTCGTGGACTTCAACTCCCAGAATTCCTGAACCAGCCATGCTGAGGGGAAAGGGAGAGGTTTCCATGCTGAGCCATACCAGCTCAGGAATTCTGGGAGTAGAAGTCCACGAGTCATAAAAGAGCCAAGGTTGCCTACCCCTGGCCTAGGCCTAGGCCGCTTTATGACTCGTGGACTTCAACTCCCAGAATTCCTGAACCAGCCATGCTGAGGGGAAAGGGAGAGGTTTCCATGCTGAGCCATACCGGCTCAGGAATTCTGGGAGTAGAAGTCCACGAGTCCTAAAAGAGCCAAGGTTGCCTACCCCTGGCCTAGGCCTAGGCCACTTTATGACTCGTTGACTTCAACTCCCAGAATTCCTGAGCCAGCCATGCTGAGGGGAAAGGGAGAGGTTTCCATGCTGAGCCATCCCGGCTCAGGAATTCTGGGAGTTGAAGTCCACGAGTCCTAAAAGAGCCCAGGTTGCCTACCCCTGCACTAGACCAAACTGTTTCTCTATGTACTGAACTTTTGTATAAACAACAGGTCTGAAAAGTATTGTCCAACTCCATCCCAATTCTGCTAAGCTGTCTGATGGGGACAAGACGGCTGTTCCTGTGAATAATGAGTGAATAATGCTGTAACGATAGCATAACAACCTAACAATTTCCTGTAAGCCTGCATATCTTGTCAAGAAAAAATGATTGCTCCTACTGAATCTTTGTTTTAGAATAAACAGCTAAACCAATTTTTTTCCCTTTTATTCCCTTCTAATTTTTCGTATATGAGATTGTTTTATTTGTGATTATTAGGAACTGCCTGAAAAAGATGCAAAACCATAGAAGAAGGTGCTGTTAACTGCTAAGATTTTGCAATTAAAGTCCCAACAATTGGAAGCCTTGAAATGTGGAATCTCTGGAGAGATTCCACTCTGCAGATCAGCTGGCTGTTAACAGGTGGCTCCTTTTAATGCAGGTGCTAAATAGCGTCACTACAGGTGGCTGTTTGACAAAATATTCACATACATACGAATACAGACACACACACACTCACACACACATGTATTCCAATCTATGCACCGTAATCGTATCTTAATTAAAAACTGTGAATATCCCCCCTTCTTTTTTTTCCCCTAGCACTTGTTGCTTGAATGGCAAAAACTATGGGTGCTTAAGAGTGAAGTTGCGATCCGCGGGGTCCTTAAGAACTTGTTGCTGTAACCAGAATCGGGAAAGTAGCAATGTGTCACTCTGAACTGTGGGAAGGCGCCCCCTCCCCAGAATGAAATTAGAACAGATTAGAACTGGAAGGGACTTTGGAGGTCTTCTAGTCCATCCCCCTGCTTAAGCAGGAGAACCTATACCATCTCAGTCAAGTGACTGTCCAGTCTCTTCTTAAAAACTTCCACTGATGAAGCACCCACAACTTCTGGAGGCAAGCTGTTCTGCTGGTTAATTGTCCTCACTGTTAGGAAGTTTCTCCTTAATTCCAGGTTGATTCTCTCTTTGGTTAATTTCCAACCATTGTTTCTTGGCCTGCCCTCTGGTGCTTTGGAGAATAACGTGACCCCACTCTTCTTTGCGGCAGCCCCTCAAATACTGGAATACTGCTATCATGTCACCCCTATTTCTTCTTTTCTTTAGACTAGCCAAACCCAAGGCCTGCAGCCGTTCTTTGTATGTTTTAGCCTCCAGGCCTTTGATCATCTTAGTTGCTCTTCTCTGAACTTTTTCCAAAGTCTCAACATCTTTTTTGTAGTATGGTGACCAAAATTGGCTCCAGTATTCCCGGTGTGGTCTCACTAGGGTTTTATAAAGCGGTACTAATACTTTGTGTGATCTTGATTCTATGCCTTTAGTTTATACAGCCCAGGATTGTATTAGCTTTTTTTGGCTGCTGCTGCACACTGCTGGCTCATATTCAAGTGATCGTCCACTAGGACTCCAAGGTCCCTCTCACAGTTACTGTTTTTGATCTGGGTCTCGCCCAATCTGTACTTACATCTTTGATTTTTCCTGCCTAAATGTAAGACTTTGCTTTTGTTCACATTAAAGTTCATTTTGTTGGATAGGGCCCATCGTTCAAGTGTGTCAAGATCTTTTTGGATCCTGAGCTTGTTTTCGGGGATGTCGGCTATTCCTGCCAGTTCAGTGTCATCTGCAACTGGCAGGAATAGCCAACACCCCAGGAGACAAGCTCAGGATCCAAAAAGATCTTGACAGACTTGAACGATGGGCCCTATCCAACAAAATGAACTTTAATGTGGAGAAAAGAATATTCTACAGAATATTAAAAGAGAGAGAGAGTAGAATAATTCCCCTAAAGGAGAAGAGGAGAAAAAAAAATATATTCCTTAACAAAGGTAGAAACCAGCCCCAATCTTTCTGCTATAGGAAAACAGGCTCAAGCAGAAGCTTGAAGAAACTAGGTTTTGTGAATGGATATTTTGCATCCATTCATAAAGCCAGGCCAGTCTCTTCATAAACGAAGCTCAGCCAGTAGTTCCAAATAACCAGCACAATAGACGAGGAGCCCAAACTGAGAAGATTAGTTCAGAGAAACAAAACGCCTAGGATTTGCGTTTCCCGTTTTTGCCTGTAGAGCCAGTCATGACCCCTACGTGACCCCATAGGAATCTGGCAACAGCCATGAAAATATTAAAGGACATATTCTTGCACAGGGACTGGCATCTCAATCTCAGTGCCATACACACACACCCAGAATTGTATAAAAGCCCATCTAGTCTCAACCCCAATTTGTCAGCCAGCCCAGGAACATGCTGCTCTCACTGACTTCCAAGGGGATTAAATTTGGGGACATCGTAGCTTCTCCGTTGCTACCGACTGCTGTGTTGCTGCTGTGGCCATGTGATCCTCATTTTCAGTGTTCTGTGACAGTTTCCCAGGCAGTCTTGCAATCCCTCACTCCCTCCTCCGCCAGCAGTAGCCACTTACCTACAGGGTAGGGTGGGTGGGGTGGGGTGGGAATGGAAGGGAAGGGAAGGGAAGGGAAGGGAAGGGAAGGGAAGGGAAGGGAAGGGAGATTTTAATGCTCCCAGCCAGACTCAATGGCGAAGCTGATAGGTAGTCAGAGATCACTTCTGCTCCAACTGGTTTTTGCCCAACCTACTGTTTCTCTATTTAGCTAAGGAAATATCTCTGAAACAATGACCCAACGGGTCACATGCTATCTAGTATGCCCTAGAAAGGGGCAAAGGCTTGTTTTGCAATGACACAATGCCTCATTTTGACGTCCTCCAGCCTTCCCCTCTGGATGTCACTGGTTTCAATCCAAATGTTTCCCAAACTGAAAATAACATTATTACTATTACCATACAGTGCAGTTTGGTGCAGCAGGTGACAGATAACACGAGCAATGCTTGATCGCCTTACTTAACGACGGATTCAGGGTGCCACAGAATGAGCTGGGATTTTCTCCTTCTAAAACTGGGGGTTTAAAAAAAGCAAAAAAAAAAAAACAGCCAGCATCCCATCTCCTTGCCGGATTCCAAAGTCGCTGCTATTCAAAGCAGGGGAAGTCCAGGACAGGTAGTCCTTGACTTACGACCACAATGGAGCCCATCATTTCCGTTGCTAACTGAGACATCCCTTAAGTGAACTTTGCCCCATTTTACGACCTTTCCTGCCACAGCTGTAAAGTAGATCCCCGCAACTATTGAAATAGTAACACGATTATTAAGTGAATCTGGGTTCCGCATTGTCAGAAAGTCACAAAAGATAATCACGTGACTCCGGCACAGTGCAGTGCAACCGTCATAACTACATGCCAGTTGCCAAACATCCAAGTTTTGATCACATGACCAGGGGGTTTCTGCAATGGTCGTAAGTTTAAAAAACAGTCCTAAGTGCCATGGTAACTTTGAAAACCGTCACTAAGTGAGCTGGCGTAATTCGAGGACTACCTGTACTTCTAAATTCTCAGAACAGGGTTAGTCAGAGGGACACAACTCACATTTACAGTTCCAAATGTGGGCAACATTTAGAACCCCCTTACCACTTTTTTCTGAACACGTCCCTTCCTGGTACATTGTAAGACATGGACATTTTTCAACAGACTTGCCAGAAAGGAGACAGGAAAAAAAAATTACTTACATTCTTGCTTTCACCTTGCCAATCTGCTGCCAGCAAAAATCCCTTCTAACAGACAGAAACATGACGAATGTCACTGGGATCACGCAGTGCTACTTGCGACTGTGACAGTTTAGTATTTCTCATTTTCTGACTTTACCACCAAGTAGGAGGCTAGTAAAAATATACCACCGTATTTGTAGTAGGAGCGTTGGTGAGAATGAAAGGAACGTAGATACCTCTAAAGAATCGTTCAAGTTCCTCTGTTTTCTGGATGTTTTTAGCTCTTACTTCTTCGTAACAATAGTTTCATTGTTTTCTCAAAAAATATAAAATACGAAGAGAAATTAAAAAAAAAAGTCACGGAAAATGAGAGAAAGGGGAAGGGGAAAGAAAAAAAAAGATAGTGTAAAAGAAAATAAAAGGAAAAGGCACCATTTTCCGACTCTTTTTACCACAGTCGAAGATAACAACATTGCAATCACAACTTTTTACTTTTACACAACGGTATGTACAAACCATTTCTAGAACAATAAACTAATTGGCAAAAGCAAAACCAAGATTTCATTTTATTTATGTATTTATTTATTGCATTGCAAGCCCAAAAGCTTTGGTGGAGCAGTGGGCTAATGCCTCCTTAAGTAACACCAGCTGCCTGCAATTAGTGCAGGTTCGAGTCCCACCAGGCTCAAGGTTGACTCAGCCTTCCATCCTTCCGAGGTAGGTAAAACGAGGACCCAGATTGTTGGGGGCAATTAAGCTGACTTTGTAATAATGCTGCTGGGGGGGGGGGGCGAAAGCCCTAATAAGCAGGCATATACATAGAATGAAGGCTATTGCTAAGCACATTGATTTGTGCTTTAAATTGTAAGCCGCCCTGAGTTTTCGGAGAAGGGCGGGATATAAATCGGATTAAAAAAAAATCTGGAAGCAATTTCAAACTAGAAACAGGATTAGAAATATTCTCTTCTTCGGACAAAAGAATCAGTTTGACCATCTCTGCTTCTCCTTGCTGGGGGGAATAATATATTTTTAGCTCTTCCGTTCCTCTATTTCCCCCCTCCCCTGGTTGCCGAGAGACTGCCT
>NC_139521.1:73117509-73197509 GCF_947247035.1 Vipera ursinii
ACAACTCCTTTGTCCTTGAATATTATCCATACAACCATACCCTTACAGTCATGCCACACTTCCAGAACATTCCAGAATGATGTAGAAAGGCCAGTATGCAATCCTTGCTGCTCTCTGAGCATTTGTTTTCTTGCAGACATTTCATTACCAAATGAAGTAAAATTATCAATGCTCAAAACTTACTCCTTATTAGCACTGATGATGTACCTAGTTTAGTAATGAAACATCTGCAGGAAAGCCACCAAGCTCAGAGAGCAGCAAGGACCCCCCAGGTGTTGTTGTTGTCCCTCCTCCCCTCCTCCTCCTCCTCCTCCTCCTCCTCCTCCTCCTCCTCCTCCTCCTCTTCTTCCTCTCCTCCTCCTCCTCCTCCTCCTCCTCCTCCTCCTCCTCCTCCTCCTCCTCCTCCTCCTCCTCCTCCTCCTCCTCCTCCTTCTTCTTCTTCTTCTTCTTCTTCTTCTTCTTCTTCTTCTTCTTCTTCTTCTTCTTCTTCTTCTTCTTCTCCACCTCCTCCTCCTCCTCCTCCTCCTCCTCCCCCTTCTTCTAGCACTGAATGATGTTACCTAGTTTGGTAATGAAATGTCTGCAAGAAAGCCACCACGTTCAGAGAGGTCCTATATTTTAACCCTCAACTACAAATATTTTCTTTCAAAAGCCCACTTTAAATACATACAGGTAGTCCCTTGACTGACAACAGTTCATTTAGTGACCATCTAAAGTTACAACATCACTGAAAAATGTGACTTAGGATCATTTTTCGCACTTACAACCATCGCAACTGACTCATATTTATGGCGGTCGCAGTGTCCTGGGGTCATGTGATCACCTTCTGTGACCTTCTGGCAAGCAAAGCCAATGGGGAAGCCGCGTTTACTCAATAATTGTGTTACTAACACAACAGCTGGAGTGATTCACTTAACAGCTGTGGCAAGAAAGGTCTTAAAATGGGGCATAATTCACTTAAGAACTATCTAACTTGGCAAGAAAACCTTGGACTCCGTTGTGGTCGTAAGTTGAGAACTCTCTGTATGGACCCTGCCATATTTTGTTAGCTATGTGTTATCACATCTATATAGTGGACTGGAGAGACCACACTCGGAATATTGCATCCAGTTCTGGTCACCACAATACAAAATAGATGCTGAGACTCTAGAAAGAGGGCATAGAAAAGCAACAAAGATTATAAGGCAGAGATTCCCCAACTCCCGGTCCATGGACTGGTACCAGGCCGCGGCACGCCAGCAACCGTTCCGCAGAAGCAAGCAAAGTCCCATCCGTGGGATGCGGGCAGCACACAAAACCATGCACCCTCTGGTCTGCAGAAAAACCTCTCTCCATGGAACTGGTCCCTGGTGCCCAAAAGGTTGGGGCCCTCTGTGATAAGGGATCTGGAGTTTAAACCATAGGATGAATGACTGAGAGATCTAGGTATGTCTACTCTAAAATAGGGAAGGCCTTTTACTTGAGGAGGCTCAACCTATTCTCCAAAATTTATGGAGATTCTCGGTCACCCAGGTGATAGTTGTCCCAAAGATGCTTTTTCACAAGACAACTAGACTTTCTTGTTTTTCTTTGAAGACGTTTGAAAGACGGGTCAGAGAGGCCATCTAGGTTCAAAACTGAACAGCCCTCTCTCAGCAGAGGGGGAGGATACGACATCATCTATCTCCAGTCTACAACACAGTCCTTTCAACAGTTCCAAGAAGGCTCCCCAAGTGGCCTCAATGACTCTCTAAAACAGACATGTCAAACACAAGGCCCGGGGGCCGGATCCGGCCCGCGAAGTAGTTTCATGTGGCTCGCAAAGCCATCCTGGAAACAGTGAGGGAATGGCCCCCAATGCCTTGGCCGTGGCCCAGAGACCCTCCTTCTGCCAGAGACCCTCAGATCTGTCCCACTCCTGCCCAGGCCCCCATAGGCACCCTTGATGCCAACGATGTAGAGCTGGCCACGCCCACCCAGTAGGCTATACACACTCTAGCCACACACACCCAGTAGGCCACACCCACCCTGGCCACACCCACCCCGGCCCCCTGAGGGCAACCGCAATGCTGATGCGGCCCTCAGTGAAATTGAGTTTGACACCCTTGCTCTAAAAGGATGCAAATGACCGGCTCTCTGCAAGGAGTATAAATCTTTTCGTTCCCCACCATCCAGTCAGAGCTGAAGAAGCTTCTTGGATGGGAAGCGAAACATCTTCAAAGAAAAACAAGAAACTCCAGTTGCCTCATGAAAAAAAAGCATCTTTGGGACAACTATTCTCCAAAGCAATGCGAGGACAGGACAAGAAGTAGCGGGCAGAAGATCATGAAAAAGATATCCATCCTAGAACTAGAGGGAAATTAGCGACAGTGAGAACAATTTATCCGCAGAATGGCTTGGCTCCAGAAGCAGCAGCTGTTCCATCACTGGAGGTTTTCAAAAAGAGACTGGGTAGCCATTTGTCTGGAATGGTATACGCTCTCCTGACTGAACAGGGGGCTGGACTAGAAGACCTCCCTGGTCCCTTGCATCCCTCTGTCATTTTATGAGCTATGTTCTATATTTTTTTAAAAAAAAACAACTATAAATTGGAGTATGATTATGCGTGCTGTTGGTAGGCTGATTTCCTGGTGAACCAACTGTGGGTTTTAATTATTGCTTGTCCTTGTTCTTTGTCAACATCCTCCTGAAGAATTATAGGTTTTATGAAAGGCTAACAAGTTGAAGACGCCACATAGTTCAGGAAACTGACTCTAGAGACTATCAGCTCCTACTATGGATTTACAATTGAGGGATAATAATTTGTCCTTGAATTTGTTTCCCCAGGCTCATGTAAAGGGAGGTTGAGAAATAAAGAGAGAAAGTAAAATTATGTTACATTTTTAAAATATGACTTAATTTTTCCCGACCTTTTTCATTCTTACTGTTAAATATATATATATATATATATATATATATATATATATATATATATATATATATATATATATATATATATATATATATATATATATATATATATATATATATATATATATATATATATATATGTATATTCCTTGATGAGACTAAAAATACAAATCCCAGGCATATTAAAATTAAGAAACCAAACGAACACTGTGATAGAATAAGAAAACTAAAACAGTTTTTATTATTAAAGGGTCAAGATTTCGTTGGCTAACTGCCAACGTCGTCAGGATGAAAACGCTGGTGAGGGGAGATCACATTTATACTGTCAGCGTTTCCGCGCTCCGCTCATAGAACGCGTCACCGGTCTGTTCGTTGCGGCCGGCCGTATTCCTTTGAACCGCTTCGCATCTGTTTTTGGGGAATGCGGTTGTCCCTGGGTGTCTGTTGTCAAAAGTAGATTGTTATACGTTCCGTGTGTCATAGCCATAGCTCTGGTCATTGCCCTTGTTCTTATACCAGAGACTCTAGGTGGTTGTTTTCAAAGAGAGAGAGAGAGAGAGGGGGGGGGGGAGAGAGAGAGAGAGAGAGAGAGAGGGGGGGGGGATCTTACATTGGATCTACTGTGTTAGGAAATTGTTGTGCAGAGGTCTCCTTGTGCTACCAAGGAGTTGCACAGACAAGGAAGGGTACTGAGAGCAGTAAGAGTCACACAGTAACCACAAGAGTACACTGAGTTGTGAAAGCAAAAAATACTTTACTTTTTGAGGTGGTGTAAAAACAAAAATGTACGGTCAAAAATTAACAGTCCAGGTCATACACAATAGTAATAGTTCAAGGAGTATTCCAAATACAAAGTCTTCTTACCGTTCTAGAGGTCAATACACAGTTCAGGTTTATCACAGTAGTAAACCAACAGTACAGCAAAACAGTAATAGTAGAGAGAGCAGTGAATTCAGAGAGAGAGAAGCTACGTTCCTAGCTCCCTTATATGGCCATGAGAACACTTACACACCCATTGGCCAATTAACATCTTAAAGTCACAACATCATGGTTTATATATTTTCAACCCAACTATGTAGGCTATCACCATATGCCTAACATACTGTACCAATTTTGGAATACAAAAAAAAAAAATTGGTTGCAAATAATGGCTGTCTTTGTGCAATAAATTTTTGGGTGTGCGAACAAACATTCAGAAAGAGTCCGATAGCATCTTTTTAGAGTAACAATTTTATTTAAGGCATAAGCTTTTATCAGCTGCACCTCACATCATCGGAATGTTAACTATAAAAGTTATTTATATATCACAGTGTATTATATACCCAACTGGGGTAATACACACTGGAGATAAGTAAAACAAACTGATTGAAGAATGGAACGTTCTGGAAAAATGTTTTCCTCATCTGGACCACGCTGTTCTGAGTGGTGTTTTTTTTTCCTAATGTTCTCTATCAAATGGCTGCTTTGATTCTGACACAAGGGGAAAAAACCTGGAGAGCTATTGTAACTGACTGAATTAATCCAAGGTATGCTCTACTTAAATGAAATGTAATATTTTATCCTGGATCTATGTATTTGTGGGATTTCTGCCTCCAGTATGTTGCTCAAGACCTAGCATGTCCGTTGGCTTAAAATAATGTCACACTCCAAGTGCTGCAAAGTTGTCTGAACTAGGACTAAGAATACTTCTTATTTGGCAGTGATATCTAGTAGCTGGAGAATGTATGTATTTTATTCGTTTGTTTCCTGCCTTTATTATTTTTACAAATAACTCCTGGTGGCAAACATATTCAACACACTTTCTTCCTCCTATTTCCCCCAATAACAACAACAACCTTGTGAGGTAGGTTGGGCTGAGAGAGAGTGGGATTGTCCCAAAGTCACCCAGCTGGCTTTCATGCCTAAGGTGGGACTAGAACTCACTGTCTCCTGGTGATTAGCACCAAAGTCACCCAGCTGGCTTTCATGCCTAAGGTGGGACTAGAACTCACTGTCTCCTGCTGATTGTCCCAAAGTCACCCAGCTGGCTTTCATGCCTAAGGTGGGACTAGAACTCACTGTCTCCTGGTGATTAGCACCAAAGTCACCCAGCTGGCTTTCATGCCTAAGGTGGGACTAGAACTCACTGTCTCCTGCTGATTGGCCCAAAGTCACCCAGCTGGCTTTCATGCCTAAGGCAGGACTAGAACTCACTGTCTCCTGGTGATTAGCACCAAAGTCACCCAGCTGGCTTTCATGCCTAAGGTGGGACTAGAACTCACTGTCTCCTGCTGATTGGCCCAAAGTCACCCAGCTGGCTTTCATGCCTAAGGCAGGACTAGAACTCACAGTCTCTTGGTGATTGGCCCAAAGTCACCCAGCCAGCTTTCATGCCTACGGTGGGACTAGAACTCACTGTCTCCTGGTGATTGGCCCAGTCACCCTACTGATTTTCCTGCCCAAGGTGGGACTAGAACTCACAGTCTCCTGGTGATTGGCCCAGTCACCCTACTGATTTTCCTGCCCAAGGTGGGACTAGAACTCACAGTCTCCTGGTGATTGGCCCAGTCACACTACTGATTTTCCTGCCCAAGGTGGGACTAGAACTCACAGTCTCCTGGTGATTGGCCCAGTCACCCTACTGATTTTCCTGCCCAAGATGGGACTAGAACTCACAGTCTCTTGGTGATTGGCCCAGTCACCCTACTGATTTTCCTGCCCAAGGTGGGACTAGAACTCACTGTCTCCTGGTAATTGGCCCAAAGTCACCCAGCTGGCTTTCATGCCTAAGGCAGGACTAAAACTCACCATCTCCTGGTGATGCTCACACAGACACATTCTGTACTAGGTGAAGCTTCTGGATACTCTTCAAGGGTAGCCCCATGTAGAGGGCATTACAGTAGTCAGGAGGGAGAGGTGTATGAGTTAGTTGCTAAGCATCTGAATTTTCATTATGTGACCATGGGGATACTACCACAGTCATGAGTGTGAAAAACGGTCATAGTCACTTCTTTCAGTGGCGTTGTAACTTGAAACAGTCACTAAACGAATGGTTGTAAGTCAGCTACTAGGGAAATAGACATTTCATAGACTAAGGGGCAGGATCTGAACCCCACCAATCCTTCAGCATTGCTTCTAGCACTCCAAAAATAACACACACACACACACCTATTTTAGCGCTTCTTTCTCCGTGAACCTGAAACAAAGGAATGCATGGCTGCGCAACCAAATTTAAAATGGCATTTACCCAAAAGGAAGGCTTAGCCAGCCAGGTGTGAAAAGTAGGATTTATCCAAACAATATTACCTGCAAATATATGGCTGATTAAGTCACTGTCTCTCTCCTGGCTGTTCAAATGAATCATGGATGGAGTTTCACACTTCAATAATTGATTGGTGTCAAGTCGAAGGAAATAAAAAGCAAAGGTTTGCTCAAAGAATGACTTTGCAGGGAAAGGAGAAACTTTGGCTGTACAAGTAGTCCTCAACGTATGACCACAGTTGAGCCCCAAATTCCCGTTGCTATGACCTCGCTTGCCAGATTTGCAAAGTGAATCCCTGCGGTTCCTGCCTGAGCAGGGGGTTGGACTAGATGACCTCCAAGGTCCCTTCCAACTTTATTATTATTCTTATAAGTTGTTAAGTAAGTAACATGGTCGCTAAGTGAAATCTGGCTTCGCCACCGTCGTTGTTTGTCAGAAGTTCGCAAAAAGGGACCACGTGACCCCAGGACATGGAAACCCTCATGCGGCCATAGGGATGCGGCAACGGTCGTTAAGTGTGAAAACTGGTCATGAGTCACTTTCTTCCGTGCCGTTGTATCTTTGAACAGTCCCTAAATAAACGGTTGTAAGTTGAGGTCATACCAGGTGTGGGCCTTTGGGTGCTCACAACTGCAAAATGAAACCAGCTATGATATTTTCATAATGTTATGTGCTCCTGGCTACTTTCCTTCGTGACCAGAGGCAAGCTCGCCTGAGCAATAACTAGCCAAGACACAGTGAAGGCCTTTTGTTTCTTTTATTGCAATACACAGGGAGAGAAGCTATCAAAGCTTGGTTCTCTCCAAAGTTTCAACCCAAAATATTCCCTTCTTTATACAGCCATGTCCCGGCCGCCACATCCCTCCTCTTTCCCCATTAGCTGAGGTACTATGAGGTTACGCTCTTTCCAACCGCTTCCTACCTATTTCCTGCTACATACTCAATCATACATCACATGTACACTAACAATATAAAATATTAGACATATTCAATTGTTGGTTTTGAGTTCTGGGCCCCTTAGAACAATAGGTTCTTTCCTGTTTTTCAGTTTAGTTAAGTTTTCCTGGCTAGCCATTTCCTCTTACAGATATTTTTATAGCTTGTCTTCTTCCATTCCCATTCTAAAAAGGTAAAGGTAAAGGTTCCCCCGCACATGCGTGCTAGTCGTTTCCAACTCTAGGGGCCGGTGCTCATCTCCGTTTCAAAGCCGAAGAGCCAGCGCTTGTCCGAGGACGTCTCCGTGGTCATGACTAGACGCCAAAGGCGCACGAAACGCTGTTACCTTCCCACCGGAGTGGTCCCTATTTTTCTACTTGCATTTTTACGTGCTTTCGAACTGCTAGGTTGGCAGAAGCTGGGACGAGTAACAGGCGCTCACTCTGCTACGCGGCACTCGGGATTCGACCCGCCAAACTGCCGACCTTCCGATCGACAAGCTCAGCATCCTAACCCACTGAGCCACCGCTAAGACCCAGCTAATTTTTGCCTACGTATTTATCTTACATCCTGCCTTTATGCTATCCTTTCCTGTTTCCCAGCCATTATAGTTTTTGGTAAGCTTGTTTGTCCAGGCAGTAAATTTCCACTGCAGCAAATTCACTTTTAAATTTCTCTTTCAATATTAAATTTTGAAGGCCTTTCCTTCACTTCTGTCAATAATGTCTATGATGATGTCATGTTATATGTGCTGATACTTACCCTCCCCTTCCGAGGCCAATAATATTTTCATTTATTACTTATTAAACAATGACTGCTTAATAAATTGAGACAAAGCGGTTTAAATATGCATCTGGAGTTCAAAAAGGCATTATAAAAGCGATATGGAAACCAACGTTACGGATCAGCAGATGGATTTTAAAATGTCAGAATGTAAGAGTGATATGGAACAAGATGCCAGAATGGATTAAACAGATGAAACCAGCTGATGTCTTAATCATTAAAGGAGACTTACAAATAATAAATCAGAAGAGGGACTTGGAAAGCCTTCTTATCTAGAATTTACAAAAGGAATGTGTAAAATCAAGGAAACTTTTTTCTGACAGGAGACAAAAAGCAGAATGACTGGGCCTGTTTCTGAAAAAGTGACGAATCAAGTTATGATTTGAGGGGAATTGAAGATCAAGCTATTTAAAAATTGACAGAAGTTTTACAAAGTGAATTTGTTTGATCAGCGTTTAAATGTGTATGTTGTGGTTTTTAGTAGATTTTTAATGGGATTTCCTTTTGACCAGGATTGAATGACGAGGTTTGAAAGATCTGTTTATAAATGCTGGTTTGTTTTGGGGGGAGGGGTTTGGCTTTAGTTGTTGAGAAAGAGATTTCTTCTGATTACAAAATGAAAAAAATAATAATATTCTTTTCAGTATATTTATTTTGCTTGATCATAAAAGGTATAATACAAAACAGAAAAACAAACAGAACAAAAGCATACATCCAGCACTAACAACAAGAAATATATATATATATATATATATATATATATATATATATATATATATATATGGGACGCAGTGGCTCAGTGGGTTAGGACGCTGAGCTTGTCGATCAGAAGGTCGGCAGTTTGGCGGGTCGAATTCCAAGTGCCGCGTAGCAGAGTGAGTGCCTGTTACTCGTCCCAGCTTCTGCCAACCTAGCAGTTCGAAAGCACGTAAAAAATGCAAGTAGAAAAATAGGGACCACTCCGGTGGGAAGGTAACAGCGTTCCGTGCGCCTTTGGCGTCTAGTCATGCCGGCCACATGACCATGGAGCGCTGGCTCTTCGGCTTTGAAACGGAGATGAGCACCGTCCCCTAGAGTCGGAAACGACTAGCACACATGTGCGGGGGAACCTTTACCTTTACCTTTATATATATATATAAAGAGAGAGGAAAAAAAGGTTGATCCAAATACCAAAACAATTTAACATTTAACATATAGAATCCACTCTGGCTGGACGCTGAACACACAGTATCTCCCCTTTTACATATATATATATCCGGGATGAGATATGGGAAGTAGAGAACTTTTGAAATATTAAAGAAAATATTAAAACTATTCAAATTGATTATGCTTGTCTGGAAGAAAGGGAGAGTCATCTTTTATACGTATTTTGCTTTTATATATATATAGCACTTTTTCCTTTCCTATGTCTTATTTTGACTTTTTCTATTTTCCTTAGTTTGCATTAGGTTTTGATCTCTGTATTTCTAAATTTTAATAAAATTATTGGGTTGTTGTTGTTGTTTTTTAAAAAAAGAAACTCTCAATTCCCAGCCAGAAGGTAATTGTGATAACATTATCCCTCAAAAAGTCTTCAGAAGCTTACTTGTGGACTCCAACTCCCAGAATTCTTGAGCCAGCAAGTCCTAAAGAGGCCATAGTTCCCCAGGCTAGCTCAGGAATTCTGGGAGTTGAAGTCCACAAGTCATAAAGGGGCCATAGTTCCCCACTCCTGTTTTACCTGATAGAACGTAATAGATCTAGCAAAACTTTGACATGGAAATAAAAGAAAATAATCAGTTTACAAACCTTCAGCAAGTAAAGTCATTTGCGCATTGGGAAGTTGCCCATTTTGTATGGATTTTAAGACCTCGGAGAAATAAGCTTTGCTAAGCTTTCTGGCATAAGCTGATGCACAAACTCACTGGGCAGTTTCATGTTTTAATCCACATCATGTCCTCCTTTCTTGCTTGTCTAATTATACCAGAGGAGTGAAGATGTTTAATAAAGCATGTTTGAGTTGGGATGATTCAATTAGGCTAACTTTCTTTAATCTGTGTGAGCTTTGGATAGAAATTTTAGTCACTGTTCATTAAACATATTAGTTAAACAAGAAAAGCAGAGGTGTCTGCTTTGAAAACAGTGTAGAGGCTTTAATATACGTTGTGAAATTGCTCTCCGCTCTCCTTGTCATCTGTAAGGTACCAAATTAAAGGTCTTAGAAAGCCTTATTACTTTCGCTTGAGTTAAGTTTTGTGAAAGATGAGATTATGTCCTTGCTATTCTCTGAGCTTGGTTGTTTTCTTGCAGACGTTTTATTACCCGATTAGGTAACATCATCAGTGCTGGAAGGAAGTAGCGTTCCCTCTCATTTTGTGTACTAGCTGCTTCTCCTGACAGTATTGGTGGGAGCAATCTTAGTAGTTCCTTGATCAGGCTATTGTTTAGACTTTGTTTGTCTGAACTGGTAGTTCCTCGACTGGGTTATTGTTTATTTTTTTTTATTGTTGGTCTACTATTAATCTTGGTGTTAATCTTTGCTTATCTGGGTGTTGATTGATGGTAAGGAGATGTGGTGTAATTGGCGTTCTTTGAACTTGGTTGTTTCATTGCCCAACTAGGTAACATCATCAGTGCTAGAAGGGAGTGGGGATTGAGGAGGAGGAGGAGGAGGAGGAGGAGGAGGAGGAGGAGGAGGAGGAGGAGGAGGAGGAGGAGGAGGAGGAGGAGGAGGAAGATTGTGAGAAGTTTGGTGCTCTCTGAACTAGATTGCTTTGAGTTAGGCTGTTACTTTGCAGACATTTCTTGACCCAACTAGGTAACATCATCAGTGCTAGAAGGGAGTGGGGATGGAGGAGGAGGAGGAGGAGGAGGAGGAGGAGGAGGAGGAGGAGGAGGAGGAGGAGGAGGAGGAGGAGGAAGATTGTGAGAAGTTTGGTGCTCTCTGAACTAGATTGCTTTGAGTTAGGCTGTTACTTTGCAGACATTTCTTGACCCAACTAGGTAACATCATCAGTGCTAGAAGGGAGTGGGGATGGAGGAGGAGGAGGAGGAGGAGGAGGAGGAGGAGGAGGAGGAGGAGGAGGATACAAGTGGCTTACCTTGTCAGAATCGGTGGGCATATTCATGGTAAATTAGATGGTTGTTTACTGATAGTTGTTCGTCTGAATTGGTAGATCCCTGATTGGGGTATTGTTTACTTCTCGACTGTGGACAAGATCTCAACCCACAGGATGTGGGTTCTCCAACCCTGAAGTTCTTTTAAGAAAAGACTGGACAACCACTTGTCTGAAATGGTATCGGCTTTCCTGCCAGGCTAGAGGACCTCCAAGGTCACTTCCAACTCTCTCACTCTGTTATTCTGTCCTGGACTCCTTGTGAAGGACTCAGAGGTTTCAGGAAAATGGGAATCTGCATTAGCACAGGAAACTTTTTTTTAGCCTTCGATGCAATAGAAGCGTAGCTTGCTGCAGGCATCTTTGCTTGCCGTGAGGAAGGTAGGGAACGCCAAGGACGGGATGCTCTGGGCAAGGACGAGAGACATTATTTTCCCCTGGAACATCGGATTAATCCAAGACTGATCTAGGTTTATTTGGGGGCTCCTTCACATAGCCTACACACATGTGCTTTTCTCCTGTCCCTGAAGGGTGTGCTTGTGTCGTGCCGTGGATGTGTGTGTGTGTGTGTGTGTGTGTGTGTGTGTGTGTTGTTTTACTGTACAGGCAGTCCTCGACTTACGACTATGGCTGAGCCTCAAAACCTGTCGCTAAGTGAGACATTTTTGAAGTGAGCTTTGCCCCCATTTTACGACCTTCCTCACCATCATTGCTAAGGCAATCCGTGCAGTTGTTAAGTGAGTAACACGTTGGCTGTTAAGAGAAACTGGCTTCCCTCGTTGAATTTGCTTGTCAAAAAGTCGCCAAAGGGGATCGCGTGACCTGAGGACACTGCGACCGTCATAAATAGGAGTCAGTGGCCAAGCGTCTGAATTTTGATCATGTGACCATGAAAGCAGGTCGTAAGTCTTCTTTTTTTTTTCCAGTGCCGTTGGAACTTTGAGCCGTCACTAAGCAGACTGTTCTAAAGCGAGGACTCCCTGTATGTCAGGATCCATGGTAGCAGACTTGCTCCTTTCCCACAAGTAAGGTGACATTTTGAGATTCCAAATTCACCTGCAGTCCCTTCTCTGCTAGAGGTGCTTGGGGCAATTTACATCACCATGATGTAAAAAAGATGTTGAGACTCTAAGTGCAGAGAAAAGCAACAAAGATGATCAGGGGACTGGAGGCTAAAACATATAAGGAACGGCTGCTGGAATTGGGAATGTCCAGTTTAATGAAGAGAAGGATGAGGGGTGACATGATGGCAGTCTTCCAGTATCTCAGGGGCTGCCCCAAAGAAGAGGGAGTCAAGCTCTTCTCCAAAGCACCAGAAGGCAGGAGAAGAAGCAACGGATGGAAACTAGTCAAGGAGAGAAGGAACTTAGAACTAAGGAGAAACTTCCTGACAGTGAGAAAAATTAATCAATGGAACAACCTGCCTCCGGAAGCTGTGAATACTCCAACACTGGAAGTTTTTAAGAAGAGACGACTAGACAGCCATTTGTCTGAAATGGTATAGGGTTTCCTGCCAGAGCAGAGGGTTGGACTAGATGACCTCCAAGGTCCCTTCCAACTTTATTATTGTTATTGTTGTTGTTGTTATGATGGTGTCTTCTGACATTGTTGTTGTTGTTATTATTATTGTTATTAAACTTTTATTCATTAAACATGAAGCTCAGTCAACTGAACCTTCAAATTGACGGGCGATGATTAATAACAATAACAACAACAATAACAATAACAGTTTAAGTGAGATTCGAATCCATTTGCAATAGCAACCAGCATGGCAGAGGAATCTTATCACTGCAGAAATGAGGGTTTTGTGTTTTTTTTTTAAAGGTGAGAACATATCAGTAAGAGGCTGAAGGTTACTGAGAATAAGATGGTTCACTGCCAGAGGTGGACTTGAGGTTTTTCTGACTGGATTCTGACCTTTTCTCTGCTCCGGGGAAAGAACAGAGATAGACAGATACACCATCTCCTTCCTCGGCCTCCAAGCTGTAGTAGTATCTGCCTCCTTGTTTTCCACTTCTGGTCTCACGCAGCCCTCATAATGAGTCGGCCCGCTGGTGATTCATTCAAACAAACGGAATGTTTGCAAATCTGGGTATTAAAGTGACGGCTTTGCATTATCTGCAAAGTTCGTAAACCGTAATTATAGTTTCGAGACGAGCCCATTTTGCTGTTCTGATTTGACAAGGGGAAAAACACATTTGAGTTCTGCAGATAGAACAGATCGTTGTTTCAGTGTTACCGGAGTCAAACAATTATGAGTCATTTCGTCATAAATCGCTTAGCTTTTTTGTCTCCTCCGATCCATCCACAGTCGAGGACTGTTCGACGTTAATTTTATTTTTCTCCACATTTAGTTCAGCTTTGCCTTACTTTACCTCTTCCCTTTAAGAAGAGGCTGGACAGCCATTTTTCTGAAATGGTATAGGGTTTCCTGCCTGAGCAGGAGGTTGGACTAGATGTCCTCCAAGGTCCCTTCCAACTTCTTCTTCTTCTTCTTCTTCTTCTTCTTCTTCTTCTTCTTCTTCTTCTTCTTCTTCTTCTTCTTCTTCTTCTTCTTCTTCTTCTTCTTCTTCTTCTTCTTCTTCTTCATCATCATCATCATCATCATCATTATTATTATTATTATTATTATTATTATTATTATTATTATTATTGGGGGGAAAATGCTTTTCTACCCTGGAAAGATAAAAACTTAACTTTGCCACTATGAGCAACTTCCAAAAAGCCCAGCATAAAAGCTGAAGAATAATGCAAAATGTTATAGGGTTTCCTGCCTGAGCTGGGGGTGTAACTAGATGACCTCCATGGTCCCTTCCAACTTTATTATTATGATTATAACCATGACCTGGATGACTGAGAATCTCCATAAACTGCCTTACATCAAGAATATCTCAGAAACCACCAAAAGACTATCACAACCACACAGAATCAGCGTAGCACACAAGCCAACAAAAGCCCTTCAGAACGTCCTAAGCAAACCAAAAGACACAGCAATCCCAGAAGGAAAAAAAAAACAGGAGTCATCTACAACATGTGATGTAGCAACAACCACTGCGTAGGACAAACAGGCAGAAGACTGGCAGAAGGCATCCACGAACAGCAACTAGAAGTCAGAAGACATCATCATCACAAGAACAGCAACAATAATAATAAAGTTGAAAGGGACCTTGGAGGTCATCTAGTCCAACCCCCTGCTCAGGCAGGAAACCCTATACCATTTCAGACAAATGGTTGTCCAGCCTCTTCTTAAAAACTTCCAGTGTTGGAGCATTCACCACTTCTGGAGGCAGGTTCTTCCACTGGTTAATTGTTCTAACTCAGACGTGTCAAACTCGCGATGTCACGCAACATGACACGAGCTTTTTCGCCATCGCCGGCAATGGGGTGGGCGTGGTTTCCCGATGACGCGTCCGGCCCCTGTTCTAACTGTCAGGAAATTCCTCCTCAGTTCCAGGTTGCTTCTCTCTTTGGTTAGTTGCCATCCTTTTCTTCTAGTCCTGTCTTTGGAGGCTTTGGAAAAGAGCTTGACTCCCTCTTCTTTGGGGCAGCCCCTGAGATACTGGAACACTGCTATCATGTCATCCCTCACCCTTCTCTTCGTTAAACTAGACATACCCAAGTCCAGCAACCGTTCTTTGTATGTTTTAACCTCCAGTCCCCTGATCATCTTTGTTGCTCTTCTCTGCCCTCTTTCTAGAGTCTAAATGTCTTTTTTAAATCATGGTGGCCAAAACTGGATGCAGTATTCCAAGCGTGGCCTTACCAAGGTCTTGTAAAATGGTATCAACACTTCACGCGATCTTGATTCTCTCCCTCTGTTAATGCAGCCTAGCACTGTGTTGGCTTTTTTGGCAGCTGCAGCACACGGCTGGCTCATATTGAAGTGATTGTCCACTAGGACTCCGAGATCCCTCTCTCAGTTACTACTATTGAGCAAGGTACCATCTATTCTCTACCTGTGCATTTGATTTTTCTTGACCAAAAGTAGAACCTTACTTTTTTCACCATTGAATTGCATTTTGTTAGATAGCGCCCAGTGTTCAGGTCTGTCAAGATCCTTCTGTCTCTTAAGCCTGTCTTCTGGAGTTTTGGCTATTCCTGCCAGCTTGGTGTCATCAAATGATGATGTTATCTAGTTGGCTAATGAAACATCTGCAAGAAAACAAGCAAGCTCAGAGAGCAGCAAGGACCCCTGAATCACAGTCTGGATTTAAAAAAAAAATAATGAGGAACTTTCAGAAGTTGTAAATATACCTTTTGAGCTTCTATTTCCCTCTTGATCTACTGCTGTTGCTTTGTTTTCTTTGACCTGCAAATTGTGCAATGACTTTGCTTGAAAGAATCTAAAGAAATGCTTGAACAAAGACCTAAAAGATGTCCGTGCTTTTTACATTGAAATGCCATTTAAAGCCAGATTTCCAACTGGCTGGTTTAGCCCTCAAGGTTGCCCTGTATATAAAAGCCAAACATTTTGATCCACTGGTGTAGCGAATACTCTCAGTTAGAAATATGGAGTTTATCCTGGGACATCAATGCATTTTCTAATAAAGTCTCCAAGTAAGAATCTCTTTGTATCCATAATTGCCATGGAGAGAAAAATCTTTACATTCTCAAGGGCTGCTTGTTTAATTTGTGACTTGCTCTCATCCACAGTAACTTGGCATTCCTACTACTTTATCGATTGTTTAAAATGTTGTCTGTCACCCAGGGTTATTTACTAGAAAGAAGATCATTTTTTGTTGTAAATTATGTAGGAACAATGAAAGCTTCAACGCTTTTGAAAAGGCTTGGAGAAATTCGCACACTGGAAAGAACCTTTCATTCGTAGGAATCCATAGAATAGGTAACAGTCTTAGCAACCCATCACGTCCATGGCGTAGGAGTCTCTCAGTAGCATGAAATAGATCACAGAAACGATGAAACGCTAGAGTAGGGACTTCTCAACGACACTCAGCTACGATAAACAATGGTTGGAAACTGATCAAAGAGAGAAACAACCTGGAATTGAGGAGAAGCTTCCTGACTGTGAGGACAATCAACCAGTGGAACAGCTTGCCACCAGAAGTCATGGGTGCTCCATCACTGGAGATTTTGAAGAATAGACTAGACAGTCACTTATCTAAGATGGTATAGGTTCTCCTGCTTGAGCAAGGGGCTGGACTAGAAGACCTCCAATGTCCCTTCCAGCTCTATTCTATTCTATTCTGTTCTGTTCTGTTCTGTTCTATTCTATTCTATTCTATTCTATTCTATTCTATTCTATTCTATTCTATTCTATTCTATTCTATTCTATTCTATTCTATTCTATTCTATTCTATTCTATTCTATTCTATTCTAAGAAGCAACCAGGAATTAAGGAGAAACTTCCTAACAGTGAGGACAATTAACCAGTGGAAAAACTTGCCTTCAGATGTTGTGGGTGCTTCATCACTGGAGGTCTTTAAGAAGAGACTGGACAGTCACTTGACTGAGATGGTATAGGTTCTCCTGCTTGAGCAGGGGGCTGGACTAGAAGACCTCCAAGGTCCCTTCCAGCTTCTATTCTATTCTATTCTATTCTATTCTATTCTATTCTATTCTATTCTATTCTATTCTATTCTATTCTATTCTATTCTATTCTAGTCTAGTCTAGTCTAGTCTAGTCTAGTCTATTCTTATTATTTCCCATATTCTATTCTATTCTATTCTATTCTATTCTATTCTATTCTATTCTATTCTATTCTGTTCTGTTCTGTTCTGTTCTATTCTATTCTATTCTATTCTATTCTATTCTATTCTATTCTATTCTATTCTATTCTATTCTATTCTATTCTAGTCTAGTCTAGTCTAGTCTAGTCTAGACTAGTCTAGACTAGTCTAGACTAGTCTAGTCTAGTCTAGTCTTAATTCTATTCTATTCTATTCTATAAACAATCAGAACGGAAGGTGAAATTCAGAATCGTCTTTGTTCTCTCTGAAGAGTGGCTGTTTGGTTCAAATTCTAGCATTGCGTATAAGCAAAAACCAAGAGCACGGGGACATCACCTCAAACTGGCAGGAGGGAAGTTCAAAAGTCACGTTAGAAAGTATGACTTCACAAGAAGAGTTAGTGGAAGCTTGCATCCAACTTCCAATTGAGGTGGCGGGTCAATCATCAGTAACTGAGTTTAAACATGTCCATCAATTGGCAAAAAGAAAAAAAAAGGAGAAAAAAAAAGCAAACCTCAAAGGGAAGACTTGGTGGACCACTAGTTCTTTTTCTGCAATCATTTTTTTTTATGTTTCTATGTACAGTATTTAGTCTTCAAATCTGGAGGACAGACACATTTTATTTCTTTTTTGTTCAGAGCTGGATGTCTTTTTTTATATAGAGAGGAGAGTCAACCATGGGACATTTATTATTGGAATGGTAGTCTTAAAATTAGATGAATTTTTCAAATGTGTCCTAGGACCGTCTTGCCTAAGCTCAACTTGATTCAATATATTAGTCTAGATAAAGTTTTAAACTAGCTTCCCCAGCAAGGTTAGCAGTTGAGGGAACTCCATAAAATTCTAGTCAGACTGAGATTTATTAATTGATTGATTTATTAATTGAATTTATTTATTTATTTATTTATTTATTTATTTATTTATTTATTTATTGAATTTCTATACCGCCCTTCTCCCGAAGGACTCAGGGCGGTGTACAGGGCAATAAAAGCATTACATACAAAAGTTAAAAATAAGATTAAATTAATTAAGCCCTAACGATAAATAATTAAAAATACCCCAACCCCTTAAACCAGGCCGGCCTGTTCAAATAAATAGGTTTTCAGATCCTGGCGGAAAGAGCGAAGGTCGGGAACCATCCGGAGCTCAACCGGTAGTAGATTCCAGAGGGCAGGTGCGCCCACAGAGAATGCTCTCCCCCTGGGGGCTGCAAGCCGACACTCTCTGACTGACGGCACCCTGAGGAGGCCCTCTCTGTGGGAGCACACGGGGCAATGGGAAGATGACGCCGGCCCATAGGTAGTCTGGACCCATGCCATTTAGGGCTTTATAGGTCATCACCAGCACCTTGAATCTCACCCGGAGGGCAACCGGAAGCCAATGCAGCTCGCGGAGTAGAGGTGTTACATGGGAGTATCGGGAAACCCCCACCACCACTCGCGCGGCCGCATTCTGCACCAGATATTGAAAGAAAAATCCCCAAAGTCACATCCACATTGTTATGGATATATAATAATATAGTGATTTGTTAAAAAGGTCACCAGGAATGAAGGAGATTACTCTAAGCCAGGGGTCTTCAAACTTGGCCACTTTGAGACTTGTGGACTTCAACTCCCAGAATTCCTCAGCCAGCTGGTGACCCTGGGCCAGTCAATCTCTCTTAGCCCAACTCACCTCACAGGGTTGTTGTTATGGGGAAATAGGAGGAAGAAGTATTATGTATGCTCACTGCCTTGAGTTACTTATAAAGCGTGGGATAAAAATCTAATAAATTTAAACAAATCAAAATAAATTTTAAAAAGCAAGTCTTAGGGGTTGTGCTACAGAGTACCAAATAGATGCAAACGTAGTTTCAAGATATTGTTCAACGGGGGACAAATTAAATCACTTGCTTAAGCCGATGGAAAAAATCCCCATAATTTAACAGTTACAAAAGAGCAAAATGCAGTACTTTACAGTCTAAAATCCTGTATGGAAAGTGTATGAAAATTCCATATGGGGAGATAACCATCCTTATAGCCTCATGGCTGCTGACTCAACAGACGATGTGATGTGTTCTTAAGCTGCACATGAGATATTGACTAGCTCAAATGTAAATCTGATAAAACATCTCCTTTTTCAGACAGTGAAAAAGCTTATCGAAAGAGAGATACTGTAGCGGGAGATATGGTGTTATGTAAGACAAATAAATCACCTCTTCTCTGCTGTGCTTTCCCAAGTAAATTAGGCCATTAGTTCAACTGTTAAATATTTGGACACAAAAAATGTTGGCCAGGAGACACTCGGAGACTGTAATGCAGCCAAGAAAGAAAGGCCACAAAGAAGGTAAAACTTTAAAAAGTAGTGGATCAACAGTAGTTTGTCTCCAAGAGGACACCCCTTGTACAACTCAGTTAAACAACAGTAGTCCTTGATTTACAATCATTCATTTAGTGACCATTTAGCATTATAACAGCGCTCGGAAAGAATCAGGCCTGTTGATTCATAAAGAGAGTTTAATGGAGGTAATAGACTAAAGATAAGGGGGTAAAATTAATTACATTTGTTTGACAGGATTAAAACCCAAGGAAGCCAGTGTTTTAGACCCATTGCTAGCCTTTGCGAAACAAGCTAAACAAATCTAATAACAAAAGCATACAAAGCAAACCTCCAAATTATGAAATGCTGTAAAGCTGTATGAAAATCCTTGTACTGATCAAATCAATTTGTCAGCTGTCCCAGAACTGCATGCTGCTGCTGGTTCTGTCCCTCAATAAACAGAAACCTTCTTTCCCAAGCAGTCTCCATTTTATTTCCAGCATTTTAGCCTCCATTTTATTTCCAGCATCTTATTCCCAGCTTGGAAATGGACCTGATTTTTTCTTTCAACGATGTGATGAAAATTCAGGCACTTTTTTAAATGGGTGCAGCATTCTGGAGCCATATGAACACAATTTGCAACCTTCTCAGTCGGCTTCTGATAAGTCGACAGGGGAAGCCAGAATTCAATTATTCAATTATTGCCAGTGTGTGTGGTGTGTGTGTGTGTGGTGTGTGTATGTATGTATGCATGTATGTATGTATGTAGGTATTGGAGAATGAGATGTCCAAAGCCTCACAGGATTCACAGAGACATTATTGACTTCGTTACCTAAATTTCTCCCTATGCTACGATTGTGTTGTCTGCCACTTAAAAACACAAGTCGCCGTCTGCAGGGATTTCTGCTTAGCTCTCTTCCATCTTGCCTAGTTCAGAAACTTCTTTTATCTTGTCTGTTCTCACATGGCAACGGAGTTAGTTTCAGATGTTGGCTCTCTGCAAGGTCATTATCCCCAGTGATTTAAGAGATTATTTTTTTTCTTCATCCAAGCAATAAGTAAAATAAAACGCGGAAAGAGAGAAAAATGTTCTGCTCTCGCTTACAAAGAAAAAAAAGCCACCATAATTAGCAGATCAAAGGAGAATGTCCCAATCCTAATAAACAATACTGGTGTTAATAAGCAACGGGCTTCAAAAATGTTTCACTTGAAAAATAAACCCAGAGTTTTGCAACTTTATGTGCTGACAGTGGCGAGAATCTTAAACGCACAAAGACGGAAGGGCTAATTAATTCCCACAGCAGAAGAACGGACGGTGAAGCTGACGGAGTTGGCAGAGATGGCAAAATTGATTGTTTTAGTTAAAGAGGATGTATCTAGTTTTGTTTCCATTCTGAACCACTTCTGGATTTTGTACAGGAAGTTCTCGACGTACAACGGTACATTTAGGGACCATTTGAAGTTGCACCGGCACTGCAGAAGGGACTTGTGATCCTATTTCATACTTATTCCCATTGCAACATCCCCAGGATCACACGATCAACATTCGGACACTTGACCAACTGTTTTATATTTATGACCATCGCAGTGTCCGGAGTTATGTTGATCTCCTTTTCGTGGGCTGCCTTATTGCAAGCAACATCCATGGGGAAGCCAGATTCACTTAACAACCACGTTACTAACTTAAAAACTGTGGGGATTCACTTAACAACTGTGGTGAGACAAGTCGCAAAACGGGGCAAAATTCACTGAACAAATGTCTCACTGAGCAGCAGAAATTTTGGGATCATTGGTGGTTGTAAGTTGAGGACCACCTGTGTTCAAAACCGAAACAAAATGCAAAACTTTAATTTTAGGTTTCGATGATCAAAATGATTTTTGATGTTACGGAAATGATGTTAAAACGTTTAGAAATCTAAAGCAAAGGGTTGAAGCTGTAACTTTTTGTGTGTGTTCTGCTGTCAGACGTTACTGCTTTTTCTTCTGTGGGAAGTCAGCCCCCACCCCCAGAGAAGGAAATATTAAAAGGGCAGAAAAATGTATTTCCTCAAAGGATCTTCAAGAGGCAGAAAAGCATGCCCAGTTTTTCTTAATAGCCCCAAGTCTCCCTCCCCCAAGCAGAAACCAGCTCTGTAGAAATGAAGAAGTGATAATCCATTCAGGAAGGTTGGAAGCTAGAAGATTAAGAAGACTTCCATCCTTCCGAGGTAGGTAAAATGAGGACCCAGATTGTTGGGGGCAATTAAGCTGACTTTGTAATAATGCCGCTTGGGGGGTGTATGAAAGCCCTAATAAGCAGGCATATACATAGAATGAAGGCTACTGCTAAGCTTGTAAGCCGCCCTGAGTCTTCGGAGAAGGGCGGGATATAAATGTAATAATAATAATAAAAAAGACAAAGACACCTAACATCTACATACCCCACCCAAACTGTAAGAGTCATTAACCACAGCCCCAGGCAACCAGGTTATGACCTTTGGGACATAATTGGATTAACCCATCACCATCAGAATAGCAGAAAGGCACACTCAGACTACATGACACAGGAAATAGCCTCAAACAGGAACAGGAAACAACTCCAAACAAAAGGCTCCAGAGGGTATAAAAACCCACTCCCTACATGTGCTCGCTCTCGTTTCTTCCAGAGCCATCTTCCTGTCTGGCTCTCCTCTTCAATAAACTGCAAACTTCTTTCTAAAGCAGTCGCCATGTTGTTTATTCCCAGCTTGGACTGAATCACGGTGAAGACGTTTCCTTCAGCACTTCCTTGTTCACTTCTTTCTGCCCTTTTCTTCCCCTCTCTTTAGTTTTCTCAGTTTTGTTTGTATTTGATCTTGTAACAAACCCTAATAAAAAATTTTTAAAAAAGAAAAAGAAACCCCAAAAGTTATGCTTGTAACTCTGTTTGTCTGAGTTACTAATAAAGCATAAAATCCCTTTGTTATCTGGAGCGTTCATTGTCTCTGGAGCCAAAAGAATCAATTGCCTGGGCACCTGATCACTGCTCTGATACTTGTTTTTATTTATTTATTTTATTTTAATCCCCGAAGACTCAGGGCGGCTTACAATCTAAGCACAAATCAAATGTGCTTAGCAATAGCCTTCATTCTATGTATATGCCTGCTTATTAGGGCTTTCACACACACCCCAAGCGGCATTATTACAAAGTCAGCTTATTGCCCCCAACAATCTGGGTCCTCATTTTACCTACCTGGGAAGGATGGAAGGCTGAGTCAACCTTGAGCCTGGTGGGACTCGAACCTGCACTAATTGCAGGCAGCTGGTGTTACTTAAGGAGGCATTAGCCCACTGCTCCACCAAGGCTCCTTGTTACTTGTGAAAACAATGTTCTGATAAAATCATAGCCAGTGAATAAACTAGAGGATTTGAACCAGAATTGCAACCAGGCTTACCTCACACTTTTTTTCTAATGTCACTTCAATTTTTTTTCTTGATATTAAGATCTTCAATTCCAAACATTCATTCTGCTGTGAACTCTGTGTAGGTATCAGGAAGGGCACCCGGCCAGTAAATGCTTAGTTCCATCCAGTCACCCCAACTCTACCCCAAATAGAGACTGCAAGCTTGTAAAAAGAAAAGAAAAAAATCAGAATATTCATGAAATCTCCAAATGTAGCTTTTGACATCTCATTTTGTACCATCCAAGTAATACAATGTTTCAGCAGCTTTAAGATGCTGACGGGAGAAATCCGAGAATTAAAGTCCGCACATCTTAAACTTGCTGAGGTTGAAAAACACTGATGTCATTTGTGAAATTTTCCATGCTATTTGTTCAAATTAGTTGTCTCACAGTAAACCTTTATCTATTGAAATGTGTAGCACTATGGGGTACCCTAATGGACACCGCTTTTCAGGAGGGAGGGAGGGAAGGAAAGGAAGGAAGGAAGGAAGGAAGGAAGGAAGGAAGGAAGGAAGGAAGGAAGGAAGAAGGAAGGAAGGATGTTTTCTGTTGCTTCCTGTCTGATTCCTACAAGGAAATTCAATGGGGAAGACAGCAGGAAGTCAAAAGTCTCTCCTGCTCCCACTGTTCCTGTCTTCCTCCCACTGCAACCGTCATAAGTAGGAGTCAATTGGCAAGCGTCTGAATTTTGATCATTCAATCATGGGGATGCTGCAATGGTCGTACGTATATATGTTAAGTATTTGTCAAGGCTTTTTGAATGCACCTTGCTAATTAACTCTTTCTTTCCTGCTTTGGCCTGACCCAAGGCTATCCACAGGATATAGTCAACTTATGACAGCTCATTATTTGTGTAAACTATTCAAATTGCTAATAAAGAATTTGGGAGGCTGAGATGATCATTTCGAACTTCTTATGTTCTCATCTGTCAGTCATACCCTTTATCTGAGATTCGAACCTGGGCTGATTATATATCAGGCAGTGTTTTAACTTCCTGAGCCATAGGTTCTTTCTCTCTTTTATTAGCTAGAAGGCAAGGGAGTGTGTGTGTGTGTGTGTGTGTGTGTGTGTGTGTAGTATTTTTTTTGTATTTTTAATCCCATTTATATCCCGTCCTTCTTCGAAGACTCAGGGCGGCTTACAAGCTAAAGCACAAACGAATGTGCTTATATATACACATAATGAGATCCATTTATATAAACCTTTGAATCCTCCCTCCAATTCACTGCAGCACGGAAGAGCATATGGTAAAAAGAAGTGCACAGATGAGGCATTGTGTGAATAAATGTACTATCAAACTCAGTGTCTCTGGTTGACAACCAGTGTGGTTTTTTTCCAGGCTAACATTGCATTACAGTTTTGTCGCTTTCTTTCTTTCTGACACGTATCTGCATACTTAGTGGATAAATAGATGTTGTCTTTCTTTGTGAAGGTTATTTGCGATGCAAATTGAATATGCAGTGGTCGACTGGATGAATAAATACTGGATGCTGCCGCTATTGTGTAAGACAATTTGAGTTTGGAAGTATCTTTGAAACTGTGTGCATGCTTGATTCTTTCTAGGATGAGGAGAGATGGACAACTCATGGCGCAGAAGTTTTCTCTCTCACACAAACACACTCTCTCTTTCTCTCTACCCCTTCTCTCTCTCATTTCTCTCTCTCTCTCTTTCTCCTCTTTCTCTTCCTCCATCTCTCTCTCATTTCTCTCTCTCTCTTTCTCCTCTCATTTCTTTTTCTCTTTTTCCTCTTTCTCTTCATCTCTCTCTCATTTTTCTCTCTCTCCCTTCTCTCTTTCATTTCTTTTTCTTTCCTGTCTCTTTCTCTTCCTCCATCTCTCTCATTTCTCTCTCTCTTTCTCTCTCCCCTTCTCTCTCTCATTTCTTTTTCCTCTCTTTCTCTTCCTCCATCTCTCTCTCATTTCTCTCTCTTTTTCTCTCTCTCCCTTCTCTCTCTCATTTCTTTTTCTCTTTTTCTTCTTTCTCTTCCATCTCTTTCTCATTTCTCTCTCTCTCCCCCCCTTCTCTCTCATTTCTTTTTCTCTTTTTCCTCTTTCTCTTCCTCCATCTCTCTCATTTTTTCTCTCCCTTCTCTCTATTTCTTTTTCTTTTTCCTCTCTTTCTCTTCCTCCATCTCTCTCTCATTTCTCTCTCTCTCTTTCTCTCTCTCTCTTTCTCTCTCTCCCTTCTCTCTCTCATTTCTTTTTCTTTTTCCTCTCTCTCTTCCTCCATCTCTCATTTCTCTCTCTCTCTCTTTCTCTCTCCCCCTTCTCTCTCTCATTTCTTTTTCTCTTTTTCCTCTTTCTCTTCCTCCATCTCTCTCTCATTTCTCTCTCTCTCTTTCTCTCTCCCCTTCTCTCTCTCATTTCTTTTTCTCTCTTTTTCCTCTCTCTTTCTCTTCCTCCATCTCTCTCATTTATCTCTCTCTCTCACAAACACACACACACACAAACAAACAAAAAAACACAGAGAGAAACAATTGCATGGGAGGAACTGAGGAGATCCAAGATAGGGGAGTGAAAAGGGAAGGGAAAAGTGTAGGAAAAAGGGGAAAAAAGAAAGAAAAAGTGTCGACTTCCGATTCTTTTTGGTGCATCAAACCTCAATTTTTTTACTTTTACATAATAGTGTAGCCATTTCTATTACAACAACAAACCTATCTAATCGGTAAAACCTAAAATCAAAGTTTCTTCTTTTTTTTTTTGCATCTCAAGCACAAAGTCCAGTAGTGGTTTCCAAGTAGAAACAATAGTAATTGTGTGTGTGTGTGTGTGTGTGTGTTTTCTTTAATCAAAGCAGTCTGTTTAGCAATCTCTGCTAACTTCGTCAACTTTTGCAACCATTCATGCATTGTGGGAATCAAAATGTCCTTCCAATAATCTTGGGAAGATTCCTCTTAGGACATCAATCTTCCACTTTAGCCCATTGTATTGACAGTGGCCGTTTTAATATTCCCTAGCCATTTTAATACTCAGTTGTGCCCGAAGCCAAGATTTAAGGACATGGTGATGCATAATTCGTTCTATTAATTTGGGAAGCTTTGGCGCTTTGTCCCTGTTTTATATTTTGCAAAGTGGCATTTAGCCATTCTACATCACGCTAAGCTCTTGGTTATTATTTGCGATTAGTTGGACACCCTCATAAATTACTTGCCAATTTATGATATTCCTTCCTTCCTTCCTTCCTTCCTTCCTTCCTTCCTTCCTTCCTTCCTTCCTTCCTTCCTTCCTTTCCTCCTCCTCCTCCTCCTCCTCCTCCTCCTCCCTCCTCCTTCTCCTCCTCCTCCTCCTCCTCTTCCTCCTCTTCCTCCAATAGGAAATTAGCTTTCTTGCAGAAGACTAGGATGGGCAATTATTTTTGCTCATGGGATATTTTTCATGAACCAGCTATGGAAGTTTAGCAATAGGCAATAGCTGAGCTTAATTTGGGCCAGAGTTCAACCTTGCAACTACAAATATAGGCCAAGGTTATTTTAAGAAATGTTCCTCTTGGCCCGTGGAGGTAGCATTTTCTAAACGATTGTATATTCTGAGCTGTCCTTGCATGTGCAATGGAAACCCTGGGAGTTGCAGTATTCAGTTGCTAAAGGTGATGAGATCCTAGAAAGAGTGCAGAGAAGAGCAACAAAGAGGATCAGGGGACTGGAGGCTAAAAGATATGAAGAACAGTCACAGGCAAGTGCGCTTTTTTTGTAAAAGAAAAAGGTGCCGGAACTCACACATGTCATACAACCCGCCTTGCCTACCCTACAAGGTTCCATCCAAAAAAGGTGCCGGAACTCCGTTCTGAGCGTTCTATGAGGAAAAAAAGCCCTGGTCACAGGAATTGGGTACGTCTAGCCTAGCGAATAGAATGATTAGGGGTGACATGATACCAGTCTTCCAGTATTTGAAGGGCTGCCCCAAAGAAGAGGCAGTCAAGCTCTTCTCCAAAGCACCCGAAGGCAGGACAAGAAACAATGGATGGAAACTGATCAAGGAGAGAAGCAACTTGGAGCTAAGGAGAAACTTCCTGATTGTGAGAACAATTAACAAGCGTAATGGCTTACCTCTAGAAGTTGGGGGTGCTCCATCACTGGAGATTTTCAAGAAAAGGGATTGGGGATGCCTTGGGAATCCCAGAGTAGGCCCCTCCCATCCCTGAAGCATCCTGCCTGGCCATGACTGAGAATGCTGGAAGCCGAAGTCCACAAATTTGGAAGTTGCCAAGGTTAGAAACAATTATCTTCTAGGCAACCCGGCAACGTCCAAAAATTAAAGCCAAGATGGAGTCATTGTTTTCTTTTCTGCGCAGAAGGCATTAGCATTTTGTCTAATTACCGTAAATCCAATTCATCACAGGGAAGTGTGCCCTTTTCCCCCCTTCAAACAAAACACACATAACAGGATACTATTTTAAATATTGCAACAGGTTAGGCAATGCTGAGAGGGAGTTAATTATTCATAAAATAATGGTGCCATTTTCTCTCAAATAAAACGAGAGGGGCGTGTATATTTTCCAGGGTTTGTGTGATGCTTTTTTTTTCTCTTTTTTTTTCTCTCCCACCCCCACCCACCCCCCCACCAGCTCAGAAATTCAGCAAATACCACCACAGTCTCTATAGTTACAGGGCTGCAACTCCTGTAACAGTGAACTGAGTTCCAGTCACCTCTCCCACACAAAGCTCACGTACAAATTTTAACTAGCAAATTAGAGCGATGGCTCTATGGGTGATCAAATTATCCTTTTTTCCCCCCCAATTGTCTGATGTAACCTTCAGCTAAGGCTGGTGGAGTGATCTTTTCACCTCTTCTTTGTAAGTTGCAGTCAAGGAGCCACCGTCCCCAAAGCTGAACCTTAATTATGGAACGGATGCAAACCTTGATGAAGTGCAAATTTCTGAATAAAAGACAACATTTCTCCTTGCTTTCTGACAGGGAGCGAAAGAGGAAAGAACGAGGACCCAGACTTGACGGTGTGAACTTTCCTAGATGGATTAAGATACAAAGAGGGCAGAGAAGAGCAACAAAGATGATCCGTGGACTGGAGGCTATGAAGAACTGTTGCTGGAATTGGGTATGTCTAGTTTAATGGAGAGAACGACGAGGGGGGACATGATAGCAGTTTTCCAATATCTCAGGGGCTGCCCCAAAGAAGAGGGAGTCAAGCTATTCTCCAAAGCGCCTGAAGGCAGGACAAGAAGCAACGGATGGAAACTAGTCAAGGAGAGAAGCAACCTAGAACTAAGGAGAAATTTCCTGACAGCGAGAACAATTGACCTGTGGAACCACCTGCCTCCAGAAGCTGTGAATGTTCCAACACTGGAAGTTTTTTTTTTTTTTATTGAAAAGTTTTAACATACAGTTTATCTTTAACAATCCCCCCTCCCCCTCCCCTCTCCCTCCCTCCCCCCCTCCCCCCCAACTTCCCAGAGCTAAATACAAGGTATAATAGAAAAAAAAACAATCATAAACAACCATATACTAACAACCATAAACTCTAAAATCCATCACTCTCTAGCTTACATAGGATAATACAAACCTTAATAATATTAAATATATATAGAAAAACTAAAAGAAAAAAAGAAAAAAAGAAAGAAGACTTATTCAAATGCTACATGAAACTTCTTAACCCTATATTTGTTCTGGATATACTCAATCCATTTTCTCCATTCCATAATATAACGTTCTTGCGAGTGATCTTTCAAATAAGCCGAGATCTTTGCCATCTCTGCCAGGTCGGAAACCTTTAAAGTCCATTCTTCTATAGTCGGCAGTTCCTCTTTCTTCCAATACTGACCTATTAAAAGTCTTGCTGCCGTAATTAAATTCAACATCAACTTAGTGTCCACAGCCGTAGCATCTGTGATTATTCCCAACAAAAAGAGTTGCGGGCAAAACTTTATCCTTTGCTTGAAGATCTTCTGCATATTCCACCAAATTTTTATCCAGAAGGCCTTAACCTTTTAAAACTGGAAGTTTTTAAGAAGAGACTGGACAGCCATTTGTCTGAAATGGTATAGGGTTTCCTGCCTGAGCAAAGGGTTGGACTAGAAGACCTCCCAAGGTCCCTTCCAACTCCGTTATTCTGTTATACATTTGCCTTGTTTGTCTGTTCTGTTGTTTAGGATGATTGCCCGGTTTGTAGTATGAAACATCTGCACAGTGAGGGCGATCATGTGGCCCCTTTGCCAAATAAAAAGTGATTCAAAATTTCACTTACCTTGGTGGTTTCGTTGCACACTGCTAATAAAATTTGCAGTATATGCTGTTCGGCATGCCTCATTGACCTCCCAGTCCTTTTATTAATTCTCCAGATGGGCTAATAATTGTAATTATTACATCACCAATGAAGCTCGCTCCGAAACTTGATCTAGGTGACAGACCAGCTAGAATTAAGCACTACAAATCTTGCCCTTTAAACACGTAAGTGTGCATAATTAAGAACAGGATTCTCTCTCTCTTTCTCTTTCTCTTTCTCTTTCTCTCTCTCTCTCTCTCTCTCTCTCTCTCTCTTCCTTTCTCTCTTAGACTTCTATATTTCATTAAGAAGTTCCTTGAAATTCCACGAGATTTTAGTGCACGCAGGTAGACGTGTCACTGTAAATGTTCGTATGCATTCAGCCTTCTGTCTTATGTGCAATTTGCACAAATTGTACAGGCCTTTTTTCAAACCATTTCCCTTTAATGATGAGAAGCAAAAATGTATGCACACGGTTTTTGTTTTTTTTTTTGAACTGCTCTACCAGCAGCAACTATACACAACCCACACCTTTGGTAGGTGCCTTGTAACATTTGATGCAAATATTGCACAAAAGGGATGGAACTTGTGTCACAATGTGCCAGGTGTGAAAGATTCATTGCTAAAAAGCCAAAGGGGCAGGAATCTTCTCAACTAGCCATCAACACTTGCTTAGAATTAGATAAGGATCAGCTTAAAATAAGCTTAATTAATTTGTGACTATGTAGGGATTCTAGGCTGATTCTCCCTTTTCACTCTGCCCCAGGTTCTGCCATCCCTTCTCTTGCACAATGGCGTGATGCTGCTTTTATCATTTGGCTAAAAGTTGCTAATCCTGCAGATACAGCTGATATTTCATTCCCAAATCAGACAAAGACATGCACATAATCCACAACTTATGGCCGTAATGCAACTCCAGAAACTGTGGGTACTCCAACACTGGAGTTTTTAAAGAAGAGATTGGACAGCATTTGTCCAGAATCATCTAGACTAGAGCAGTGATGGCGAACCTTTTACAGACCGAGTGCCCAAACTGCAACCCAAAACCCACTTACGTATCGTCGGGTGCCGGGTGGGCGTGGCCCATTGGTTGGGTGTGGCCCATTGGGTGGGCGTGGCTGCAGTGGTAATGGCAGACTGGGTGGGATTAAAAAGTTCAATCAATCAATTCCAACTTTGCAAGAACTTTTTTTTCCCATGAGAAGTTGAAATTGATTGATTGATTGAGCCTTTTGGGGGGGGGGGTTTGCACGTGGCGGCAGAGGCCTGAGGTGAAAAGGTTTTATAAAGCCCAGCGGAAGGCATAGGACTGGGGCAAGGGCGTGTGTGCCCACACAGAGGGCTCTGCATGCCACCTGTGGCACACGTGGCATAGGTTCGCCACCACCAATATAGACTGAATCTCCAGACTAAGCAGGTGGTTGGACTAGAAAACTTCCAAGGTCCGTTCCAACTGTGTTATTCTCTTATTGTCAAGGATGAAACGTTGTCGGCTACGTGCCTCTGTGTTTCAACTTGCCTTTAGAGTAACGGGGGGGGGGAGGTGTTAATTTTGAGTGGGCAAGATGGAGAAACGATAATAATAATTTTTTGTTTAGAGGTTTAAGTTGCAGCAGGTCTGACAACTTGTTATCTGGCAGCCTCTCCTTGAAAGCATCCAGTGTCGAGGAATTCTGCCGGGGATGGATTAATTTGGGTTCTTGAACAGAACCAAGGGTTGCCCTTTTTATAACAAAATCTAGTATTCTAAATATACACCTTACCTGTTTGCATATAATCTTATTCTATTTTAGAAATTCTCTCTCTCTTTTTTTTCTTTTTTTTTTAGATTTTGTTATAAAAAGGCAGAAATGTAGACGTTCAGGTAAGGGAAACTCTAGTTACCTAAAGCTTAGAAACTACAACATTACCGAATGTTAAGTTGAATATTGAGGGGAAATTAAAGCCTTGAGGGAAAAGCTGCAACAGGACATTGACGAATATAAGATTGAATGTAAACACAATTAAGATGTGTATAAGTTCGAAACTATTGACAAATGTAATAAAGATGGTTTTACTTAGTTGATAACAATAAGAGTTACATTAATTCAATATGAGATAGTAGATACTAAGGGATAAAGAGAGGGAACATCTGACGTTGTAACTTGAGATTTTTGCTAAAGATTTATGTATGTTATGGAATCATTGATTGCCCAGTCACTACGTTGCTTTAATAATAATAATAATAATAATAATAATAATAATAATAATAATAATAATAATAATAATAATAATAATAATAAGAAGAAGAAGAAGAAGAAGAAGAAGAAGAAGAAGAAAAAGAAGAAGAAGAAGAAGAAGAAGAAGAAGAAGAAGAAGAAGAAGAAGAAGAAGAAGAAGAAGAAGTAGTGCCAGTCAATTTTTTTTTAATTCCATTTATATCCCGCCCTTCTCCGAAGACTCACGTCGGCTTACAAGCTTAGCAGTAGCCTTCATTCTATGTATATGCCTGCTTATTAGGGCTTTCGCTCCTCCCCCAAGCGGCATTATTACAAAGTCAGTTTATTGCCCCCACCAATCTGGGTCCTCATTTTACCTACCTTGGAAGGATGGAAGGCTGAGTCAACCTTGAGCCTGGTGGGATGCGAACCTGCACCAATTGCAGGCAGCTGGTGTTACTTAAGGAGGCATTAGCCCCCTGCTCCACCAAGGCTCTTTGAGTGTTCAGTTGACTGAGTCTCATGTTTTATGAATAAAAGTTTTACATAATAATAATATAATATTGGAAGGGACTTTGGAGGTCATCTAGTCGAACCCCCTGCTCAGGCAGGAAACCCTATACCATTTCAGACGAATGGCTGTCCAGTTTCTTCTTAAGAACTTCCAGTGTTGGAGCATTCACCAATTCTGGAGGCAGGTTGTTCCACTGGTTAATTGTTCTAACTGTTAGGAAGTTTCTCCTTAGTTCTAGGTTGCTTCTCTCCTTGATTAGTTTACATCTGTTGCTTCTTGTCCTGCCTTCAGGCGCTTTGGAGAATAGCTTGACTCCGTCTTCTTTGGGGCAGCCCTTGAGATGTTGGAACGCTGCTATCATGTCCCCCTTCATCCTTCTCTTCATTAAATGTTTAATTGTAAAATCAGAAAATCAATAAAATATTATTTTAAAAAAGACCCCAGAACCAAGAGTTGGACTTGACACCCCCAAGGACGTCTTCCAGCTGAAGAATTAAGATGCTGTCCCGGTAGCTGGGTTATGCGATTGCCTCAAAGCTCTCGGGCTATTTTCACTTTTCACATATGTAATGCCGAGAGAGAATTATAGCCCGTGCACTAAATGCAATATTCATTCCAGGCGACTGGGAAGGGATCTAAATAATGAACAACCTATAAAACATTACAAAGCGGTAAAAATGTTCCACATCAGAGAAGCCTTTCGACCAAAGGAAGATGAGATCTCTGCACCGCCGCAGACTTTGCCAAGCGCTGAGATGTCTCTTAAGAGAAAAAGCTGTGCTTCAACATCAGAAGATCCCATCTATGGATTTCCAATTTGGTCCGTGGACTTCAGTGTGTCACGATCTCCAGTTACTTTGCAAAATTGTACTGCCATCCCGTGTTCTTCAATGCCAACCTCTATTTTATATGAACAGAGAGGACCGCTGGCTTGAAACACGGTCAAAGAGGAGATCTACATTACGACTGAGGGGGAGAGATGTGACACCACCCGTCTCCTGTCTACAACACGGTCCTTTCGGCAGTCCCAAGAGGTTTCCACACCCATTGGCACTATTCAGGTGACCCCGAGGGCGCAGATAAACCTCCAAGGGGCCTCAGTAACTCTCAGAGAGAATACTAACGACCAGATAACTGCAAGGAATGTAAATCCTTCCATTCCCTACCATCCAGTCAGAACTAAAGAAGCTTCTTAGATGAGAAGTGAGACGTCTTCAAAGAAAAACAAAGAATATCCAGTTGCCGTTTGGGGGGGGGGGAAATACCTTTGGGACAGCCATGATTGAGAATCTCCATAGATACTCTAACTCATGTAGATTACATCTTCTTCATTTTTGGTTGGTTGCTGAGTCTATGCATGTAACTAAATACTATTGTGGGATGCCGGTCACCAAGGTGAAGATTTCCTGCCTCTGTTTTCGATGAATATTGTGTCCAATTAATTCTAGTTGAGTCTACTTTGTTGTTGTTGTTTTTTTACAGTGCTTCGCCCACCCTCCTTTCTGGTAATATTTAAAACTCTATATCCCATCTCTTGTACAATATGGTTCATTTAATTTGAGAAATAAATCACAAGGCATGAATGACAATCGCATGGATTTCCGCTGATGGGCAGAGACAGCCTTGAATCTGAATAACTTATTCTCTTTTCATAAGAGGCCGTTTCAGTCTGCAGCTGACACACTCTATTTTTCATTCCCATCAATCTATTCCTCCTAAGGAGACTATGGAGTGTTAGAATTAGTTTCTGAGAAAATTCTTGAAACAACCAGCAGAAGAGATGAAAATAGACCCAATGACGCTGGCCATCTAAAGATAGCAATTAGCAATAGCACATAGACTTACATATTGCTTCACAGTGCTTTACAGCCCCCTCTAAGTGGTTTACAGAGTCAGCCTATTGCCCCCAACAATCTGGTTCCTCATTTTACCAACCTCAGAAGGATGGAAGGCTGAGCCAACCTTGAACCGGTCAGGATTGATCTGCTGGCAGTGGGCAGAGTCAGCCTGCAATACTGCATTCTAACCACTGCGCCACCCAGGCAATGGGATGGAATGGAATAGCAATAGCAATAGCACTTCAACTTACATACCTCTTCATAATGCTTTTACAGCCCTCTAACAGAATCCACATATTTTCCCCAACAATCTGCAATTGCCTTGGTCCCTGTTAGATTGAAGGCGTGGTTATGTATGGCCATGTGTGCCCACACCTGTGAATGCTGCTCTTGTCGTCTAATAGCGAGCTTGTGCACTCTGGTCCACAGTCGTTTTGCCGTCTCCCCAATGTAGTTGCAATTGCAGTTTTGGCATGACATCTTATACACAACCGAGGATTTTTCCTCATTGGGGAGTGGGTCTTTAGGGCGCATGACACAAGCACGTAGAGTCCGATCAGGTCTGTGGGCAACACCGACCTTGTGAGGGGCCAATATACGCGCTGTGGCCTCGGATACACCGTGGATATAAGGCAGTGTTATCCGTGATGTTAAGACGTTTTCACGATGATGGCAGGCAGGTTCACCTGGCCTACTGTGTTGCCTAATAAAATTAGGTGGATACCCGTTGTTCCTGCAGACACGGTAAGGGTGGCGTCTTTCTTCCCTTTTTGCCTTGTTTAATAATTTAATTTAATTTAATAATTTAATTTGTATACCGCCCTTCTCCCAAAGGACTCAGGGCGGTGAACAGGGCAATACATAATAAAAAACCAGATACAAAAATTAAAAAGTAATTAAATAACAATGCCCGTAATAAATTAATACATATTGAGGTTAAAACCGATTACAAAACCCGACCTGTGCTGCACAAAACACATTGTGCTGCAATGTGTGTCTACACGTCTAAAGAGGGTCCTGATACAGCTGGCCTTGTGGGTTGTGGGATGATTACTTTTGTAGTGAATTATCCTGTCTGTATGGGTGGATTTACGGCAAGCATCCACAGTTCATCTGGGAAAGATGTGTTTTGCATAAGAAAATATAAGCAAAACAATACAGCGGATAGCTAAAAAAATCTTGAATAAGGAGCAAATATGAGGTTAACATGCCGTGTTCTTATATTCCATTATTAATTTATTTCAGACATTTCATGCTAACGTTCTTGTCAAAACTAAAATTAGCAAAACTAAAATCAATCTGTAAGAAAAAAAAAGGCTATAAATATTAAGCCATACATTTGTAGAAATGTCTTAAATAATGCAGGATCGTTTGGTAGATTTAAACATGAAGTAAGAACTCAAATTTAGGGTGCAGTACAATTCTTTGTATAAAATTGTTATCCAGAAAGGTTTTCCAAATAAGACTGAATTGTATATCATGTTTACTTTCAAGTTCCCTAGAATATATAAGCATATTCTCATAATTTACTTAAATTGTTCTTCCCTAGTAGGGATCAGATATTTTTTTTCCCAATAAAGAACGTATAAAATCCTTGCAGCTATCATCAAATCTAATGCCCCTTCAGTGCATTTTAAAGAAAGATGTGGTTTTAGTGAAGTTTAATCAATATCTCATAGGTTGAAAGGGAATTACAGTTTTTAAAATTTGCCCTACGCTCTAATGAATTAATTTCCTTTTTTTGTATTTGTAGTAATCCCACAATACATGGAAGAAACACCCAATCTGCTCGCTGCAAGTCCAGCATTTAGTGCAAAAGGAATTACAGTACTCATTTTAACAGAAATTAGCAGCGTTATATACCAGCAATAAAACATCTTCTACTAAACATAATGTTTAACATCAGCTTAATATTCTTAATATTTCTTTTGAGGACAGGAAGGCCTGGACGAATGTTGTCCATGGGGTCACGATGGGTCGGACACGACTTCGCAACTAACAACAACAACAATATTCTTTTCCCATTGAATTCCTACCGTTCCATATTCATAATTCCTCCTCCTCCTCCTCCTCCTCCTCCTCCTCCTCCTCCTCCTCCTCCTCCTCCTCCTCCTCCTCCTCCTTTCCACAAATCCCACTCCCTTCCAACACTGATGGTGTTCTCTAATTTGGTAATGAAATGTCTCCAAGAAAACCACCAAGCTCAGAGAGGACCAGGGACCCCATATATAAGACTACCAGAGGCAGGATGGCATCTGAAAGTCAAGGTCAGAGAATCATAAAGTAAAATTAAGCAAAATGTGATCTGGCCCCCAAATTTTAAGGGATGGAAAACATTAGGCGTGCCTCTGGAAAAGCAGCCTAAGGTAAAGGTAAAGGTTCCCCCGCACATGCGTGCTAGTCGTTTCCAACTCTAGGGGCCGGTGCTCAACTCCGTTTCAAAGCCGAAGAGCCAGCACTTGTCTGAGGACGTCTCTGTGGTCTTGTGGCCGGCATGACTAGACGCCAAAGGCGCACAGAGCGCTGTTACCTTCCCACTGGAGTGGTCCCTATTTTTCTACTTGCATTTTTACGTGCTTTCGAACTGCTAGGTTGGCAGAAGCTGGGACGAGTAACAGGCACGCTCACTCTGCTACGCGGCACTCAGGATTCGACCCGCCAAACTGCCGACCTTCTGATCGACAATCTCAGCGTCCTAACCCACTGAGCCACCACGTCCCTTTCCACAAATCCCACTACCTTCCAACACTGATGATGTTTCCTAATTTGGTAATGAAATGTCTCCAAGAAAACCACCAAGCTCAGAGAGGACCAGGGACCCCATATATAAGACTACCAGAGGCAGGATGGCATCTGAAAGTCAAGGTGAAAGAATCATAAAGTAAAATTAAGCAAAATGTGATCTGGCCCCCAAATTTTAAGTGATGGAAAACATTAAGCGTGCCTCTGAAAAAGCAGCCTAGTGAAGGCATTTTAAACCAGAGGTTGGTTTTAAACTGGCCTTTTTGCTTCGGTGGGTGGGCATCTATATCTGAAAGGACATATTTTATGTATCTGAAAGGAGATATTTCGACCTCTTCTATAAGACGTTTCTGCAGGAAGGGGGTGGTGGGGGGAACACAAATAAATGGCTTCTATTGTTCAAACAGAAGCTCGAGCCCTCGTCTCAGCAGCCAGCAAAAGGATAAGCTTTAAGCTGGCATCTTTCCTCCTCGCTTATAATTCTCCGAGCTCTCAATTACCAAACAACGCAAACAACATTTCCTTCCTAGTTTCTTGCTGACCTGCTAAAAAAATAACCCTGTTATTTAGGAGTCGCAGAAAGGGCCTAGCAAGTAAACATTGCTCATGGAGATTTAAACCTTGGGAAAGGCTGAACGGTTTACAAGAGCCATCTCGTTATCTTCGCCTGGCCTTTGATCTGCTGTTTGCTGGCAAATTTTAAGGGCTCGAGGCAGCATCAAATCTCCATGTTTGCATAGAAGAGGATCGCCTACGCCTCTTGCCCCAGGTTTGGGGTAGGGGGGAGTGGGGAGAAGAAGCAGCAGAAGGCAAATTAGCTAAACGGAGGCATTTAGGCATTTGAAAATATGCAAGGATGCTGGTTGCCTAATTTCCAAGAGGCTCCCGAACCCAAGAAAGCCACGTTATGATTCTCCCAAGCAGATTTTCTTCATTGTTCCTCAACTATAGACAGAATCTTCCCAAACTAAAGCGAGCTATCACATCCATAAAGCATATACTCTGGGAAATATTAAGGAGGAGCTGTGCTCACCCTCTTTCTCCCTCCTGGGAATCCAGGCTGCATTCCACCACACTGATAGACCTACTTTCTAGACAGGACGATTATTACATCACAGCTGCAGAAATTTGTCTGGCCACCAGATGGGAGCAGAGATAATGTCCTGTATTGCTTTGCTGCCATTCAAGTGGCTATTGGATTTCCTTCAGCTCTTTTCCCCCTGCAGGAGCTACTGCATATAAACAGGAAGCAAGCCCCACACTCACCAGCCCTGAGGTTATTACCCTAGTTAGGTAATGAAACATCTGTAAGTAACATCTGGGTGACTTTGGGCCAATCACCAGGAGACGGTGAGTTCTAGTCCCACCTTAGGCATGAAAGCTGGCTGAGTGACTTTGGGCCAATCACCAGGAGACGGTGAGTTCTAGTCCCACCTTAGGCATGAAAGCTGGCTGGGTGACTTTGGGCCAATCACCAGGAGATGGTGAGTTCTAGTCCCACCTCAGGCATGAAAGCTGGCTGGGTGACTTTGGGCCAATCACCAGGAGACGGTGAGTTCTAGTCCCACCTCAGGCATGAAAGCCGGCTGGATGACTTTGGGCCAATCACCAGGAGATGGTGAGTTCTAGTCCCTCCTTAGGCATGAAAGCCGGCTGGATGACTTTGGGACAATCACCAGGAGATGGTGAGTTCTAGTCCCAACTTAGGCATGAAAGCTGGCTGGGTGACTTTGGGCCAATCACCAATTGAGGGTTTTCACAGCAGTAGGTCTGAGTTTGATCATCTGATTGACTCCCCTCTTGAACTGGTTATTTGGCCTAGATAATTAATGCTCACCAACCAAAGTACACCTTCAGTAAGCTCCAGATGTCCTCAAGAAGGTGAAACGAGCTAGAAACGTTCTTGGGTTGTTTGCAATATTTGTTAATTATGAAAAAAATGCCTTATGGAATAAGAAAGTTTTGCCCATTTACCGTTTTCTCCTTCAAAGACTGAGATGGGCGTCCTTTGTGAGGATAGCACATGTTGTCATGCAACTGGCGGGGGAGTGGGGCTGCTCCTGTTTTGTTCTACAAACCTTTGGAGTTTGTTTGACCTCTTTGTAGGAAAAAAAAGTGTCGCCGAATCAACAAGAAAAAGCACTTTATTTTAGATGCCCCTGGACACTTACCATGTTTTGCCATGACATTTTAAAGACAACACTACCTCCCTTCTGGAAAAAAAAAAAACACCTTCGCTGCTTAATCCGTGGGGAAGCAATTAAATTTAATAGGAGGCTTGTCTTCCAAACCAAAAAAGCATCTCTCTTTCTCTCTTTTTTAAAAAAAAAAAATCCAAGAGACAACGATGAAAAAGCCAGGGCAATAACTTCTTACTCCACTTCAGACACGTCATGCAGTCTCCGAAGCTTTCACACATCGTGTGAACTACTTTTTGTGCAAGGATTCAATCCGTGGCCTCCATTTTCTAATTATTTCCAGCCACGCTTGGAAAGTTAACAGAAGGAAGAATGGAGTAGTAAAAGCAACGACGTTTACATAACAGCCCCACCCCAAAGAAAAAAGGGGAAGAAAAAAAAAGAAAATTAGAACATAGCACATAATGGGTGCTGAATTTTTTTTCAGTTTTTTTGCCCTGTCTGAGCTACTCTATATAAACAGGAAGCGAACCCCACTCTTACCAGCCTGAAGATATTACCTAGCTAGGTAATAAAATGTCTGTAAGTAAGCAACCAAGCTCAGAGAACACCAAGATACTATAATTCAACCTGAGCTGCAGATATTCTCTTCCACTGGAGATAGGTTGATCTTAACAGAATAAGAGAATAACAGTGTTGGAAAAGGGACCTTGGAGGTCTTCTAGCCCAACCCTATTCTATTTCAGACAAATGGTTGTCCAAACTCTCCTTGAAAACCTCCAGTGATGGACTACCCACAATTTTGGAAGGCAAGCCATCTCACTGATTAACCATTCTCATTGTCAGAAAATTTCTCCTTATCTCCACGTCTGTTCTCCTGTTGTCTTTTTGTTCTGTCTATTTTAGGTTTCCCACGGCGGCGCAGCGGTTAAAGTGCAGTATTGCAGGCTGACTCTGCCCACTGCCCGCGGTTCGATCCTGACCGGCTCAAGGTTGACTCAGCCTTCCATCCATCCGAGGTTGGTAAAATGAGGACCCAGATTGTTGAGGGCAATAGGCTGACTCTGTAAACCGCTTAGAAAGGGCTGTAAAACACTATAAAGCAGTATGTAAGTCTAAGTGCTATTGCTATTTCATTCCATTCCATTGTCGTGGTGGCGCAGTGGATAGAATGAAGGATTGCAGGCTGAATTTGCCCACACACCAGCAGTTCGATCCTGACTGGCTCCAGGTTGATTCAGCCTTCCATTCTTCCTAGGACGGTCAAATGAAGACCCAGATTGTTGGGGGGCAAATATGCTGAATCTGTACACCACTTAGAGAGGTCTGTAAAGCACTATGAAGCGGTATATAAGACTAAGTGCCATTGCTATTGCTAAATCTTGGCAAAGATTCCTTACACACATTAAGGTAGTCCTCAACTTACAACAGTTCATTTGGTGATCATTCTAAGTTACAACGGCACTGAAAAATAGTGACTTACGACCGCTTTTCACACTTACGAGTGTTGTAGCATCCACATGGTCACGTGATCAAAATTCGGAGATTTGGAAACTGGCCTGTATTTATGACAGTTGCGGTGTCCCCAGTGGTGGGATTCAGCCAGTTTGCACTGGTTTGGCAGAACCATTAGCTACATTTTGCTGAGGTTGGAGAACCAGCTGAATGCGCACTGCTTCCAGAAGTCCATTCTAGGCCTCAGAGGCCTGGAGGAGGCCTCCCAGGCCTAGAACGGCCCGCTGGAAGTGCGTGGATGTCACTTCCGGAAGTCTGTTCTAGGCCTTGGCGGCCTGGAGGAGGCCTCCCAGGCCTAGAACGGCCTGCCAGAAGTGCATGGATGCCACTTCCAGCAGTGCGTTCTAGGCCTTGGAGGCCCAGGCCTCCATCCAATAAGAGAACCGTTTGTTCAGGTATTTGAATCTCACCACTGTCCCGGGATCATTCGATCCCCTTTTGGTGACCTTCTGGCAAGCAAACGTCAATGGAGGAGCCCGATTCACTTAAGGAACTGTGGCAAGGAAGGTCGTAAAATGGGGCAAACCTCGCTGAACCGCCGTCTCGCTTACCAACAGGAATTTGGGGCTCAAGTGTGGCCGTAATCCGAGGACTACCTGTATATTGAGTCCCACCCGGATACTTTTTTTTTCCTCAAGATGCAACTTCAAAGAACGCACCGGGTGAAAAGTTCCTGTTTTTTCCCCCCTCACTCATTTTTATCCGCCGCTCCTTCCAGAAGACTTTTTTTGTGTGTGTGTGTGTCTAGTCTGCGGCACTTTTATTTACACGAGCCGCGCGGTTGTTTCCAACGTTTGACAGATGAAGGGTTAGGAAGCGTCTGTAAAAGAAAAGGAAAAACGGAAATGAAGAGAGGGCAAAGGCTAAGATGGATCTCTCCCAGAGAAGAAGGGGAAGAGGAAAAAAAAGAAGAAATGAAATCCATTGCAGAAGATAAGGAATGGAAAACGCAGCAGCGAGGAAGAGGGTCTCTGCTCAGACCATTAATTTTGTCATCTTGGCAAAGGAGGTGTGAGCCTCTGGTAATTGTTTCCTTTATTGGTGGCGTCCAAGGCCAGGTCCCTCCGTGAGGATCAAGATGGATATTTCATCAGTTTCATTATTTGGCATGTCGTCAAATGGTGGGGAGAGGGGGGGGGAGGGAAAGGCGGCAGAAAGGGAGAGGGGGGGGACAAAGAAAGGAGTTGCTGAAAATACATCTTGGGCTTCAACCGGGCAACATCGATTTAAAAAAAAATAAAGAAATCTGCGTTTCGATGTTGGAGGTATAAACGGAAGCAGATTCTGAAAACAAAATTCTGGGACTTTAGAAAGAGGGAGGTGGGTGGGTATGATTCTTCTGGAACAATCTGGCCTTGATGTCCATAATGAACATAACGTTAAACAGGAGTGAGTCCACTCCGGTTAAGACTATTTTTATTTTTATTTTTAAAGCATTCGTTTTCCTTCCTTCCTTCTTCTCTCCCTTCCTTCCTCTCTCCCTTTCTTCCTTCATCTCTCCCTTCCTTCCTTCCTTCCTTCCTTCCTCTCTCCCTTCCTTCCTTCCTCCCTCTCTCCCTCCCTCCGTCCCTCCCTTCCTTTCCCTTCCTTTCCTTTCCTTTCCTTCCCTCCCTCCCTCCCTCCCTTCCTTCCTCCCTTCCTTCCTTCCTTTAGATATTGTAGGTGCCCCATCATTGGAAGCTTTTAAGAAGAGATTGGAAAGTCATTTGTCTGAAAAGGTGTAGGTTCTCCTGCCTGAGCAGAGAGGTGGATTGGAAGACCTCAAAGGTCCCTTCCATACTGTAATACTATGTTCTATTTCGCTCCCTCCCTCCTTCCCTCCCTCTCCCTCTCTCTTTCTTTCTTTCCTTCCTCTCCCTCTTCCTTCTTTCCTTCCTTCGTCTCCCCCTTCCTTTCTTCCTTCTCTCCTCCCCTCCCTCCCTTCCTCCCTCTCCTTTTTTCCTTCCTTCCTTCCCTTCCCTCCCTCCCTCCCTTCCTAGTGGTTAGAATGCAGAATTGCAGGCAAACTCTGCCCACTGCCAGCAGTTCGATCCTGGCTGGCTCCAGGTTGACTCAGCCTTCCATCCTTCCGAGATCACTAAAATGAGGGTCCAGATTGTTGAGGGCAATAGGCTGACACTGTAAACCGCTTAGAGAGGGCTGTAAAGCACTATGAAGCAGTATATAATTCTAAGTATTATTGCTATTGCTCTTCCTTCCTCCCTCCCTCCCTCCCTTCCTTCCTTCTTTCCTTCTTTCCCTTCCCTTCCCTTCCCTTCCCTTCCTTCCTTCCCTCCCTCCCTCCCTTCCTTTTGACCAGCCACCAATTCGATCACAGCTCCTCAAACAGAGAGGTCTAAAGGCAAGACGAATATCGCCCATCCCCCTCTTCTGTTTCCAGGCACCACTTCACGCCCAGACCATAATCTTCACAGAGCATAAATATTGCCAACAGATGAAAACTGGGACCAAACTTGATCTTGGGGTTGGATGGCGGCGGCGGGGCGAAGCCAACGCAAAAACCAGTTAAAGCACAGCATCGAAAGAATTTCGAAATCGCTTCTGCCAATCAGGATTTTGCTGAATCTGAAAATACTGCTTTTCCTGCTTCCAAACGGTTCCACGCCGACTGAGAAGCCCTGCTGGGAACTTCCAGATGTTCTCTTCCTTCCATTTGCACATCGCAAACGTCTAAGAATCCGTGCCCTGACATGGAAGGGCAGCCTAACTTAACTGACAGCACCTCTGGCTGGGGAATTCTGGGAGCTGAAGTCCACAAGCTTAAAGTTGCCAAGGCTGGACACTCCTGCTGCGGAGGCTTTCTGCAACATTTTGAGCGTTTGCTTTTTTTTTTTAAAGAGTTCGTTGGATTTACGTGTCTAGTGCAGGGGTAGGCAACCTCGGCTCTTTTACGACTCGTGGACTTCAACTCCCAGAATTCCTGAGTCAGCTATGCTGACTCAGGAATTCTGGGAGTTGAAGTCCACGAGTCGTAAAAGAGCCGAGGTTGCCTAACCCTGGTCTAGTGAATTCAGATACATCATTGTTATCATCATCATCCTACCCGGTTCATTTTTTAAAAAAAGAAAAGAACTTTTAACCTTTTCCTAGAATAATAACAAAAAAAAAGAAACATGATTCAATGAATGAGAATAGAGTTGAAAGGGATCTTGGAGGTCTTCTAGTCCAACCCCCTGCTCAAGCAGGAGAACCTATACCATCTCAGTCAAGTGACTGTCCAGTCTCTTCTTAAAAACCTCCATTGTGGGAGCACCCACAACTTCTGGAGGCGAGCTGTGCCACTGGTTAATTTTTCTCACTGTTAGGAAGTTTCTCCTTAATTCCAGGTTGCTTCTCTCCTTGATTAGTTCCATTGTTTCTTGTCTTGCCTTCTGGTGCTTTGGAAAATAAATTGACCCCCTCTTCTTTGTGGCAGCCCCTCAAATACTGGAATGCTGATATCATGTCACCCCCTAGTCCTTCTTTTCTCCAGACTGGCCCAACCCAAATCCTGTAACCGTTCGTCGTATGGTTTTGACTCCAGGCTCTTAATCATCTTGATTGCTCTTAGTTGCACGTAAGGTGATCATCTAGCATAGGGGTCCCCAACCCTTGGTCTGTGGACCTGTACAGGGCCATGGGCATTTGGGAATCGGGCTGCACAAGTGGCAGGCAACCAGGTGAAGCTTCATGCGTGCATGGGATTAAATGGCATATGTAAATCCGATCCCTTCCCCTCACCATCCTCATTGCCAGTCCGAGGAGCCAGAAAGATTGAGGGACTGCTGGTCTAGCGGTCTAGCTGGAAGTATGGCCATCTGCTTAGAAAAAAAAAAACAACAGAGGGAAGAGTGTAATACAGAGGTCTTCAAACTTGGCCCTTTTATGACTTGCGGACTTCAGCTCCCAGAATTCCTCAGCCAGTGTGCCCGGCTGAGGAATTCTGGGAGTTGAAGTCCACAAGTCATAAAAGGGCCAGGTTTGAAGACCCCTGGTGCAATAGGAAGCATCTTGAGTGTGCTGTAGACCAGGGGTCCCCAACCCCCAGTCCGTGGACCAGTACTGGGCTGCAGCATGCCAGCAACTGGTCCACACAAACAAGCAAAGCCCCATCCGTGGGATGCAGGCATCACACAAAACCACACACTCTCTAGTACGCAGAAAAACTTTTCCGGTCCCTGGTACCCAAAAGGTTGGGGACCAGTGGTGGGATTCAGCCGGTTCGCACTGGTTCGGCAGAACCGGTAGCTAAATGTTGTTGAGTTCGGAGAACTGGCTGAACCCACATTGCTTCTGAAGTTCATTCTAGGCCTTGTCTTCCCTGTTTCTTCTTTTCTTTAGACTAGCCCAGGGGTAGGCAACCTCGGCTCTTTTATGACTCATGGACTTCAACTCCCAGAATTCCTGAGTCAGTGGAATTCTGGGAGTTGAAGTCCATGAGTCGCTGACTCAGGAATTCTGGGAGTTGAAGTCCATGAGTCATAAAAGAGCCAAGGTTGCCTACCCCTGGACTAGCCAAACCCAAGTCCTGCAGCTTTTCTTCGTATGTTTTGGTCTCCAGGCCTTGGATCATCTTAGTTGCTCTTCTCTGACCTAAACTCAAGATGGTCACCACCTTGAGTTATTTATAAAAAAATAATAAGGGTGGGATGCAAACGAACATACAAAGAAATAATAAGCCCAAACTCACCTTTTTCTTGAGATGGCTGCCTATATAAATTTGACGACTCTCAAATTTATATAGGCCTACTATAGAAGAGTGGACTTCGAAAGTTTCTAACTTGGCGGGAATGGCAAAGATTTCAGCATATTTGAAAGAACAATCGCAACAGAGATATATTGTGGAATGGAGAAGATGGATCGAATATATTCAGAATAAATATGGGACTAAAAACTTTCATTTAGCATTTGAATAAGTATTGGTTTTATATGATGTATGATTAGTTATTTGTTATTTGTTAGTAACAATTAGTTAGTTATGTTTAAAGGGAGTTAAAGTGCGATAGAATTTAATGTTTTATTTTAGCTTGTTAGCATATTTTAGCTTAAGTTTGTAAAGTTTATACCCTGTATTCAGCTCTGGGAAGTCGGGGGTGGGGGGAAGGGTGGGTAAGGGAAGGTAAGGTGGAGGGGACGGGGAGGGAGGGAGTTTTTCTTTTTAAAAATGTACTGTAAAACTTTTCAATAAAAATAAATAAATAAATTTGACGACTAATGCATGACTGACTGGCTGATTGATTGATTGACTGATTGATTGAATAAAACAGGTGAGGCAGGCACTAAGCCATTGAAAGAGGACTGATTCTTGGTACTTCACTTACCCAGGCAATTGCGCTGTAATTAGATACACTATTATACAGTATAGAATATGTACACTATTACATAAGAATTATACGCTATTAAATAAGCCATCTTATGGCGAACATATCCCAGGGCTTACAAATGTGCCAAAAAAAAGCTTCTTTCTTAGAAAAAGACAGCCAAAAAAAGATTTTTTTTTCCCCCAGCAAAAGTTCTGAACTTTTTCATTGGCCAAGATCAAAGTTGCTCAAAACTACCGCTGAAATATGAGATCAGGAGGAAATTTTTTAAAAAAAACTGCAATTGAAATATCTGCATTTGGGGCTTGCATTTGTCTACAAAGAGATTGCTGTTCGAAACACAAGGAATTCTAAGAGATATGTTTCATATTTTGGTTTTCGTGAACTAGGCTATGTACAAACCAGAGACCTCCGACAGTGTTTTGATGTAGCTGTTTGGACTATAAAACAGGAATACAGGAGGCAGCTCATCAAAGTCCTGATGTTGGTTTGGGAATTAATGACTTTATAAAAATATAGAAAAATCAAGGCATAGCTGAGTTCCTACTCATTTCAACCCTGATATTGGGAGGATTGGGGGCTGGGGGGGTGGGAGAAAAAAGGATCCAGGGATATCTTAAGAAACTGTTTCTTATTTTTGTATAATTATACAGTAACATTCCCTCCTTATGCTCACTGGATGGTCTGCTCTTAAAAGCGTTTTTATCCACTCCTGAGAAGAATTATATACTATTAAAGCACAGCTTGTGATAAGAAAAAGCACATTTCCTTGATGAAATGAATAATTTACCACGGCTGATTGTTTGCTGCCTTTTGCTTTCAAACTTGCTGAATTACTTGACTTACTGTCGCTTCTGGAAGCAATCATTTATTCAGAGATCTTGATTTTGTTTACTCCTAGCCAGGAGAGGGGAGAAATCTTGGAAATAAAGAATTATACTAAGTTCTAAATACTTAGGGGAGGTGATATAAAGCGATGGATCAGGAATTAACGATGTGTTAGAATAATGGTTTCTATGGTTTCCAGGTCTTCTGAAGTAGGGGTCATACCTCTTCCTAATCTCTTAGAAGAGAGAAACATCAAAATATCTTGATACCATATTGGGGGGGGGGCAAATATGATGGACAAGTAAAATAGTTCTTACATTTTGATGCAAAAGTGTGTTAAGTTCCAAAAATGATGCAAACCAATTTGTGTGACTCTCTAAAGAACATTATTTTCATTGCATGGATATTTGAGAGCCAGTTTGGTGTAATGGTTAAGGTGATGGCCTACAAACCAGGAGATGGTGAGTTCTAGTCCTGCCTTAGGCATGAAAGCCAACTGGGTGACATTGGGCCAATCACCAGAAGACAGTGAGTTCTAGTCCTGCTTTAGGGATGAAAGCCAGCTGGGTGACTTTGGGCCAATCACCAGGTGATGGAGAGTTCTAGTCCTGCCTCAGGCATGAAAGCCAGCTGGGTGACTTTGAGCCAATCACCAGGTGATGGAGAGTTCTAGTCCTGCCTTAGGGATGAAAGCCAGCTGGGTGACTTTGGGCCAATCACCAGGTGATGGAGAGTTCTAGTCCTGCCTCAGGCATGAAAGCAAGCTGGGTGACTTTGGGCCAATCACCAGGTGATAGAGAGTTCTAGTTCTGCTTTAGGCATGAAAGCAAGCTGGGTGACTTTGGGCCAATCACCAGGTGATGGAGAGTTCTAGTCCTGCCTCAGGCATGAAAGCAAGCTGGGTGACTTTGGGCCAATCACCAGGTGATAGAGAGTTCTAGTTCTGCTTTAGGCATGAAAGCAAGCTGGGTGACTTTGGGCCAATCACCAGGTGATGGAGAGTTCTAGTCCTGCCTTAGGGATGAAAGCCAGCTGGGTGACTTTGGGCCAATCACCAGGTGATGGAGAGTTCTGGTCCCTGCTTAAGGATGAAATCTGGCTGGACGACTTTGGGGCAATCATCAGGAGACAGTGAGTTCTAGTCCTGCCTTGAGCATGAAAGATGGCTAGGTGACTTTGGGCCAGCCCCTCTCTTTCAGCCTGGTCCACTTCACACGGTTGTTGTGGTGTGAAAAGAGGGGGAGGATGTAGTATTAGGTATATTTGCTATTGTGAGTTACTTAACAAGTAATGAAGGCAGAATAAAAATAAAATAACTAAAATGGGGAATAGTAGAGTGATGGACACTACCGAGGAGGGCCAGGCTAACTTTTGATTTCACACAATGTACTAAATCCCACAATAGTTGTCTTTCCTACAAAACACTGAAACTCAAGCCACCCAACCCCACTTTAGCCACCCTTCCGACTTTGCTTGTCGGAAGCCGGCTGGGAAGGTTAGATAGAAATGGCAATCTGCTATTAAGTGAATCTGGCATCTCCCTTGACTTGACTCGTCCGAAAGGCAAGGTGATCACGTGACCCTGGGGCACCGCCACCATGATAAATACAGGCCGGTTGCCGAGCACCCCAATTTGGATCATGAGACCCTGGGGGAGGTCCTTCTCTGTGGGCGCCCCGGAGCTATGGAATCGGTTGCCGGTTGAGCTCCGGATGGCGCCCGACCTTCGCTCCTTCCGTCGCGATCTGAAGACGCATTTATTCGAACAAGCCGGCCTGGCCTGATGGGGGATGGGTTGGGTGTTTATTGTCATTTTTAATATATGTATTTACTGTTTTTAGTCGGGCATATGTTTAATTTTCTTTTAACTTTTGTATTTTTTTATATATCTGCCCTGTTCACCGCCCTGAGTCCTTCGGGAGAAGGGCGGTATATAAATATTATTAAAATAAAAATAAAATAAAATAAGTGTGAAAACTGGTTATAAGTCCGTTTTCTTTTTTAGTACCTCTGTAACTTCAGTCACTAAATGAATGGTTGGAAGCCCAGGACCTCCTGTACAAAACTGGAAGTGGTGGCTGAAAATTCAGCTGGATGTCTGCAAAAAGCTTCTTGTCAATAAGCGTTCCCATCCAAGTTTGTTTTGCAGGCTGAAGCCAGGGAGGACACGGGTGTCGACGTCTATGTTGAACAAATGAGCCATACAGAGAACGCCAAGGTTAAATAAGTTTATTGAGTTAGCGGTTATGATGGGTCTATTGGATATCTTGCTGTCATCCAAAGCTACAACCTACGTATTTGTTTCTAAATTCTGACATGTGTCTCAGCCCCCCCATGTCTCTCTACACATTCGATCACCGGCTCTATTTTCTAATAATATTAGTCGTTTATAACTATAATAATACAAAAAGGCAATGTCAACCACCATGTTGTGCTTCATACTTCACCAGAAGAAACTCGAGTTGGGGGGGGGGAAACCAGCTCAAAAGAGAGGGGCAGGGGGGGGAATGGAGAAGGCAATGGCTCAAATTAGATGAGAATTCATCATAGCACTATTCGAAAAAGAAAGGGGGAGGGGGGGGAAAGTGAGATAAAAAGGAAGCATTCATCCTGTGTTTTTGTTTTTGTTTTTAAATCACCGGCTTGGCTAAAAATTCACATATCGTAATGATGAAGAGGGCTGGAAATTAAATCACCTCGTTATTCAGGCCACACACTCAAGCACACTGGCTAGTTACGAAAAGCAACACAAGCTGTCATGGATTCCCCACCGCACTTGAAAAGATTTCCCACCAGCAAATGCTCCCGCCAACTACCACGTTCCGTGCACGGACGTGGCTCTTCCCATCCGAGAGAAGAGAACTATCTGCAGCTCAGGGTTTGAAATGAAGGGTCCTCGGTGCTAACTGAGCTGGCTGGCTTTTGTTGCAGACGTCTCACGACCCAACGAGGTAACGTCATCCGCACTGGGGTTTGCTCCGCGTTTACAGGTAAGCAAGCATCGGTGGGAGGGATCCTGGCGCTACTTCCTACCAACTCAAAACAAGCAAGCTAACCTTAAACAGCGGGAGCTACCGAGCCACTCCCACCAACACGGACAGAGCAAACAACCTGTATAATAATCGGAGAGCAGATCCCCCCTCCACCCAGCACGGATGACGTTTAAATGAAACGTCTGCAACAAAATAACGGAGTTCGAGAGAGCACCGAGGACCCCAATTTTTCTCTCCTTCCCTATCCTGCACTGACAATGCATTTTTTTTCTTCCTTAAAAAAAAGCCGCCTTTAAAAAATAAATAAAGTAAAATAAAGCCTTTTTTTTGGCTACTTTAGGAAAGAGGCCGGTGAGATAGGCCGCTAGTCGACGTAAGGAACGCCGTTATGTCTTTTTTTGGGGGGAGGGGAAGGAAAGCTGCACGATGGCTTAATTGAGTCTCGGTTGCATGCAAATCGACACTGCTTTATTATCCCGGTTCTGCCCAAAACACCCCCTCCTCCCGACGCCAGACACATCACAAGTCGGCAGGTACGCATACAAAAACATGGAAGGCAAATAGAAAAAGAAGGAAAAAAAAAGGAAAAACCCCTCGCGGTGAAGCGACCTAGAAGGAATCCATCGCTTTAAATTCACTGAGAGCCTGTACGGGGGAAATGTGTTTCTTTTGAGACCCTCTTCGCACCCGCGTCTGATATTCTTCCGGCTTCTCCCTCTTGACTAGCGGTTTCTTTTCGGGAGCTTTCATTTTCCAAGAGACCACCGGCGAGTTGACGGCAGCCGTGCCGTAGACTTTCTGGTATTTGGTGGAAGCCACGTAGGAGGCCTTGACGGTGAGGACCACGGCGTTCATCAGGTTTTTAGCAGCTTGGATGAGGGACGTGGCGCTGTCCAGCTAGAAGGAGCAGAGAAGATTGGGCGTTATTAGGGTCAGGAAAAGCGTTCGAAAGGCTGTACGGATTTTTTTTAATCCCATTTATATTTTTATTTTTATTTTTTTATTTTAATTCCATTTATATCCCGCCCTTCTCCGAAGACTCAGGGCAGCTTACAAGCTTAGCAGTAGCCTTCATTCTATGTAAATGCCTGCTTGTTAGGGCTTTCACACACACCCCAAGCGGCATTATTACAAAGTCAGCTTAATTGCCCCCAACAATCTGGGTCCTCATTTTACCTACCTGGGAAGGATGGAAGGCTGAGTCAACCTTGAGCCTGGTGGGACTCGAACCTGCACTAATTGCAGGCAGCTGGTGTTACTTAAGGAGGCCTTAGCCCACTGCTCCACCAAGGCTCTTTTTATGGAGACAATCTAAAATTAACCTTGGCCAAGGAGAAATAATTGCGCGGGAGAAATAAAATTACCTTACAGGCTGAAGCAGCTCTGGATTAAATACGGGCCGTCCTTCACTTACAACAATTCGTTTAGCGACTGTTCAAAGTTACAACGCCACTGGAAAAAAAAGGGACTCGGGGCCTTTTGTCACACTTACGACTGCCGCTCAAAGTTTGGACGCTTGGCAGCTGACTCATCTTTACGATGGTTGCAGCGCCCCAGGATCACGCGATCCCCTTTCGTGACCTTCCGACCAGCAAAAGTCAAGGGGGGAGGGAAAGCCAGATTCATTTGGCAACTGTGCCGCTAATTTAACAACGGCAGCGATTCACTTAACGACCGTGGCAAGCAAAGTCATAATAAAAAATGGGGCAAAACTCCCTGAACAAAATTTTCACTTAGCAGCATAAATTTTAGGGTCAGTTGCGGTTGTAAGTCAAGGACTAACTGTACTACAATTTTTTTAAAAAAAAAGCAAAAAACACCCAGAAAATGAGAAATCAAAGCACAATTTGAACTGAATAGAAATCTGTGTGAACCACGTGTACAATTGGGATTTTTATACCTAAGGCGGTGAAGACACCCTCCGGAGCCAGACATGCATTTAGGAGAGTTTGAGATATTATTGCCTAATAAAGAATGTTCTCAATAGCCCATTTCCAATAGTTTTTTTTTTTTTTTAAATGTATTGGGTTTTACATGAGGCCTGTCACTCTGCCTGACAACGGGACATTTGGGGTCATCAAATCATTATCCTGCCAATATAACAGGAGTGACAAGACAGGTTTTATATCGCATTAGCTATGGCTGGGAGACTCTCAAAAACACGTTCAAGAAGTCACTGAGACAAGGGGGAAGATGAGATTGTGGCGTAAAGTCATTCAAGGAGTTTCAGAGCTGAACAGGGATCGAAATCCTGGTTGCGCTGGATCAGGGCTTTTCAACCTTTTCACCCATTGTACCACTTTTAGGATATGGCAACATCCGAGTACCACCAGTCGCCTAGCGAGGTGTCAAAAACTTGATGACCAAAAAAAAAAAAAAGGAAAAAAGTGATGAAGTACAGATAGTCCTCGACTTACAACAGTTCGCTTAGTGACTGTTCGAAGTTACAATGGCACTGAAAAAAGCCCCCCCCCCAAGCCACAGCCGAGTAAGACACCTGCCTGCCCACCCGGTGGCGCTCTTCCTCCTGTCCAAGGTTTTCATTGTTGTGGGCATTTCTGTTGAGGATTGGCAGTGGGGGTGGGATGGGGGGGGTGTTTGGTTTTTATTCTCCCCCCCACCCTCTGCTGGGTGGTTGCAGCAAGTTTTGGTCCCTTCACATGACCCTGGGACACTGTGACCGTCATCAACATGAATCCGTTGCCAAGCATATGAATGTAAATCACAAGACCCTGGAGATGCTGCAACATTCCAGCTGATCGGCGCTTCTTCTGGGCTCAGAAGCGCCAGGATCTGCACCGAGCTCCAGCTGGATCCTGGCGCTGATCCTGGCGCTTCCGCTGAATCCTGACAGCCCTGCAGCTCAAGCCGTCTCTCGCTCAGGCTTGTGCAGTGCTGCCACCGGTTCAGCTCATTCCCCTCCCCTGCTACCACTTTTCTAGGATGGTTGCGTACCACCTGCCAGGTGCCAATGGACCACAGGTGGTACCCGTACCACTGGTTGAAAAGCCCTGCATTAGACAACCTTGACTTACAACAGTTCATTTAGTAACCGTTCAAGGTTACAACGGCACTGAAAAAGGTGACTTATGACCGTTTTTCCACAGTTACGACCGGTGCAGCTTCCCCATGTTATCAGAATTCAGACGCTTGGCAACTGACTCATACTTATGACCATTGCTGTGTCCCAAGGTCATGTGATCGTCTTCTGTGGCCTTCTGACAGGCCAAAGCCAAGGGGGGAAGCCAGATTGACTTAACCCCTGGGTTGCTCACTTACTAACCGCAGTGATTCACTTCACAACTGTGGCAAGAGAGGTCGTAAAATGGAGCAGAACTCACTGAACAAATGTCTCACTTAACGACAGAAATTTGGGGCTCGGTTGTAACCCTAAGTCATAACTACCGGTATTAAGATTGTCAAGGGGGTGAAGAAGCCCAGAACTGTTCATGAATGGAGCTTTCAATACGAATGGCTTGTTAATAATGTTACCATTTTGTTTGAATTATATTTTGCATTTACAGGTCAAGTCCTTGACTTACAACACTCACTTAGTGATTGCTCAAAGTTAACAAGGGCACTTGAAAAAGTGACCTATGAGGATTTTTCACGCTTATGGTCGTTTGCAGCATCCCCATAGTCATGTGATCAACAATTCAGGTGCTTGGCAACTGGCATGTACGTAATGACGGTTGCAGTGTCCTGGGGTCATGTGATCATCATCGTTGATCTTTCCGGCCGGCTTCCGATGAGCAAAGTGAATGGGGGAAGCAGGATCTGCTTAACGACCACAGGACTGGCTGAACAGCCGCAGTGATTCACTTAACAACCGTGACAAGAAAGGTCGTAAAATGGGGCAAACCTCCCTTGATAATTTCCTTGCTTAGCGACAGAAATGCTGAGCTCAATTGTGGCCGTAAGTTGAGGACTACCTGTAGCCTCGCTGAAGTCTCTCTCGATGATATACCCTTGTCCCAGGCAGCCCTTTGATTTCTAGCGAGAGGCAGGCAGGATTTGTCACAATACAGGTAGTCCTCAACTTACGACCACAACCGAGGTCAGAGCTTCCGTTGCTAAGCAAAGGGGCTGTTAAATGAATTGCACCTGATTTTACAGTCTTTTTTTTTTGTCACGGTTAAGTGAATCACCACAGAGGACATAGCGCTAGTATCCTTTATTTTATCTCATAATAATCAGCTTGATTGAATTTCTGAATCTGACTAGTCTCACTTTCTCTGCAATCCTAGATGGTCATAGAACAATCGGAGATTTACACGCAGCTCCCAGCAGGCTTCAGAAAATGAACCTGAGTTGGTCCACGTTCAAGAATTGTGCAATTAGGTATTCCTAAATTTATTAACATTTTTTTAAAAATCCCTATATCGCTTTACTGTCACATATGAACTAAACTCCTGAGCTACATCATTCATTTAGAACGCCGAGCATTATGAAAACCTCAGCTGCTTTGTTGGAATAATTTGTTGGCATGTATTTTTCAACTGGTAATTAATTTTTAATCTCCAGATTCAAGGTCATCTTTTTTTTTTCTCCTCTCCCCAGCAAATAAGGCGTTTATCGTCCATCTTTTCATTTTGGGAAAAAAGAATCGGGTCAAAAATATACCGCAGACTCAGACAAACAGTAACATCCTTCCAATTCAGTAACAGTTAATAAGAGTTGGGAGGCACCATGGAGGTCATCTAGTCCAACCCCCTGCCCTGGCAGAACTGTGATCCATTGTCGGATACCTAGGCTGAAACGTCCAAAGCACATCTTAATCTTGATGAAAAACATCATCAACTAAATAAGGACATTCCCTTCGTGATATTAAAAGTTCCGCGTTTGAAGAATAGATACCATCTTGGGCTCCCTAGGTCAGGGGTAGGCAACCATGGCTCTTTTATGACTCAACTCCCAGAATTCCTGAGCCAGCATAGCTGGGAGTTGAAGTCCATGAGTCATAAAAGAGCCAAGGTTGCCTACCCCTGCCCTAGGTTAAGTAAGATTCGTGCACAGCGAAAGGGGGCTAGAGAAAGGAGACCAGAATTGATTAGATGAAATGTTGCATCGAAAAGCTCGGAAACCGAAGTATTCAGCTTTAAAGAAAAAGCGACTGAAGAGGAACGTGGCAGCCCCTTTCAAGTATTGGGAAACAGGTCTGGCTTTCGTCTAGTGATAAAGGCACCAGGCTGGAAAGCGGGTGACAGTGAGTTCTAGTCTCATCTTAGCAATGAGTGCCACCTGGATGACTTTGAGTCAATCACCAGGAGATGGCGAGTTCTTGTCCCGCCTTAGACATGACAGCCAACTGGATGACTTGGAGCCAATCACAAGGAGATGGGGAGTTCTAGTTCCACCTTAGGCATGAAAGCCTACTGGATGACTTTGGGCCAACCACCAGGAGACAGTGAGTTCTAGTTCTTCTGACCAGGAGACGGAGTGTTCTAGTTCCACCTTAGGCATGAAAGCCTACTGGATGACTTTGGGCCAACCACCAGGAGACAGTGAGTTCTAGTTCTTCTCACCAGGAGACGGAGTGTTCTAGTTCCACTTTAGGCATGAAAGCCTACTGGATGACTTTGGGCCAACCACCAGGAGACAGTGAGTTCTAGTTCCTCTCACGAGGAGACGGAATGTTCTAGTTCCACCTTAGGCATGAAAGCCTACTGGATGACTTTGGGCCAACGACCAGAAGACAGTGAGTTCTAGTTCTTCTCACCAGGAGACGGAGTGTTCTAGTTCCACTTTAGGCATGAAAGCCTACTGGATGACTTTGGGCCAACCACCAGGAGACAGTGAGTTCTAGTTCTTCTCACCAGGAGACAGAGAGTTCTAGTTCCACCTTAGGCATGAAAGCTCAGGTGACTTTGGCTCAATCACCAGGGGATGATGAGTTCTAGTCCCCCCCCTTAGGCATGAAAGCCAATCCCTCTCCCTCAGCCCAACTCACCTCACAGGATTGTTACCTGTGGGGAAAACAAGAGGAGCAAGCTGTGTCGGATATGTTCGCCACCTTGAATTATTTGTAAAAATAATAAAAGGTGGAATACAAGTAAAATAAATGTTGTTGTTTTTTTTTAAAAAAAAATCCTCTGAAAGGAGAGAGCTGTAAATGGAGAGAGCTGGGACGAGCTTCCCAAGAAGTTCCATGAGCTTGGAAAACTTTACACTTTGAGAAGAATAATCTTTTGAGTATTCCTGCGCATTCCATAGCGCATACGCTGTCATTTGGAAGGATTTGCACAGCCCTCCTTGAAAATAAAAACAAGGTCAAGGCTGTGTTCCCCCTCGAAGAGCAGAATGCAAACTCTGAAACGGTGCTCTCGAATTACAGGAAGGCACCATCCTTTGAAGATTTGGGGAAGCATCCCTAGTGCTCAGCACAGTTGGACAGCCAAAAACAATTACATATCCTTCGCAGGATATATTCATGCATAGGCTGAATAGCAGCCATCTGTTGAGGGTGCTTTAATCTGGATTCCTGCAGGAAGCATGGAATTCTTGAAGGCTTTTTTTATACCTTTTGGTGCTACTCATAACTAATAATAATAATAATAATAATAATAATAATAATAATAACAACAACAACAACAACAACAACAACAACAACAACAACAACAACAATAATAATAATAATAATAATAATAATAATAATAATAATAATAATAATAATAATAATAATCCTTTATTGTTTTTTTTAATCCCATTTATATCCCGCCCTTCTCCGAAGACTCAGGGCAGCTTACAATCTAAGAAGCACAAACCAATGTGCTTAGCAGTAGCCTTCATTCTATGTATATGCCTGCTTATTAGGGCTTTCACCCCCCTCCCCAAGCGGCATTATTACAAAGTCAGCTTGTTGCCCCCAACAATCTGGGTCCTCATTTTACCTACCTGGGAAGGATGGAAGGCTGAGTCAACCTTGAGCCTGGTGGGACTCGAACCTGCACCAATTGCAGGCAGCTGGTGTTACTTAAGGAGGCATTAGCCCACTGCTCCACCAAGGTACTTAAAGTACAACATGTGTACATTGAGATTAGCTGAGCCTCCGCCCCCACGTGCTCTCTCCCCCCAACACACAGTGACAACAAACCCTCCATCCTACCACACCATGTGAACTAACTACACCACACACCGGCCTCCCAAGTCAATTCTGCATAAGTTCACAGAGATTATATCCCATTTAAAAGCCTAACAGCCCAGGGATAAAAGCTGTTTTTCAGCCTGTTGGTACGGCTGGCTATACTCCTGTATCTCCTACCGGATGGTAGGAAAGTAAAGAGATACCGTCCAGGGTGTGAGTCATCCCTGAGAATCTTATTAATAATCTTATTTTTATTATTATTATTATTATTATTATTATTATTATTATTATTATTATTATTATTAATCTTATAAGCATATTCTTACAATTAGTTATTAGTTATTAATTAGTTATTAGTTATTAATTATTATTAATCTTATTATAAGCATATTCTTACAATTAGCATTGCAATGGAATATATATATAATGGTTGGCCTCACTGCCTGGTACAGATGTTTTAGACTGGATTTGGCCTGTTACTCCACCTTCCCAAAGTCCTGGGATAGTTAGATGTGGGTGTTTTCTCGGAGGCTAGTAAAAGCGTCAAAGCTGTTCCAAGTAACGCTGCCTTCTGCAATTGACGGTGGTTTTTTTGTCAATGCCAACGCTGTTCAAGTGATGCTCCAGACGTTTTCAGAGTGCAGCCAAGGTGCCTATCGCTATGGTTTATTAAGGTGCATCATAGCCATCCACTTCGCCCCCTTCTGCGACCTTTCTTGCCACCGCTGTTAAGTGAATCACTGCCTTTGTTGAGTTAGCCACACGGTTGTTACGCGAATCTGGCTTCCCCATTGCTTCTGCTTGTCAGAAGGTCGCAAAAGGGGATCACATCATCCCGGGACACTGCAACTGTCACAAATATGAGTGTCTGAATTTTGATCACATGACCATGGGGAGGCTGCAATGTTTGTAAGTCGCTTTTTCCAGTGCCGTTGTAACTTTGAACTCAACAAACTGTTGTTAAGTCGAGCACTACCCCGTAACTGTGTTAGACTACAGCCACAAACACAAAAGCTTTGAATTTGGGAAATGGTGGTGGAATCTTTTCTCCCTGTTCCTTTAAAAAAACAAAACCCACTTAATCACATTTAAAATAATTTACTTATCTGGACATAATGCACATTTAATTCATTAAGATAGATTGCAGGGTAACATAACTGGTCAATCCGCAGCTTAGTTATACTCATTTGCATTTTTTCAATTATTAGGAAGAAAACTATTGGGACTCCGAGGCAAAATTAATTGTGCATTTAACCAATTCTGAATTTTAATGCAGCCTACCAATGCTATTTTTCTCCTCATAACATATATATATAAAACAACTTATCAAAAGCTATAGACAGCCATTTCACTAGAAATATTTTCTCCTTTTGAAATGAGATATTAATGCCTCAAAACTGCTCAGCTATTAGAGCCTTAGTGTGGGGGAAAAATATAAATAAATAAAAAGAGCACAGGGCATACACACACACACAAACACACATTTGCATGCAAAAAGATTCATTTCTTCAACAGGATGATTTAATTGCCTCAGCCAATATAATTTTTAAACAATAAAATTTAAAAATGGAATCGCATCTAATTTCGCATGCAAGGGATTCCCTTTTAATATAAGGAAATATTTAATTTATGATAACTGGAGGGGAAAAATACTAGGCAAAATGCAATCATAAAAGATAATTAAACATGCCTTAAAATTTCAGTTTGTGAGTTATCTAAAGAACAAGACTTAGAGGAAGAAATAGAGATTGTTCCACCTCAGTCAGCAGTATATAATAACTTGCTTTTAACAGATAATTCTAATTATATTCACTTTAAATAAGATTTGTAGACGTATCAATGTGTACACATAAAACATCAGGCTGAGGAAACTACCTTATTGAGCACTGTTTTTTTTTTCCTCCGAGGGGGAAAAAGGCAGTTGGGTAGAGTTTGACAGAATAATATAGACTTGCAGTGGTAAAAATAAGAATTAAGCACAATGGGAAGTCTCTACTTGAGTCTTGGATGGGGACCCATTTCTACTGCAAAACCACAGCAAACTACAGATCATGAGACACTGAAACAACTTCTTCTTCTTCTTCTTCTTCTTCTTCTTCTTCTTCTTCTTCTTCTTCTTCTTCTTCTTCTTCTTCTTCTTCTTCTTCTTCTTCTTCTTCTTCTTCTTCTTCTTCTTCTTCTTCTTCTGCTTCTTCTTCTTCTTCTTCTTCTTCTTCTTCTGCTTCTCCTCCTCCTCTTCCTCCTCCTCCTCCCCCTTCTTTCTGCTCTGCCTCCTCCACCTTCAACATGTGATCCCCTTTTGTGACTTTCTGATGAGCAAAGTCAACGGTGGAAACAGATTCATTTAACAACCGGGTTACTAACTTATCAACTTCCGTGACTGACGTAACCACTGTGGCAAGAAAGGTCATAAAATGGGGTAAAATTCACTTAACAACTGTCTCACTTAGTAACATAAATTTTGATCTGCTATGGTCGTAAGTCAAGGCGTACCAGTATTAGTTGGGTCGCCTGCACTCATAGTGGGACCTTGGATGCATAAATAGCTTTTGCTTTGCAAATCCCATTTGCTTCTTATTCCTTTCAATTTTCTCTTCTCATTTGCAGCGAACTTTTCCCAATAATATACAATGGTCTTCTTTCTCATTTGAGCAATGATCCGTCTCTTCATTTAATTTTTAAAAACGTAAGCGTAGAGACTGCCCGAGTTTTTAACAGCTCCCCAAATCAACAAAAATAACATCGAATAGGTTTCTCCCACCAACTAAAGCTTTCTAATCTATGAACTGTGTCGGGGTTTTTCGAACCGAGCTGCACCTAATTTGGACCACTCATTACCTATTTTTCATCCCCCCAGATTTCGACCAACAGTTTAGCGGAATTTTTATTCCATTTGTAGACCTATTCTCTTTTGACGTTTTAACGTTATCCCACATATCGCAGGACAGGATCACAAGCATAAGAGGTTAGATAAGCAACGGGAAAAATGTCACCAGCCACGGAAGTCACATTCTCACACGACAATTTCCGTGGACAATTTTGTGCAAGAGTTTCGACATCTGGGCACCCAAGGGACAGAGCTAAAAGAAGATAAGCAAGGCAGAGACTGTCTTGCTTTTATTTCAGTACTGTAAGATATAAGGCAGGAAAGAGGATCAGCAAGGTCTGAAAACAAGGGGGAAAAAATCCATATGCTTCTTATGTTCAAAATATAGATAAGTCCTCAACTTACAACAGTACGTTTACTGACTGTTCAAAAAGTTACAACGGCACTGAAGAAAAGTGACTTATGACCGTTTTTCACACTTCTGACTGTAGCAGCTTCCCCAAGGGCCACGTGATTGAAAATGCAGACGCTTGACAACTGACTCATATTTATGACGGTTACAGTGTCCTGGGGTCATGTGACCCCCCCCTCCTTTTGCGACCTTCTGACAAGCAAAGTCCACGGGGAAGAGAGATTTCACGTAACCGCAGTGTTACTAACGTTAACAACTGCACTGACTCACTTAACAGCTGTGGCATGAAAGGGCGTAAGATGGGGCAAAATTCACTTAACAACCGTCTCACTTAGCAACATAAATTTTGGGCTCAATTGAGGTTGTAAGTCGAGGACTACCTGTCATTAGTACAATAAGTCTTACTTGGACAGGCTCGTCTCTTCTTTTCCCTTCCTTGTGCAGTGCGGACTCTCTGTTTTGCTTAAGACCCAAAATAACAAGCTCCTCGCTCTGACCTCAATTACTTAATTCTTTCTGGATTTTACTTTAAGTAGGCCCCGCTGCCTGCTTAATGCTTAACAAGAGGCCCGGACCTCAGTAATGTGAAAGCTTCCCTTCTTGATTGCTAAATAAGTAATTTCTGCATATTTTTTTCCTAAAGAAAATGAACTGGGTATGCCTAGTCTAGTGAAAAGAAGGACTAGGGGTGACATGGCATAGGTCAGTGATGGCGAACCTTTGAGAGACCGAGTGCCCAAACTGCAACCCAAAACCCACTTATGTATCATCGGGTGCCGGGTGGGCGTGGCCCATTGCGTGGGCGTGGCTGTGGTGGTAACGGCAGACTGGGTAGGACTAAAAAGTTCAATCAATCAATTCCAACTTTGCGAGATCTTTTTTTTTTCCCGTGAGAAGTTGAAATTGATTGGTTGAGCCTTTTTTTTTTTTTTTTGCACGTGACGGCGGAGGCCTAAGGCGAAAAGGTTTTATAAAACCCAGCGGAAGGCATAGGACTGGGACGAGGGCGTGCGTGCCCACAGAGAGGGCTATGCGTGCCACCTGTGGCACTGTTCTGTTCCAGCCTATGACCGGCCTTGTTTGTGTGTCAGGGACAACCTCTTTTTCCTTTTACAGTCAATAGGCTGGAAAAACCCAACCCAAATTCATTTACAGTTCAAACAAAAAAGCAACAGAATATTTCCTTCAATAACTGAATCAAAATATCAAACAAGAGTCAACAAACAGGAATGAAACAGAAGTATCAAGAACAGACCAGGATTCCCTTAGAATGTATCCAAATGGTTGCCTTCAGCAACCAGCCCTGCCCACACCTTCCCCTTTTATTATCAGTCCCAAGGCCTGGCTTCTCACTGCCTTCTCCTCCTCTCACTGAGTTGCCTCATTGATTTTCTCGGCTCTTCTCTGCTGGATTGCCTTCTGCTTCTAGCGTCTCTGAACAGATTCAGCTGTGACTCTTCTGAGTCCGACACCTCCTCCTCACACAGCTGAGCCTCATGAGGAACACGATTGGAGGGGCCAGGCTGAGAGTCCTGCAGTGCATCAGAGCCTCCCTCCGACACCGAAGGCTCTCCAAACCCCTCCTTCTCCTCCTCAGATTCCTCAGACTTAGCTGCTGGGAGCACAGGCTGACACTGAATCACAACAGGCACTTTGCTCGGCAATGCAAATTCTGGTTGCAACTGTGCTCGTAAGTCGAGGACTACCTGTAAAGCTTTGCTAATTGTATTGATCCTGGTTTATCATGGTCGCCTCGCCTTCCAGGTGCCGTAACACAGTAACAGAGTTGGAAGGGACCTTGGAAAGTCTGCTCGAGCAGGAAACCCTATCCTGGTAGACCTCGAGTTACGACCACAATTAAGTCCAAAATTTCTCTTGCTAAGTGAAGCATTTGTTAAGTGAATTTTGCCCTATATTGCCACCTTTCTTGCTAACGGTTGTTACGTGAATCACGGTCATTCTTGCGTTAGTCAGTACATCTGGCTTCCCTCTTGACTTTGCTGATCAGAAGATCGCAAAAGGGGATCATGTGACCCCAGGACACTGCGACCGTCATAAATATGAGTCAGTTGCCAAGCACCCGAATTTTGATCCCGTGACCACGGGGATGTCGCAACGGCCAGAAGTGGGAAAAATGGCCCAGCTCATTTTTTCAGTGCTGTTGTAACTTTGATGGGTTGCAACTTGAGGACTACCTGTACCATTTCAGACAAATGGTTGTCCAATCTCTTCTTAAAACCCTCTAGTGCTGGAGCACCATATTTGATCCAGGCATTCAAAGCCAGTGTCTCTGTACCTGCAGAGGTCTCTTACTGGAAAAACAAAGACACTTGGCTGGTCCACAATATCCTACTTTGACTTGAGAGGGTGTAACTAGGTTTGTTTTTTTCCCCAAATCAAGATGTTGTGTTAAATCAAAATAGACCAAACTGATGCCTCAAAGTGTGCTCAATGATGCTATGTGCAGCCACAATCAAGAGAGTTGGGCCTTCCCCCCCCACCACCTTTGTTTCACACGGTTTCTATCATCTTTAGGGACTTTTCTTAGACATAGTCATTTAAATCCATTTTATCGATGGACAATTTGTTTTCCTCCAGATACTGGAAGATCTGAGCTTTTTACAACCAATTAACAGAAAGACAACTCGATAATGGGAAACTAACCACCTTAACAAATGTCTTCCCGATACTAGGTGTTAGATCCGATGATTCCCTTTGGATCCAAGACCTCGGGAATTTGGTTTTAATCACCAACTGTGAATAAAATTTTGAGGTAGGCAACCGAGGGCGCACATTACGAAGGCGTTTTAATTGATGACGTTCTGTTTATAAATCGTGTAAACCGGGGGGGAGGAATTTTTGCCGGCATGTTGCTATAAAATTAGAAAGGCAATCAGTGCTGTCTTCGATTCGGTTTGCGCTGTTCGATTCTCCTTTAAAAGGGCAAAAAAAAAAAAACAAAACAAAACCTACAGGTGCTTTATCTGGGAATAAGCCACAATGAATTCTATCGGCTTACATTTGAATAAGCACATTTACCATTGCAGAGAGCAAATAGCAATTTACTCAAATCTTCCCTGTAAAAACAGAAGCTCGGTAAGGAGTTTTGGATGGCCGTGTCGGATTAGGCAAGCGGGAAGGAATCGAAAGAACCTGTTGCAATGCCTATTTGCAGAGTTTGGGAGATCATTGTTTAATTTATTTTCGGTAAGGAAGATGTGTTTGAACCCATGCTCGTCTGCCAAGAGAGAAGAGGTATTCACTTCCAGCCCCATCTGCAGACAGGCCACTGTTCATTTTATTTTTATTTAATCCCTGCCTTTCTACTCTAGTGAGTACTCTAGGCCGTTAATGCTATTTCAAAAGAAAAGAAAAGAAAGCAGAATCCAAATGATATTAACAATAATGACAGGTGACATTATTTTACTCTCGAACCTTAAAAGCCTGTCGATAGATGTGACTGTTTTTGAAATGAATTTTGAAATGCTGAAAAGGAGGCAGAGATAAGTCTTGATAGAGTCCATCCGTACGTTTTCTTCTTCTTTCTTTCTTTCTTTTTCTCTTTCTCTTTCTCTTTCTTTTTCTCTTTCTTTTTTTCTTTCTTTCTTTCTTTCTTTCTTTCTTTCTTTCTTTCTTTCTTTCTTTCTTTCTTTCTTTCTTTCTTTCTCTTTCTCTCTCTCTCCTTCCTTCCATTATTTTTATCAATAACTCAAGGCAGCAAACTTACTTCCTCCTTCTCCTATTTTCCCCATAACAACAACCCTGTGAGGTGGACTGGGCTGAATGAGAGGGACCGATCCAAGGTCACCCAGCTGTCTTCCATGCCTAAGACAGAACTAGAACTCACGGTGTCCTGGTGATTGGCTCAAACTCACCCAGCTTGCTCTCATGGCTAAGGCAAGACTAGAACTCCCAGACTCTTGGTGAGTGGCCTAAGGTGGGACTAGAACTCACCATCTCCTGGTTTCTGGCTTAGTATCTTAACCTCTAAACCAGACATGTCAAACACAAGGCCCGGGGGCCGGATGCGGCCCGCGAAGTGGTTTCATGTGGCCCGCGAAGCCATCCTGGAAACAGTGAAGGAATGGCCGCCACTGCCTTAGCCCTGGCCCAGAGACCCTCCTTCTGCCAGAGACCCTCAGATCTGTCCCACTCCTGCCCGGGCCCCCATAGGCACCCTTGATGCGAATGATGTAGAGCTGGCCACGCCCACCCAGTAGGCCATATGCACTCTGGCCACGCCCACCCAGTAGGCCACGCCCACCCAGGCCATACCCACCCGGCCCCCTGATGGCAACCGTAATGCTGATGCGGCCCTCAATGAAATTGAGTTTGACACCCTGAGTCTAAACCAAACTGGCAAAAGAAGTAGAGAAAGTGTCCTTTCCCACATGCCAAAACATGTTCTTTGACCCTGGGGACATTTTTTTTAGAAGAGCCTCTTTTGTAGCTTTTAATGCCCTGGAAGAGTATAATGGGAAAAATAGATACTTCCCCCCCCCCACACACACCTCTTCAGAGCTTAAAGGGCTAATACCAACTGATGAAGTTACTCCTTATTTGCAAATAGGCATGCAGCACAAACCTACCACAAGTGGACTATGTAAGACAGACATGTCAAACACAAGGCCCGGGGCCCAGATCCAGCCTGCGAAGTGGTTTCATGTGGCCCCCGAAGCCATCCTGGAAACAGTGAGGGAACGGTCCCCGCTGCCTTGGCCCTGGCCCAGAGACCCTCCTCCTGCCAGAGACCCCCAGATCTGTCCCACTCCTGCCCAGGCCCCCATAGGCACCCTTGATGCCAATGATGTACAGTAGAGCTGGCCATGCCCACCCAGTAGGCCAGGGGTGTCAAACTCAATTTCATTGAGGGCCACATCAGCATTGTGGTTGCCCTCGGGGGGCCGGGTGGGTATGGCCAGGGTGGGCGTGGCCTACTGGGTGGGCGCAGCTGGAGTGTGTATGGCCTACTGGGTGGGCGTGGCCAGCACTACATCGTTCGCATCAAGGGTGCCTATGGGGGCCTGGGCAGGAGTGGGACAGATCTGGGGGTCTCTGACAGAAGGAGGGTCTCTGGGCCAGGGCCAAGTCAGCGGGGACCGTTCCCTCACTGTTTCCAGGATGGCTTCGCAGGCCACATGAAACTACTTCGCGGGCCGGATCTGTCCACCGGGCCTTGTGTTTGACATGTCTGCAGTAGGCCATATGCACTCTGGCCACGCCCACCCAGTAGGCCACGCCCACCCTGGCCATACCCACCCGGCCCCCCGAGGGCAACCACAATGCTGATGTGGCCCTCAATGAAATTGAGTTTGACACCCCTGATGTAAGAGAACTCATGGAGGCTGAGAAAGAATAAGGAGCATTTCCCACCCTCGGACCGTTCAGACCTTGGACAAGGCTAGTTAGCCTTTGAGTTTCCCATTTTGGGAAAAAGAAGAAGTTTGAGCAGTTCTCTGAGGACCTACCTCAAGGAATCCAGTCGTCAATGAAAGTGAACGTTTGGCCGGCTCAGTTTCCAAGACTTTATACCCTAACTTTTTATTTCTTGATGCTAAACCTGATTAATCAAACTCTGCGTGGACCTGGGCTTCTTGGTTCAATTTTTTTGTTTAAAATTTATACCTAAAGTTAAAATACCAAGCAAAAAAAAAGAAGAAACAAACTAACAACCATCAGGTACTACAAGGAAAAAAAAGCACATATGTGCAAAAAAACACCCAACAACAAATAACAAATATATCATTCGCACGGACATTAAACATAAAACGTCCGCTCTGGCTGAATGCTGAAAAATATATCAGAAATATCTGATGCCTTCTCTTCCCCTTACATAAAAGGTCTGCGAGTAGTTATAAACTTTCTCACCTGTATTTGATTAAAAAATACTATGTTACATAGGAAGACGTCTCTGATGTGGAAATATATTTATCTATCAATCAAATTGAGCCAGCATCCCTCCATCCCTCCATATCCCAGAATTGGTCTGTAAAGGACTTTTCTAAGTCCTGGTAATGAAAATAAAGGTAATGAAGTAAACATAAGGAAATTATATGGATGTCTTGTTTCGTTGGAGCTGAACAAAAGCTACTCTTTGGGGGCAGAAGAGACAGCAGATGTGCCTGGGAAACAGACAACAGATTTGTGCATTGTATTATTCAAAGCACACTCAAAATAACCACCTCCGTATTTCTAATTCTGACATGAGGAGAAGGATGACAGGACATGGAGAAGCAGCAGCTGGCTGATTTTCATCGGGTTTCAAATGCTAACCAGGCTCTGGCTTGGTTGATATGTGGATGTGCCAATTCAGGCTGGTAGGTTACTCAGAAAGATCTTAAAAAAAAACATCTCAGAAAAAGACCAGGACAAATAACTTCCATACTACTGATAGAAGAGAATATTTGTAGCTCGAGGCTGAACTGTGGGGCCTTTGGTGCTCTCCGAGCTGGGTGGTTTTCTTGAAGATATTTCATTACCAAACTAGGTAACATCATCAATGCTAGAAGGCACTGGGATTCATGGGGAGGGAGGAGGAGGAGGAGGAGGAGGACGATGACGATGACTGTGGAGTCCTTGGTTGGGTATTTTTATTACCCAACTAGGTAACATCATCAATGCTAGAAGGCACTGGGATTCATGGGGAGGGAGGAGGAGGAGGAGGAGGAGGAGGATGACGACGACGACTGTGGAGTCCTTGGTTGGATATTTTTATTACCCAACTAGGTAACATCATCAATGCTAGAAGGCACTGGGATTCATGGGGAGGGAGGAGGAGGAGGAGGAGGAGGAGGATGACGACGACGACTGTGGAGTCCTTGGTTGGGTATTTTTATTACCCAACTAGGTAACATCATCAATGCTAGAAGGCACTGGGATTCATGGGGAGGGAGGAGGAGGAGGAGGAGGAGGAGGATGACGACGACGACTGTGGAGTCCTTGGTTGGGTATTTTTATTACCCAACTAGGTAACATCATCAATGCTAGAAGGCACTGGGATTCATGGGGAGGGAGGAGGAGGAGGAGGAGGAGGAGGAGGATGACGACGACGACTGTGGAGTCCTTGGTTGGGTATTTTTATTACCCAACTAGGTAACATCATCAATGCTAGAAGGCACTGGGATTCATGGGGAGGGAGGAGGAGGAGGAGGAGGAGGAGGATGACGACGACGACTGTGGAGTCCTTGGTTGGGTATTTTTATTACCCAACTAGGTAACATCATCAATGCTAGAAGGCACTGGGATTCATGGGGAGGGAGGAGGAGGAGGAGGAGGAGGAGGAGGAGGAGGAGGAGGAGGAGGAGGAGGAGGAGGAGGAGGATGACGACGACGACTGTGGAGTCCTTGGTTGGGTATTTTTATTACCCAACTAGATAACATCATCAGAGCTAGAAGGAAGTGGAGTTTATACTCCGTTTATATATGAATAACTTGCCCTGTTAAGAGCTGGTGGGAGTGGTGTTGGTGGTTTAATCAATGCAGATTAACGCCAAAATTAACACTGGAACAACAATAAAAAAAGTAAACAATATTCGAACCAAGGAACTACCAGCTCAGACAAACAACGCAATGGTAATCAACGTAATCAGGGAACCACTAAGAACGCTCTCACCAACACTGACAGGATAAGCCACTCTTTCCTAGCCCTGATGATGTTGCCTAGTTGGGTAGTGGAAAGTCTGCGAGAGAGCAGCCAAGTCCAGGGAACACCAAGGTTCCCACAATTTCCACGCCGCAATCAAGAAAACCACAGGGATTTGTTCACAAAGGCATCAGGAGTAAAGCTTGAACTGGATGAGACTTTTAAGGCAACGCTGTACACATCCCAAGTCTTTCTCAATGGAGTATCTAGAGCAGTGAGGGCGAACTTTTCAGAGACCGAGTGCCCTAACTGCAACCCCAAACCCACTTATGTATCGTCGGGGGCCGGCTGGGCGTGGCCCATCGGGTGGGTGTGGCCCATCAGGTGGGCGTGGCTGCGGTGGTAACGGCAGACTGGGTGGGACTAAAAAGGTCAATCAATTCCAACTTTGCAAGATCGTTGTTTTTTCTCCCCCGCAAGAAGTTGAAATTGATGGATTGATTGAACCTTTTTTTTTCACACTGCGGCGGCCGCCTAAAGACCTGGGAGTGGGGTGATGGCGCACGTGCCCACAGAGAGGGCTCTGCATGTCGCCTGTGGCACACGTGCCATAGGTTCGCCACCACGGATCTAGAGATACTTCTCGATGTACAATTGAGCTTCACTGATGTACTGGGATCAGACCGTGCAAAGCTGATAAAGCTATATCCACCTGTCCAATTACGGAACACCCCCAAACTTTGGTCATGATTCTATCCCTACAGCCTCTACCTTTCTCATTGTCTAAAATGAATGAGCATTGCCTGATGTGACATCCCCACTTTATTTTGCATATGACCTTGATGAAAGGCATTCTTTGAAGAATGGAGCGGGGAGTTTTCTCCTGATCCGCGTGGTCCTTTGGTCATTTCCTTCCCATTCATTCCCTACCCATCAATTAGCAGCTATTTATGCCGGATGTCTCAATTTGGGTCTTCAACTCTCTCTTCCAAGGTTCAAAGGCACAACTTAAGTTATTCAGAGTAACAGGGCCTATTTTCAAGCAAGCTCTCTCACGAAGCTACACGCTCAACTCCTAAGACTGGCTCTGATGGGCTAACGTGCCTCAGGTTGGCAGGAAGCAAGCGGAATAATAACAAGGAATAAGGAAGAAAACGCAAATAAACCCCTTGACTTATCCACTTCTTCTACTGCGTTCCCTTTAAGGAAACTAATCCCGTCCATTTTTTTCCGCCCGGTTTTTTTTTTAATTCACAGCTTTTCATCCCACAAAAGAGGGGTATATTAATAATCCTCCTTTGAATGCGAGCGTGCGATTCGTTTACAATGAAGTTGCTAATCGCTCAAGAGAAAGACCACTAAAATCTTATTTATTTATTTATTTATTTATTTATTTATTGATTGATTGATTGATTGATTGATTTGATTTGTATACCGCCCTTCTCCCTAAGGACTCAGGGCGGTGAACAGTGACATCAATGTCAAAATTCACAAATACAGAAAATTGAAAATAGATTAAGCCCTACTGCCCAAATGTAGAAGATAAATTAAAACCACAATTAAAATTAAACCCCTGAGACTTTCTCAAGGTCTAGAAAGGAAGGCAGGTATATTTACAAAAAAACAAACAAACTGTACATTTGGAGCGGGATGCTTATTCCAGTGACAATCGGAAAATATTTGCACAGTTTCTCCGTTGAACTGACTAACTTGGGACGGGGTATTTGGGGGCTCAGGTTTTCCTGATGAATGCAATTCCTTAGGGTGCCTTTTGGCTAGAGTGAATTATTCTCTTTGATCTTCTCCAGACATACAAGAAAAAAAAAGTCTTCAGAGGAACAGTGGGATTCAAAGGTGAAATGATTAATTAACCCCTGCCCGCTGAAACAATAAAAATAATTATTTTTATTTTTATTTATTTTATTTTAATTCCATTTATATCCCGCCCTTCTCCGAAGACTCAGGCCGGCTTACAAGCTTAGCAGTAGCCTTCATTCAATATGCCTGCTTATTAGGGCTTTCACACACACACCCCAAGCGGCATTATTACAAAGTCAGCTTAATTGCCCCAACAATCTGGGTCCTCATTTTACCTACCTCGGAAGGATGGAAGGCTGAGTCAACCTGGAGCCTGGTGGGACTCGAACCTGCACGGATTGCAGGCAACTGGTGTTACTTAAGGAGGCATTAGCCCACTGCTCCACCAAGGCTCTTTACTGATAATCAGGGCTTTTTTTCTCATAGAACGCTCAGAACGGAGTTCCGGCACCTTTTTTTGGATGGAACCTTGTAGGGTAGGGCAAGGCGGGTTGTATGACATGTGTGAGTTCCGGCACCTTTTTCTTTTACAAAAAAAGCCCTGCTGATAATAAGTTACGTTTGGCATGCAGGGCTAACAGAAAGGCAAGGGCAAAAAGCACTGGAAGACTTTTCACCACTCCAGTTTGCTAGAAAAAGGAAATGGTGGTTAAATGTAACTACGATAGGCAGTTTGGTGTAGCGGTTAGGGGGGAGGGAATCAGACTGTGAGTTCTGCCTTAGGCACAAAGCCAGCTGGGTGACATCGGTCAATGACCAGGAGACTATGAATGCTAGCCTCACCTTAGGTGTGAAAACTGGCTTGGGGATTTTAAGACAATCACCAGGAGACAGTAAGTTGCAGTCCCACCTTAGACATAAAAGCCAATTGGTGACTTTTATTTTATTTTTTATTTTTATTTTAATTCCATTTATATCCCGGCCTTCTCCGAAGACTCAGGGCGGCTTACAAGCTTAGCAGTAGCCTTCATTCTATGTATATGCCTGCTTATTAGGGCTTTCACACACACACCCCAAGCGGCATTATAACAAAGTCAGCTTATTGCCCCCAACAATCTGGGTCCTCATTTTACCTACCTCGGAAGGATGGAAGGCTGAGTCAACCTTGAGCCTGGTGGGATGCGAACCTTCACTAATTGCAGGCAGCTGGTGTTACTTAAGGAGGCATTAGCCCACTGCTCCACCAAGGCTTGGGGCCAGTTGCTAGGAGATGGTGAGTTCTAGTCCTGCCTTAGGCATGAAAGCCAGCTGATTGACTGTCAGCCATAGAAAGGAGACAGCAATGGCATATCTGGGTTGGGTCAGGAGAAACACCTTGACGAGAAAACTGCAGTGATTAACTAAAAGGCACCGCCCCGCCCCCCAAAAAATAGATAAATTAAATAAGAGAAAGGGGGAAAAAGTACCATATCAGTGAAGTACAATATACAATATCCCCCAAAACAATCAACGTAGAGGTTCCTTAGCTTGTCACTGCCATTAGAAGGGCACATTTTGTGCCAATCTATAGTTGCCTGAAAATAAACACGGACCGGTCTCACCCATTAGCTGGAGGCAGAAGGCCTCTGATGGGTTTTTTTACATTAAAGATTAGAGAAGTTATGTCGTTACTGTATGTGACAAACCACCTCAAAAAATCCTTTGTCTGGGAAGGGCAGTATATAATTTGTGCAAAGAACCGGGGTTTTTTTTGTAAGATACATACAATTCCCACTGAATTTAACAAGGATTAAAAAAAAGTCTTTTAAACTTCACCTCCAGAACTGGTTTACATGGGGTCTGATGGAACCTCCTTTTTCACACACAGGGGTAGACAACCTTTGCTCTTTGATGACTCGTGGACTTCAACTCCCAGAATTCCTGAGCCAGCTGTGCTGGCTCAGGAATTCTGGGAGTTGAAGTCCACGAGTCATGAAAGAGCCAAGGTTGCCTACCTCTGCACTAGACCATGCATTACTATAGTTGCCTGAAGCAATTCTCAATTGGCACAGAGAAAGAAGCTTTCATTCCTTCAAACCGGTGTTGTTGGGTAGCACCATACGTACATTTCTACAGTTATCAGCTGGTGGGAAAAATCAGTATGTTGCTGATGATCATCATCATCGTAACCATAATCAGTGATACTAATCATGCCATATTTGCAATTCCCATTTCAATTGGGGGAGGGGGGGGGAGAGCTGGATAGAATCACTAAAGGCAGATATGTTTGTTTGTTTTTTTGATGGCCTACACAACGCTCATGACCCGATGTGTTGCACTCGCCTTGAGTCAAGCTACAGGACATTCACATGCCTAGGTGAAGATTTTGCTGATCCTCATACATCTGGCGCCGATTCGGATTTAAGCTTTATTCGACCGGGTTCTTTTGTATGGGCTTGAGCAAATGGATCTTCCGACCTGAAGCTTAACGTAAGGTCTCGATCCTTTGCGCCCACCATTCATCGAGTCAGGTAAAGGTAAAGGTTCCCCCGCACATGCGTGCTAGTCGTTTCCAACTCTAGGGGCCGGTGCTCATCTCCGTTTCAAAGCCGAAGAGCCAGCGTTTGTCCGAGGACGTCCCCGTGGTCATGTGGCCGGCATGACTAGACGCCAAAGGTGCACGGAACGCTGTTACCTTCCCACCGTCGTGGTCCCTATTTTTCTACTTGCATTTTTACATGCTTTCGAACTACTAGGTTGGCAGAAGCTGGGACGAGTAACAGGTGCTCACTCTGTTACGCAGCACTCGGGATTCGACCTGCCAAACTGCCGACCATCTGATCGACAAGCTCAGCGTCCTAACCCACTGAGCCACCGCGTCATCGAGTCAACCAAAGTTCAAATCTGAATCTGCGCCGGATAAGGGTCAACAGAATTTAACGGGGTGGGTGTGGGTGGGATGGACTTGCACTGCTCGTGGCAACTTAATGACTTTAAGCTGATGACGGACTTAACTCCACACCCAGCTCTGCCTGCTCTTCTCCTATAGCACCTGATTTATCACACAAATTGGGGGGGGGGGCAGAACTAACCAGCAACCCTACTGTATATCTCAATAACTGAATCTAGTATCTGCTAGCTGCAATATATGGGTGAGAGAATAGACACGTGAGTAAAATACACCCCCAATTAAAAAAATGCCCTGCATCTTTCAGTTAAAACATATTGCACCCACCATTTAAAAAAAAATGCCCTACTTCTTTCAATATTGTTTTCCCTTAAGTTTCTTCAGCAAACGTTTTGGCCTGATCGGGGAGAGCCTCTTGCCCTAAATTTAGATCATTCATTTAAATGTTGGGGTTATTAACCTGCACGTCAGAGACTCGTTTCAAGCCCAATGCAAGTGTTTTTAAACCCAAAACAAGGCCGACTGGGATTTCCCAGCAATTTGAAATCGCCCCACCGCTAGGGACTCAGCTAACTCCCTCGTCTTGAAATAAGTAGCGCCCCTTACAATCGGAACCCGTTTTTACACCTGCACGGAAAGGTATACTTTAGAAAGAAGGTTTACTCACCATGGAAGAGTCCCCACTTCCGTTTGCAACCGTTGCTCCTTCAGCACAGGTGGCTAGGTGGGTAGAAAGTTGACTAGCCCTGCCCCCATCTATGACATCACACTCTACCTCATAAAAGGTAGTGAAAGTGCTTTGAACTCCAGGCTGATTTCCGAGAGATACAGAAAAGAAAGAGTGTGTGTGTGAGAGAGAGAGAAAGAGGGAGGGAGCGAGAAGCAAGAGAAATAGGGTGCCCTATTGCAGGAGGAAGGAGATTGGGCCGGGGAAGGGGAAGAGGAAATGGAAGGGGAAGGGGAAGAGGAAATGGAAGGGGAAGAGGAAATGGAAGGGGTCGGGGTTGTGTGCTGAAAGAGTTAGGCTCCACAACTTTTCAGGGACTTCCAGGGTGAGTAACCCTGCTTTAGCAATGCTCTCCCTTGCTCCCTCAGCACAGGCACATCAAAACCAAGATTGCCGATGAGAAAGGGGAGGGACGGGAACGATGGGTGGGGGAGGACAGGTGGTCCTTGACTTCCAACAGTTCCATTCGAAGTTACAACGGTACTAAAAAAAAGGGGGGGGACTTAGGAGCGTCTTTTCACATTTGCGATTGTGGCAGCATCCCCCTTGGTCATGTGATCGAAATTCCGCCGCTTGGCAACCGACTCGTATTGATGACGGTTTCCAGTAGTCCCGGCGTCAAGGGATTCCCCATGTTGTGAACTTCTGGCGAGCAAAGTCAGCGGGGATAGGCAGATTCACTTAACCACCGTGTTCCCGATGTAACTGTAGCGATTTTCTTGACAACGGTGGCAAGCAAGGTTGCACAACGGAGCAAAACTCACTTCACTCTCTCGCTTAGCCACAAAAAATGCCGGGCAGAGTTGTAGCTGTTCAGTCGAGGACTACCTGTAGAGTGGTGCTAAATTAAAGACTGCTTTTGTCTGACTGGAGTGTAACTTGCTGGGCAGTGAGTGGCCTTCATTTTTGCAGTCTCACATTGTGTGCAAAATCTGGGTGTTCCTCTGATTCTTGCTACACGTGAGCATCTGAATACAGAACAACAGAGTTGGAAGGGACCATGGAGGTCTTCTAGTCCAACCCCCTGCTCAGGCAGGAAGCCCTATACCATTTCAGGCAAATGGCCATCCAGTCTCTTCTTAAAAATTTCCAGCGTTGGAGCATTCACTGCTTCTGGAGGCAAGTTGTTCCACTGGTTAATTGTTCTAACTGTCAGGAAATTCCTCCTTAATTCCAGGTTGCTTCTCTCCTTGATTAGTTTCCACCTGTTGCTTCTTGTCCTGCCTTCAGGCGCTTTGGAAAATAGCTTGACTGCCTCTTCTTTGGGGCAGCCCCTGAGATATTGGAAGACTGCTGTCATGTCACCCCCCCTAGTCCTTCTGCAAGAGAACAGGAGCAGTGGAGGACGTGGTTTGCACATGGGACTTCAGGAGATCATGATATGACGGTAGCACTCGCTGGATAATGGCAGACCGGGTTGGTGGTGTGGCAGTTTGCTGCAGAGACCACTGATACTACACACAGGTAGCCCTTGACTTACAACCATTCATTTAATGACCGTTTCACATTACAATGGTGCTGAAAACAGGGACTTACCATTGGTCCTCGCATGTACAACCATTGCAGCATCCCCACTGATCAAACATCGGGCGCTTGGCAACTTGCCGGTATTTGCAACAGTTGCAACATGCCAGGACTATGTGGCTGCCATCTGCAAGCTTCCCAGCTGGCTCTGAACAAACCAGGTTAATGGGGAAGACACCAGATTTGCTTAACAACCACGTGATTCACTTAGCAACTGTGGCAAAACAAGGTTGTAAAACTGGACGTGGCTCACGTAACAACTGCCTTGCTTAGCAACAGAAATTCTGTTCCCAATTCTGGTCATACGTCAAGGGACTACGCGTGTTTTATTCATCTAAAAGGACCACAATTCTACATAAATGATCATCTGTTTTGCTCCTAACTCAGGAGGCAAAACTGGTCTTCCCCTCCTTCTATCTCTGGATGAGGGAGATAAAAATGTGGGAAAGAAAGAAAGAAAGAAAGAAAGAAAGAAAGAAAGAAAGAAAGAAAGAAAGAAAGAAAGAAAGAAAGAAAGAAAGAAAGGAAGGAAGGAAGGAAGGAAGGAAGGAAGGAAAGAAAGAAGGAAGGAAGGAAGGAAAGAAAGAAAGAAAGAAAGAAAGAAAGAAAGAAAGAAAGAAAGAAAGAAAGAAAGAGAAAGAAAGAGAGAGAGAGAGAGAGAGGGAGGGAGGGAGGAAAGAAAGAAAGAAAGAAAGAAAGAAAGAAAGAAAGAAAGAAAGAAAGAAAGAAAGAAAGAAAGAAAAAAATTCTGTGAAGCAACATATGGCATCTTTACACATCACCCAGCCATCAATGACGTGACTGGGAGCCTGACTGCTTGACTGTTATTTTAGCTCAGTCACGGATGGGTGAATCTGAAAAATATTACAGATCCGTCGTATGAAAAAGACCTGAAGCCACTTTTGCATGTGAATTCATTTGGAAGGGGAAAAGCTTAACTTCCTTTCCGGTCCATGTGATTTGAGATTTGAGTTGGTGATAGATCTCAAGGTCTGTTTAATCAGGATAAAGAAAGATGCATCATGTAAAAAAAGCTAAGGCTGAATCCACGGGGAACAATCTCTCCCATTCTCCCGTTTAATTCCAGTTTTGTAGATGCTAACGTGATGGCTTCGCCTCTTCTGCTCCCGGCACGACTTCTTAACTCCAACACTGCATTTAACACTGGTGTGTGTGGCGGGTCCTTGGGGCTCTCTCAGCTTGGTGGTTTTCTTGCAGATGTTTCATTACCAAACTAGTTAACATCATCAGTGCCAGAAGGGAGCGGGCTTTTTTGAGAGGAGGAGGAGGAGGAGGAGGAGGAGGAGGAGGAGGAGGAGGAGGAGGAGGAGGTGGTGGAGGAGGTGGTGGTGGTGGAGGAGGACTGTGGGGTCTTTAGTGCTCTCTGAACTTGGTGGTTTCCTTGCAGAAGTTTCATTACCAAACTAGGCAACCTCATCAGCGTTATGATGTTCATTTTCTTTTCTTTCTTTCTTTCTTTCTGGAATATCCAACATCCAAACCCATCTCATATCCAGCAAACTCTGGGCGGCTTACAACACAAAAACACTGAAAAACATTAAACCATCCATTGTAAAAAAAACAAACACACACAGCAGATAATGTTACAACGAAGGAGACAAGACGACAATGATGTTACCCAGTTTGGTAATGAAACGTGTGGGGGAAAAAACAACGCCCCAGAATAAGAGAGTTGGAAGGGATCTCGGAGATCTACTAGTAGTCCAACCTGCTGCTCAATCAGGAGACCTTATACCATTTCAGACAAATGGCTCTCCAGTTTCTTCTTAAAAATTCTCCAGTGATGGAGCACCGTGCCATTTCTGGTTAAATGCTCTCCACCAAGCTCAGAGACCACCAAAGACCCCACAGTTCAACCCTGAGCTACAGATATTCTCAGTGTGTGTACGCAGGCACGCCTGCGTATGAGAACTAAGTAGCATTTGTTGACGAGAAAGCGGAAGCGATCTTTGATAATAAATCGTTCCGAGCTAAACGATGGCAACAGGGGAAAAAAAAGAGAATCTCCCTCTTCTCCAACAGTGATGGGTGGTGTGGTGCTCAGCCGAGAACCTTTTTAAAACTGACGTATGGATATTGCTAGGCTGTGCTGAGGGAGTAAGTGAACAGAAGCCACTGATTTACAAAGCACACTTGAAAGGTGAGATGTCAACAAATGGAGACACGGGGCGATCCCTCTTTTCAAGCCTGTCGGATTAGTCCAATGTCATCTTACCAGAAGGAAAACATCTTTTCACAAGAAATAAATAGATAGATAGATAGATAAAGGTAAAGGTAAAGGTTCCCCCGCACATGCGTGCTAGTCGTTTCCGACTCTAGGGGCCGGTGCTCATCTCCGTTTCAAAGCCGAAGAGCCAGCGCTTGTCCGAGGACGTCTCCGTGGTCATGTGGCCGGCATGACTAGACGCCAAAGGAGCACGGAATGCTGTTCCCTTCCCACCGCAGTGGTCCCTATTTTTCTACTTGCATTTTTACGTGCTTTCGAACTGCTAGGTTGGCAGAAGCTGGGACGAGTAACAGGCGCTCACTCTGCTATGCGGCACTCGGGATTCGACCCGCCAAACTGCCGACCTTCTGATCGACAAGCTCAGCGTCCTAACCCACTGAGCCACCGCCTCCCTTAGATAGATAAAACGGGCCTGCTAAATCCAAACGAAGTTAGCAAACATTTTTGGTCTCTAAATTTCCTTTAAACAGAAATGAGATGGCCTAGTTGTGCAGCTGGCTTCATTTTGGTTTTCTGGATAGCCCCAGAAGAAAGAGGAAAATTAACATTAATGGGGAGGTGGAAAGGAAGGGGGGGGGGAATTAGAGTTATTAGAGTTATAATCCCAAAGTTCTGATTTTCCACATTGGTGGGTAATTCATCGTGAATTCCTTTATTTCGTCTACTACAATATTTAAGGCCGTTTCCACTTCTAGGGAATTCTTGAGTCAAAGAAGTTTCTGTTACAAAAAGATGCACGTGGACAAGACATTGTGGGCTGACCCCTGACACCACTGGATGACATCGCCAGGGCTGGTTGCCTTGGAAGAGTGAGGAAGATTCTCAGGGATGACTCACACCCTGGACGGTATCTCTTTACTCTCCTACCATCCGGTAGGAGATATAGGAGTATAGCCAGCCGTACCAACAGGCTGAAAAACAGCTTTTATCCGTGGGCTGTTAGGCTTTTAAATGGGACATAATCTTATGCAGAATTGACTTGGGAGGCCGGTGTGTGGTGTAGTTGGTTCACATGGTGTGGTAGGATGGAGGGTTTGTTGTCACTGTGTGTTGGGGGGAGAGAGCACGGGGGGAGGCTCAGTTAATCTCAGTGTACACATGTTGTACTTTGACAATAAAGGTTTATTATAGCGTTGAATAATGTTCCCTGTGATTTCTGATTATTTTGCTTTGTTTCACTATTTAGATCTGCTCATCACAGTTTACAAAAATGTTCCTGTGAAAAAACTTGTTCTTTGCTTTTGATTTTAAGTCTGCATTTGGGACCTATTTTATTTTTTAAATATTGAGCTGCGCTGAAGAATTGTAGGAGCAACAATGATCAATAATATTTTATGAAACGGGTATGTTACTCAACTTTATTAGCCTGTTATTCTAGTCACTCAAGTTTCAATGACTCTGGGTGGCTAATAATAGTAATAATTGCTAACGTAATAATTTTGGTCCACGATCCATTTTTCTCTCTCCTAATAATCATTTTTATTCTTTCAAGAGCATACAAAACATAAGATGTTGCTTAATGAGCTGGTTATTCAATCAGACATTACAACTGAATGAACGGAATAATATTTTAAAAACTTGCATTGACTTATCTCCTCTACTATTAAAACTGTTTCATCCATTTTATTGTGCCATTTGATTTTTTTTATGGCTTATTTCATGAACTCAGTTCAGATATAGTCAATTAATCAATGTGTTAATGCAAAAGGTTTGGGTTAGTTCAGCTAGAATTGTACACCTTTCTCAGGGATTTCTGAGAAACTGGAGCTGTGTTGTTGTTTTAGTTAAGCAGTTGTTGTTGAATGAGTGTAGAATTTATTTCCTTATTAAGAAGAATTCTTGTTTATATTTTTCCTAAAAGGTATAATACCTATTAACAGCAACCAGATTTAGTACTTTTACAGTACATAATGTCAAAGAGTACTGTAGGAGGAGAGGCAGAGCCTGGGGGGGGGGGGCAGAGTCAAAAGAGTCATCAGCCTGGAGTCATTTTGTTCCCACAAAGGGTTTAAGTCAAACCTCCTCCTGAATTCCATTAACTCTTATTTAGTATCAATTTAGTGTTGATCATTATTTGACTAGATTCTTGTGAATAGGCATGAACAATAAATCAGTTTAACTGGAGCTTAACCAATGGTCCTTAAGTAGAATAACAGGGATATATTTAAGTGTACTGTTATAAAACTAACTCAAGTCCTTGGGGTAGATTAACTATATAGATATTGCAAACAAAAAACCCACCTTGGACTAAGAAAATGGCTTGGCGTCCATCCTGGTGGGTTCTGTATTGATAGGTTAACTTTTGGAGGTGAGCTACAACTGAAGGAATCCAACTTTCGAGAAAAGACTGCATCCTGGCCTGTATACAGGTAGTCCTCAACTTATAACCGTTTGTTTAGCAACTGTTCAAAGTTACAACAGCCTGGGAAAAGTAACTTAGGACCATTTTCACACTTAGGACATTTGCAGCAACCCCATGGTCGTGTGATTGAAATTTGAGCACTTGGCAACTGGCCAATGTTTATGACGGTTGCCACGTCTCGGGGTCACGTGATCACCTTTTGCGACCTTTTGACAGCCAAAGTCAATGGAGAAGCCAGGTTCACTTAACAGGCATGGTACAAAGTTAACAACTGAAATAATTCGCTTAGCCACCATAGCAAGAAAAGTTGTAAAATGGGACAAAACTCACTCAGCAACTGTCTCACTTGGCAACAGAAATTTCGGGACCAACTGTGGTGGTACGTCAAGGACTATCTGTATACAACATAGTCATTTATATGCAAAAAAGGAAGGGGGACAAGGATGTTATGAGAAACTTTCAGGCGTAGTGGGGTGACTTTTAAAGGAATGTGGGCTTACTGCTTTGTTTTATTTTTTTGAAATTTGTTTTCAGTTTATCAGTAGTTGATATTTGTCCTAGGCCAGGGGTAGGCAACTTTGGCTCTTTTATGGTTTGCGGACTTCAACTCCCAGAATTCCTGAGCCAGCATGGCTCAGCTTGGAAACCTCCCCCTTTCCCCTCAGCATGGCTGGCTCAGGAATTTTGGGAGTTGCAGTCCACGAGTCATAAAGCGGCCTAGGCCTAGGCCACGGTTAGGCAACCTTGGCTCTTTTATGACTCGTGGACTTCAACTCCCAGAATTCCTGAGCCAGCATGGCTCAGCTTGGAAACCTCCCCCTTTCCCCTCAGCATGGCTGGCTCAGGAATTCTGGGAGTTGAAGTCCACCAGTCATAAAAGAGCCAAGGTTGCCTACCCCTGCACTAGGTGTTAAGAACTGAGAGCTGCTTTTGTCATTAAAACAAATTAGTGATTTAATCAATAAGGGTTAGGGCATACAGGTAATCCTTGACTTACAACCGCAATCGTGACCAGAATCTCCATCGCTGAGCAAGGCAGTTGTTAAGTGAGTTGCATCCAATTTTACAACCTCTTTTGCCCAAGTTGTTAAGCGAGTCACGGTGGTTGTTAATCAGGTGCCCATTAGAAAAATGCAGTTTCCTCCATTGACGTGGCTTGTTAGAAGCTGGCTAGGAAGGTCACAAATGGTGATCACGTGATCCAGGAATGCTGCAAATGTCATAAATATGAGGACTAGGTGGTAGCTCTCTTTTCCCAGTGCTGTTGTAACTTCGAACGGTCGCTAAATGAACGGCTGTAAGCCGAGGACTACCCGAATAAGCTATTCCTTACTTAGACTGCTGTCAATTGGAGTCGAAAAGGTGTCCCAAACATGGAAGAAAGATTTGAAGCAATGGCATTTTTATTCCTTTTTCTTTCTTTCCTATCCATCACTCTTAGGGAGCCTTAAAAGGAAGACCTGTCTTTAACCATGAAAGAACACTAGTACATCAAAAGCCTCGAGCAAATATTACAGGCGGAAGAATAACTTGGGAGACCTAGTTTAATGCTTGGCTTGAATAGGAAATGACAGATAATGAAATTTCTGAACTTAGTACAAACTTCACTTTCTGAACTTTCTTAAAAAAAAACACGAATCGCTGATTTGGCTAACCAAAAAAAAAACTTCACAAGCAGCACCGTTCCGGGATTTTAATATGGAGAAGTCCTTTTTGATGTCAAGGAATGTTTTTTTTTAAAAAAAAAAAACAAAACCTTGATCCAGATATTTCTTGAAGAAGAATTTGAGACAATAAAATGAAAGATGAAAAGAAAGGATCTGAAGTAGCTTAGCGGGACTTAGAATTGATAAAGCTGCAATTAACGTGTTTTGTTTTGTTTTTTGGAATGGGATATCGCACAGATGTTTCTTAAGACGGATGATGGGTTTTAAGCAAAATAAGAAAAGTTTTAA